>NC_142068.1:94192500-94524500 GCF_059756535.1 Pantherophis guttatus | reverse complement strand
TTCATTTACCTATTCATGACCGGGTCAAGACTTCATTCTTAAAAGATGTAGTTTATGTTTATGTTTTTAAAAAATTAAAAAAAAAATATTTTTCAAAAAAAGAAGAAGAGGTAATTAGCTGTGGTCGGCAAAGTCCTGTACACAAATTATCCCAGTCCTGATTTTACCCTGGTCCCTTGAATCGGCCTACTTCAAAGTGGTGTGTTGAAATGACTTAAATGTCCACAACTGACAGTTTTTGTGTTTTAAGCAGACATTTATGGGATAGTTGGAAATGCATAACACAGTACTGCATTCCCGGCCCAAATTTTCTCCTGTGGAGATCTGAATCCCCAATACCCTCTAGATTAAGACATCCAGCTGAAGCACACTCTTTAAAGGTTGAAGTAAAGTCACACCACCTTCCTCTTCCTAATGCTTTCCTGGGGTGCTTGACTGTACAGGTAGTCCTCCACTTACAACCATTTGTTTAGTGACTATTTAAAATTACAATGGCTATTCTGTCATCACTACACATTAATCTGTGTGCAGTTTAACAGGCAGCTAAACCCACCTATCCTCCAATAAAACAGACCGTGTGTGTAGATCTGGATGCTTTATTGAAAGAACAGGATATGGTGAAACTGGGGAAAATAGGGATACATACAATGAGAACCAAATACAAGATAGGCGCTATTGAGTTACTGCTGAACATAACAATTAATAAATACAAGCAATCTAAATCTCACCAGCGATGCTCTGTGTATGGGGGATGTGGGTTTGTCCTTGGATAACCATGTGCCACAGATTAAGACGGATTCTTCTTTGTGCGTCTGCCTTCTCCAAATGCTAAAGGAAAATGGAGTGCGGGCTGATGGGTCAAGGTGTGGGGTCAGCTTCAAACAATATATATTGGTATTTGTCACTCCGGCCACTAGATGGGGCTAGAGAGCAACAACAGTATTTAAAAGTTATATGCTGGGGCATGACAATGGCGCTGAAAAAAAGTGACTTATGATTGCTTTTCACATTTACAACCATTGCAGTATCCACATGATCATGCGATCGAAATTCAAATGCTTGGCAACTGGTTCATATTTACGATGGTTGCAGTATCCAGGGGTCGTGTGATCCCCTTCTGTGACCTTCTGACAAACAAAGTCAATGGGGAAGCCAGATTCACTTAACAACCATGTCACTAACTTAACAAATGCAGTGATTCACTTAACAATGGTGGCAAAATGGACAAAACTCAATTAACAATTGTCTCGCTTCATAACAAAAATATAGGGTTCTATTCTGGCTGTAAGCCGAGGGCTCCCTGAAAACTCCATGAACCGTAGGCAGCTCAGCTGCTTCACTGGACATGATAGAAGTTGAGGTGCACCACCACACCTGAAGAACTTCTTGTGTGTTGTGGTCCACCGGCGGCCTGCAGAGCTGGCAGCAGAGTCAGACAGTGGGGAGGCTGGGGAAATACATGGGCCAGTCCTGGAGTCTGGGGAAGGCTCGGACGAGGGCTCTGCGTCGGAGGCAGAGAGGGGTCCAGGACCATCTGGGAGTTATGTGCTGCCTCCGGAGCCTCCAGAGTCAGACATCAGCGAGGCAGAGGAACGGGGGGAGCCTGTTCCCAGTGCACGCATACGCAGAGCTGCCAGAAGGCAAGAATAGTTAAGACAAAAGGGACGACTCAGGAGTAGGGCTTGGAGATGATTGGCCCCTCCCATAAGACATAAAGGAGGAGCAAAGGCATTTTGCAGGAACCTTTGCAGGAAGCAACATTGTTCAGTTTAAATTCTGAAGCTCCGTTTTAACTCTGTGCTCCGTGTGGCCTTGCAGAGCTAATTGCCAATTAGGTCTTTGGCAGCGTGACAAGGGAGATAAAGGTGGGTGCATATCAGCCTTATCCCGAAGGACTGTGGCAGACTTCTGTCGAACTCTGTACAAACTATTTGGGACTCATCTGTGAATGAACAGATTGAGAAGGAACAGGCCGTGAATGAACAGAATTCACAGCCGTTGAAATAAAAAGAGGGTTTGGGGGGACTCATGGTGTGCTTTTTACTGCATCAGGAAGCCTAGGTCAGAACAGACATTTCTGGAAAATCACTTCTCCTTTCTCTTCCAGGAAGTGATGCATGCTTTGAAGCAAACCTGGCACACCACTTGCTTTGTTTGCGCCGCCTGTCGGAAGCCCTTTGGAAACAGCCTCTTCCACATGGAGGATGGAGAACCCTACTGTGAGAAAGGTGCTACAAAGTTCCTCAATCAGTTGATAGTCTTGGAGCTTTCCAAAGAAAACACCCTAAGCTTGGAAATCCCCTCCTTCTCTACCGCTTTCGTTTATGCTTGCTTCTTGCAACTCTTTGCCAGACGGTGTTCATGTTCAGCCATGTTCTCTTAGGGGTGACTTCAAAAAGGCAAATCTGCATTGTGCTTTCATGCATCTCCTCTTTTTCATCTTCTGCTTTTCCCAAATTTGCAGGATATTTGGGCTTTGTGAGGTCCTCTTTGGTTCGCCGTGACTTTGAAAAGCAACTGCTAGTTTGAGTTCACCGTCCTAACACACTAGACACTTTCAAGGAACACTGTGTGAAGTAGAGGAAAAGTTGATTCCCAGAAACTATTTTGACGTGGTCGTACATTTTTCTTGACAGCAATATGTCAACTCTCTTACTCCTGCAATTTTTTTCAACTTCTATAGATTTAGTCCTGACATTTCCTTCAAGACTCAATCTTGTTTGGGGGTTGCTGTTTTTTTGTTTGCAAAAGATTCGTTTTTGCAAACAGCCGAATGGCTTCTGATTGAGCATTCCTAAGGAGAGAAAGAGATTTTTTTTTAAAAAAAAAAAATACATTTAGGTAAGGAAAAAAATGGTCCTTCAATTAAAAATCTAGAGATTTTTAAAAAGGTAATTATTGCTCTAGCATTGCTAATATTTGGTGCAGAGGAAGCAGCTTATAATACACAATATTCATTCTATAAATGGTTGCATTTGCAGCCTGGGCTCTGGCATTGCTTCATGTCAGAATGCCTCACCGATCATGTTTAGTCTTGCTCTCCTTCCCACGAGTTCTCCATGCATCTTTATTTGCTTTCACAACTGCGAAATGCTCTAAGGCTGGTCAGGCTAAGAGAGAGATCAGCTAGCTGATCTCTCCCCCCCACCCTACCCCTTGCCGTCTGTAAGAAAGCAGGATTCGAAACTAGTTCTTCCTGCTCCTAGTCTAATGCTCCAAATATTGTGCCACACCAGGCAAGTCAACCCATTTCAAACACCGTTCCAGAAACTCCCACAAAGTTGAGGAGGAAGGCAAGCAAAAATAAACCCACAATTTTGCATCCCATCAAAGAAGGCATTAAAAAAAAATACTGTAGTCTTTTTGTCCCAACACGACATATGTGTCTATGACATCATCGGAAATCAAGAGAGGACTTAATATATTTATTGTAGTACTCTTTATGTCGTAAACCTCATTTTTTCTCTTTGATATGTATTCTTCTAGACTATGTTGCCTTATTCAGCACCAAATGTCACGGATGCGACTTCCCCGTTGAGGCTGGAGACAAGTTCATCGAAGCCCTTGGTCACACCTGGCATGATACATGCTTCATTTGTGCTGTAGGTATCTTCCCAAGACTGCTGGGTGGGTCAAAACATGTAACACACAAACATAGATACCCAAGAGAGGGTCCAGGAATCTTCATAATGAAACAAAACACCTTGTAGGTATATCCAACCTGCTAGGGATGAGGGATCATATGACATGTTCTTCAAAATGTGTAGAAGAAACCAAATTATTTATTTATTTATTCTTGGAGGTAGATCTGGATCATCTTCATCTGTGCTCAGTTTGGTAGATCATTTTGGAAAGAAATGACTGAAAACCCAAAACCAAATTGCACCAAAACCCAAATTGTTTTGTGTGTTTAATGTCAATGCATTAAAGGATGTTTCTTGAGGCAAGTCGGTGATTTTCTAAAGAAACTGAATGAAGGAGTCATATCAACCACGTAGACAAATCTCTCTCTTTCTCTCATTGTTTGAATCAGTAATGGGGGCTCAGCCAATGGTGGGATTCAGCTGGTTCAGGCCGGTTTGGGCGAACTGGTAGTTAAATTTCTGGCTGCCCCTGCCCCTCCCTGCCTCACCCCTTCCAGGAGTCGCCAGGTGCCCCATTTTGGCTCCCAGGTAAGTGCAGGGAGGCCTCCTAGGCCCAAAATGGGGCACGGGGGTGCGGTGCCCCCCCATGACCCATTTTCTCTCCCAGGAGGCTTCAGGGAGGCCTACTAGGCCCAAAATGGGGGCAGGAGACAGTGCATCCCCCCACCACAGTCTGTTTTTGCTCCCAGGTGGGGTGCAGGAGGCTGAATGCTGCCTGTCACATCCCCTGGTCATGCCCACCATGGCCATGGCCATGCCCACCCAGCTGGTCATTAGAGAGAACCAGTTGTTCAATTATTTGAATCCCACCACTGGGCTCAGCACATTTTATGTTAGATTGCTCTAACTTTGCTGATTTTGCAGAATGGACTGAAATGTAGGGGACTCAGAACCGCGTTCTGCTTCGATGCAATTCCAACTTCCTGTATCTTTCGTTTGCAGGTCTGCCATGTCAATTTGGAAGGTCAACCGTTTTATTCGAAGAAAGATAAACCTCTGTGCAAGAAACACGCCCATGCCATCAACGTCTAAAGGAAGATCCAGGAAAGGAATAACGAAGTAAAAAAGTGTGGTTGATCCAACAGATTAAAATATAGATCACTATGGATTTTTGAGGATAGAGGAGGGGAGATCACAAATTATGGACACTTTGAATTATGCTTTTGTGTGTGCAGATCTGTTTCTGGTGCACAAAAGAGTGAATACATAGCTTGACAGCCAACTTGCGTTGCAAATGCTTGAGCAAAATGAACAAAATAAGGGGGCAGTTTCTATGTAAGCATATTTAGGATAGCCTTACTCTAGTAGAACCCATTACTGTTAAAAAAATAATAAATAGAATCCTTTCTTAGTATTATAATACAGCTCAAAAGTGCCAAATTACACAAAGTAACTTAGAGCAGGGGTCCCCAAACTTGGCAGCTTTAAGACTTGTGGACTTCAACTCCCAGGAGTTGAAGTCTACAAGTCTTAAAGCTGCCAAGTTTGAAGACCTCTGATTTAGAGTCATAGTCCATTATGACGAATCAATTAAGTATTCCTTACCCAGCCAAACAGAGAGATTCCACTGTTATACGTCATGCCTCTTCTTCACACTACTTAGATGTGGCATAACTTTTAGGTTAAAAAAAATATTGTAGGCCAGATAGAATTAACTAAAAACACGCCATGGACTGACCCAATCAAAGCTTGAATCCAAACGCAACTCAAAACCCCTCTGGTAATTCTCCCTAATTACCAGGTTTTCTTGTATATAGGTGTGGTTTTCCTGGATTTAAAAAATATGCTTTTTCCAAGCTGGTAAACTTTGGGGATAATATCAGACCCCCCAGCAATCGTGAATGGCTCTTCCTAAGTCTCATTCCTATATTAGCTACATCCCTCTAGTGTAGAACTGTTAGAAAATGATTTTCAAAGGACTCTGGATGTGTGTGGCTCTTGAGCTTCTGATCGTTGGTAGGAAAGTTGGGCAAAATGATGAGAAGGATTGCATGGAAGAGTGAAGAGTTAAATCAGTTAAATCTACCATTGTGGAAGGAAGGAGAAAGTATTGGGTTGTAGGTTCACCGTGCCATTGTCACTCTCAAGCCAACTGACCATGGGGGAAACACATATGTAAGAAGTTTCCCCAAGGATGAGACCCTCCAACTTGGTTGAGATTACTTGCAACGGGTAGTAGAAGCTGTAGTCTTTGGATATCTGGAAGCCAACCCTTTGCTTTCCATTTGAGACTCTTTGCCAACTGATAGATAAGGATTTGGCTGGATAATCCATCAGGAACACTTACTTTGAGCGCTGGAAAACTCTTACTCGTAAATAGGGAAGGTGGTAATTTAGTTTTTGTTGATGGTTAGGAAAAGCTACGTTATAATTGCAGCTACAAAAAATATAGAGACGGGGGAGGATATCCAGATTTTTTTAAAAATTCTTTGTTTTCAAGAATGGGACTTTTTGGTTGGTTAAAGCTGGTGCCATTCACCGGACAGACCTTAAATGAGAAACTTGCGATTCTTTAAAGGCGGAGTCTCTAAAGTGTGGTTGTGTTTGCTGCTACAAGAATAAGAAGCCTGCAAAATCTTGAGTAGTTTTCCTTTCTTTTTTTTTTTTCTTTTTTTCAAGTTTTTGAACAAATGCTATTTAGGATTTCTGCAATTATTTACTTTTTGAAGCTTTTGTCCTCTTGTGTTGGGCAGCCTATATTTATTCTGGCTGGCATTTGGGTATTTAATCCTTTCGCATCAGGTAATTGTTTATATACGGTGAAACCACTGGTTTATATCTGCTCAGATAAGCAGCCTAAATTTAGACACAGAAGGACTCATTCTATGTCAACATTGTTAGGCGCTCATTTGAATGGGCAACACTGTCATAAAGATAAAAGCTGTTTACTCCTGTAGAATATGTTCCAACATGGAAGCTTATGATTTCTTATTTAAAACAATGTACAATATTTATTATTTGTTTGGGGAAAAAAAAAACAAGAGGGAAGAAGATCGCAGTTTGATTTTCATAACGTTTGCTGTTTGACTGGAATCCCGACCTCATTCAGGCAAAAAGCTAAAATAAAAGCTGCATTATAACCATGGCTTCTTCTCAAAATTCTATGCTTTATTTTAAGATCCCTTTTGGATCCTGTGGAAGAATAAAATATGCTTTATCGATGAACTGGCATTATTTGGATATTAAAATGCTTAAGCAGGACTGAGCCCAGTCCCTCATCTCTTGTCTTCTGCAAAGAATGGAACACACCGTACAATATTTATTTTTCTGTATATAACATTTGTTCAATCCCTGCCTTGGATAATTGAGCAAATCTTGTTTATGCACATCTTGTTGACAAGAAGTCTTGTTTATGCACATCTATAGCACTTTAATTCTTGCTTAGCTTGTCAACGTAACAAGGAAGGCACAAGCATGTCGAGAAGAATCTGCGGCATTTCAGTCAAATGTTTTATTTTTATTTTTCTGAAAGACACGCTTTCGTTTTCTTACATATCCAAGCTAGTAACCTAGTGCAAAATGCAATACAGCTCCCTATAATCCGAGGAGTCAACGAAGTATAGAGGTAAATTCTAATTCAAATTCTCTTCGGTTAGTTAAGTTCATCAGTAACTCCAAGAGGGAATTCCATTTATGGCATCTTAGCAGAAGCGTGGTCAGATTCAGCTGTGGATGGTGAGCTTCGTGTACAAAGATAGCACAACATTATTCATTGAAAACGTTCGTGCATGGCATTAAGCCATAAAAGTGATTTGCTTTAGTTTAATACATCTCGTGGTGAGAACCTATCCCATTCTGGTTATTCCATTCTGATTTATTCACTAAGCCATAGTTAAAGAGGGCATAGCACAGGATTGGATCAGTCCATCAACAAATTTTAGGGGTTATTCTGATGCTATAGATCAGGGGTGGGTTCTACTTATCTTTACTACCGGTTCGCAGTGGGGCCATGTGCGCGCTCTTCTGCGCACGCGCAGAAGTGTTTTGATGACATCAGGGTCAGTGGGCGGAGCTTCTCGGCGGTTTTACTACCGGTTTTATAGAACCGGTGCGAACCCCATCACTGCTATAGATAGGGTATGTTTATCAACTCCTTTGGGATAGACCTATTGCTAATACCATCCAATGTGCAAGAAGAGAAAGCAGATATGGAACTGTGTAGCCATTCAACCCTCTTTAAGGATCAAGCACCCCAAAATAGTATTCCCTTACCTTGGACCATTTCAAAGCATCATTCTAAAGAAAGGAATCCATGATTTAAAGATCTTTTGTGATATATTTTCCATGCCAGATTATGAAAAAAAAATGCATTCTTATCAGTGGTGGAATTCAAATTTTTTTACTACCGGTTTTGTGGGCATGGCTTGGTGGGCATGGTGTGGCTTGGTGGGTATGGCAGGGGAAGGATACTGCAAAATCTCCATTCCAACCCCATTCTAGGGGAAGGATACTGCAAAATCTCCATTCCCACCCCACTCCAGGGGAAGGATACTGCAAAATCCCCATTCCCTTCCCATTCCTGGGGGAAGGATATTGCACTCCCCATTCCCTCCCCACTCTGGGGTCAGCCAGAGGTGGTATTTGCCGGTTCTCCGAACTACTCAAAATTTCTGTCACCTGTTCTCCAGAACTTGTCAGAACCTGCTGAATTTCAAAATGAGAGAAGTTGCCTCTTCTTCTTCTTCTTCTTCTTCTTCTTCTTCTTCTTCTTCTTCTTCTTCTTCTTCTTCTTCTTCTTCTTCTTCTTCTTCTTCTTCTTCTTCTTCTTCTTCTTCTTCTTCTTCTTCTGCCACATCCGTCATTGGACATTGGCAATCATGTTGGCAATCCTATTTTTATTAACAGCCGCACAAAAAAGTGCTGTTGAGTTTTGTCCAAACCGGTCCCTTAGGTTTTGAAGCCATGATGTTCTTCTTCTGCCTGGGCCTCATTTGCCTTCAATCTTTCTTTGGAAGTATTTTCTTAAGTGAAGTATGCCGTATTTTTCTGGGTGTCGCATCACATGTCCAAAATATTCTAACTTTTGCTTTTTTTATGGTTTTGATGATTTCCCTTGGCTTTCTCAGGTGGCTTATCATTTCCTCATTTCTGATTATGTCAACCCAACTTATACGTAAAGAGAAATTGCTACAGCAAACTAGATTAGGTTTCTACTCCATTCGGGAAGGCTGTTGATATTTGACATTGATCATATTTCCTCATGATCAAATTTTATTTGAGTAGAATCTCATCCATCTATCCTTAACAAACTTTTTTTTAATTTTATAGAACAGTAGTCCTAGACAAGTAGTAAATTCATTGTTCTGCAGCAGGAGAAACACTGGGGAGACTAAATTTACCAAATTTATCTTTATGACAGATACAACAATTACGATTTTTTATGCTAAACTAAACTTGTTATCCTTTGGTTCCACTTTTTTTGCCTTTTTCTTCCTAATACTGTACCTGTGAATGACCAAATAATACAATTTGCCTATTAACCTATTCAGGAGATTTGATAGGTTATATCAGTGACATCCGACTCAATGATGATTTAGATTTTTTAATCGTTGATTAAAAGCAAATCCATTGAAATCAAGGGAGTTTTATTCTAACAGAACCACTGAAGCATGATCCTACTTATTGCAGCTAATATTTTCGCTCTAGCTGAAATGGTCAGAAAACGGTTTAGAATTTTGGGGGCATAACCCAGATTCTGTTGAATTTTGTGACAAAACTCTGATTAATTTGTGGCTGGCCTTCCATCTTCCATTTAGTCTTAGGACAATGCATTTTGCTTAAATCCTAATTCTGAAAGGAAGTCTACCACAACCAATTAATCACTGATCTATCTATCTATCTATCTATCTATCTATCTATCTATCTATCTATCTATTATCTACCTACCTACCTACCTACCTACCTTTGGTCCTTCATGGGTCAGTAGCTTGGGTTATACACTCTATTTAAAGCTTTCTTTGTATTCAGTGCTAAAACACAAAATAAAATTGATGTTGGGACTCAGGTGAGATAAGATGTCCCTCTAATAGATGCTATTTTTTTAAACAAAGTTATTAACCTCTGTGATTGAGTGATTTGCTTTGTACTGAAGTCATGTGAAGCTTTTGCTTTGATTCTTTTTTTTTTAAACCTGTACGGAAATATTGATACGATACCACAAGTGACCTTACTTTGAAATAAGGTTTGAAGCAGATCACCCTGGGTATTTTTTGTTTGTTTGTTTCAGTTGCTCAGCATACAGTGTGTTTATTCATAAAGTGTGACTTGATATATCTTGCATGGATTATCGGTGCCAACACTAATAAACTATTTTTTAAAAGTATGACCATTTTTCCCCCTGAATTTATGTGAGAGAAGAAAAAAATGTTCAACAGCCAGAAATACTTTTGTCAAATAAACATCTTCTTTGGAATCTGAGCCATCAAATTTGTACACTTTCTGAAGTAGCCCTTTCTTGTCTGATGTTTTTCAGTTCAGTTAGGACTTCTCAAGTGGTGGGTTTCAAAAATTTTTACTACCGGTTCTGTGGGTGTGGCTTGGTGGGCATGGTTTGGTGGGCATGGAAGGGGAAGGATACTGTAAAATCTCCATTCCCATCCCACTTCAAGGGAAGGATACTGTAAAATCTCCATTCCCTCCTCAATCCAGGGAAAGGTTACTGCAAAACCCTATTTCCTCCCGATCAGCTGGGACTTGGGAGGCAGAGAATAGATGGGGGCAAGGCCAGTCAGAATTTTTACTGCCGCTTCTCTGAATTACTCAAAATTTCCGCTACCGGTTCTCCAGAACTGGTCAGAACCTGCTGAAACCCACCTCTGGTCTTCTCCCTGATCTTGTTCTATCATCAGTGCTCGCAGGGAGTGGGGTGGTAAACAAATGTGTGGAGTTTCTTACAAGGAAGGAAAGCTGTTTGAAATCTAATTCTGTGGGTGATCTTAGAATGCAGTGCAGAAGGGAGTGGGGTTTATTGAGAGGAGGAGGAGGAGAACTGTGGGGGCTTTAGTACTCTCTGATCTTGGTGTTTTTCTGGCACACATTTCATGACCCAAGTAGGTAACATCATCAGTGATAGAATGTAGTGGGCTTGCTCTGTCAGTTTGCTCTGTCAGGTTTGCAGTGGGGCTGCGCGCGCACGTGCTCTTTTGCACATGCGCAGAAGCATTTTGATGACGTCGGGGTTGGTGGGCGGAGCCTCCCACCGGTTTTACTACCAGTTCTATAGAACCAGTGTGAACCGAGGGCAACCCACCACTGCTCCTACCCTCAAAATGACGCTATAGGGCACTGCACACCAGAACAACTAGACACAAGAACAGTTTTTTCCCGAATGCCATCACTCTGCTAAACAAATAATTCCCTCAACACTGTCAAACTATTTACTAAGTCTGCACTACTATTAATCTTCTCATCATTCCCACCACCCATCTCCTCCCACTTATGACTGTATGACAGTAATTTTGTTGCTTGTATCATTTGTACCCTATGACTATCATTAAGTGTTGTACCTTATGATTCTTGACGAATGTATGTTTTCTTTTATGTACACTGAGAGCATATGCACCAAAGACAAATTCCTTGTGTGTTCAATCACACTTGGCCAATAAAGAATTCTATTCTATTCTATTCTCCCAAGCTCTGTTTTCGGCTACCACAGCCTTCTGCAATCCTCTGCCAGTGAAAACAGCCCTCCTGAGCTCCGTTTTCACTGGCAGAGGGTTGCAGGAGGTTGTGGTAGCCGAAAATAGAGGTTGGGAGCCATTTTCGCTGTCAGAGCACTCGGGCCACCACGGGCACCCCTGACACAAGTGACATCGAGCTGGCCACATCTACCCTGGCCATGCCCACCTTGGCCCCCTGAGGTCAAACACAACCCTGATGCGGCCCTCAATGAAATCGAGTTTGACACCCCACCTAGAACAACAGCTCAAATCAAGGAACTACCAACTCAGACAAACCATCAAACAGTAAACAATGGCCTAATCAAGGAACCACCAACTCTGAAAGCTAAGCGACTGGTTATAAATTGAGGACTACCTGTAATAATTGCACTGAGGAAAGCAAAACCTGAGCCTGGTGGCTCAGCAGATTGATAGCATTGTGATTAACACCAGCTGTCTGCAATTACTGTAAGTTCGAATCTCACCAGGCTCAAGGTTGACTCATCCTTTCTAAGGTAGGTAAATTGAGGACCCAGTTTGTGGGGGCAATAAGCTGACTTTGTATAAATATACAAAAGCATGAAGGCTATTGCTTAACGCATTGTAAGCCGCCCTGAGTCTCCGGAGAAGGGCGGCATATAAATCAAATTAAAAAAAAACCCACCAGATTATAACAGGCAAATTACAATTTACCTATTTTTTATAAAGTGATTTCTTGAGATTGTTTGTCCGAGCAGTTCATATCTTCAGAAGCTTTACATATTATAAGAGATTCATGCTGGCAGGGACAGTTCAGAAGTCTGCAGAGAATTAAATTTTAAATCTTCCAGTAGCAAGGTCAAAATATGTAAACAATCCATACACACAATAAGAAAGAATTACACAAACTCCAGTAAGCCTTGGATTTTGTTCCGCTGCCTTCTTTGTCATCACCGGATAATTTATTATAAATGTATTCAGGGTGAAAGTTTCTGCAATAGAGTTTGGTCAGGAAGTGGGAACAAGCTTTGAGGATATCCTTTTTCCGCACCAGAATATCCAATACTTTCAATTTTATATACAGCGGAAGCAATTAATTGCAAGAGAAGCCCAGCTCGGTTTCCTGTGGCTTTGCATGCAACGGCAACCATTGTTTAAAGTTTTGAATTGCTTTGTGATTTCCGAAACTGCGTTGCGCTGATTTTTTTTTATGGATGTTGCAAAAGTTGGGTTTTGGGGGGTTTTATCACCCTTATTTCTCAGCACAGGCACTCAAGCAAGGGAGGGAAAGATGCAGAATTTGTCATTCACATTCTGAAACCGGGGAAAAATCTTTAGTTAACGTACCAGAATCCACTGTGTTTTGCACTAACTAAATCCAATTAAGTAAATATAAAATGTCCCTAGGATTTCTGATGATTTTCTCCATCGACTTAATATTGCTTTACCAAAAGTGTACTTTATACGGGTCATCCTCGAATAGTTCATTTAGTGACCATTCGAAGTTACGATGGCACTAAAAAAAAAGTTGACTTACGACTGTTTTTCATGCTTACAACCTCTGCAGCAGAGCCTCATGTTCATAGGATCCAAATTCAGATGCCTGGCGACTGCTCATATTTATGACGGTTGCAGTTTTCCCAGGTCATGCGATCACTTTTTGCAATCTTCTGACAAGCAATGTCAAGCCAGATTCACTTAAACAACCATGTTACTTGCTTAACAAATGTAGCGATTCAATTAAAAACTATGGAAAGAGAGGTCGTAAAATGGGGCAAAATTCAGTTAACAACTGACTCATTTAGCCACAGAAATTTCGGGGCTCATTTGCAGTCGGTCGTAAGTCGAGGACCACCTAGGCAATTCGGGGAAAAAGCTTCGGGTGCACATCACTGCTGAATAGGATGTGAGCTGAGTTGATCTGTGGATGCTGATATTTCAGAGCATCTGAAGGCTGCAACAAGTTTGTTTCAAATGCCACCCGGAGACCACAGGAACCTTCAGAAAAACCTGAGATTTGCAGAAATATAAACACAATTTCAAAATATATTTTTTTTAAAAAAAAACATTGGGGTGGGAAGCTGAACTCCAAGGGTTTGAAATCCTTCAGGCTCCTTGAAAAGGGAACAGGCGACTGTTTATTTTTCTGAACAGAGACCTTCCACAGTGACATTTTACTGCACTGACAGTTAACATTTATGCACACGCCAAGGTTACCTTCAGTCAGTACTCATAAAGACAAATCACGGCGTTTCTTAAAACTGCCGTTTTTACTTACTGCTGGATTTCAAACACAAATTTAAAAATAAGACATCTGGGGGGTGGTGCCCGTTCCAATTGATTCCAGCTGTTTTCTTAATTCTTCAAGGGGGAATTTGTCCAATAACAATGGATAAATCAGAATAGAGCTGGAAGAGATCTTGGAGCAGGAGTGGACTTCGATAATTTTAGCAAGGGGTCCTCTGCCCGGTTGCTGGGTGGCCGTGGCCGTGGTGAGCGTGGCCTAATCGGTCTCCTGCACCACAAGGGGTGATGTTTTTGCCCTCCCCAGGCTCTGGAGGCTTTCCCGAACTTCCGGTAGGCCCATTTTTCGCCCTTCCTGAGCCTCCGCACACACCCTGCACTTACCTGCATCCAAAACGGGCCGTGTGGGGACTCCTGGGAGGGGCGGGGGGGGCAGCCAGGAATGGGATTTGGAGGTTCTCCGAACTGTGCAGAATCTTAGAGGTCCTCCTGAACACCTGCGAACCCCCAGCAGCCCACACCTGCCTTGGAGGTCTTCTAATCCAACCCCCTGCTTAGGAAGGAGACCCTATACCATTTCTGACAAGTGACTGTCCAGTCTCTTCTTCAAAACCTCCAGTGATGAAGCACCCACAACTTCTGAAGGCAACTTCTGTTCCACTAGTTAATTGTCCTCACTGTTAGGAAGTTTCTCCTTAATTCTAGGGTGCTTCTCTCCTTTGATTAGTTTCCATCCATTGTTTCTTGTCTTGCCTTCTGGTGCTTTGGAGAATAGATTGACCCCTCTCTTCTGGAATACTGCAATACTGCTGTCATGTCATGTCTAGTCCTTCTTTTCTCTAGACTAGCCATACCCAATTCTGGCAACCATTCTTCACATTTTTTTGTCACCAGGCCCTTAATCGTCTTAGTTGCTCTTCTCTGTACTTTTTCCAAAGTCTCAACATCATTTTTGTAATGTGGGTGACCAAAATTGGATGCTGTCTTCCAGGTGTGGTCTTACTAAGGCTTTATAAAGTGGTACTAGTACTTCACATGAATAAGTTTTCTCCCCTTTGCTGAACAGCAAGAAAGAAAGATGGGGTTTGCAATTCCTCAAAGAAATCTGCAAGCTTGACCTTCATAAGAGAGTATGTCTTTCATCAATAATTTGAATTAACCCATTGTAGATAATTTCATTAAATGCATATTTACACATCCATTCATAGCCACCCGTGTATTCATTTCATTAGCTAAAATGTCCTTTTTCAGTAAAAAGAAAACTCAGTTGTGGCTTTTATATGGCTGGGCATCTTTATCACTCTTGGTAACAGGTTTTAAATTGTGTAGGAAACAATTAAACTGTCAGGTTTTAGAATGCTTTGTCAAACTGGCCATATTGCTACATCAAACTAGAGCTGGCTGTGCTAAGCTGCAAAAATCTGGACCACCATTAGAGGGCACAATATTTCACTTTTTAAATGTCACTTTGCTGCCCTCTGATGGTCCCCTGTATCATTGCAGCCCACATTTGACAGCCCTTATTAAACAAAGCAGGTATTCACCTAAAATAGGATATTTGGAATTAAACCAGCATAGGCATCTGTGGCGGCCACTGGAAAAAGGCACACATTCACATACCATGAGAAAGCTTCATTTATAACTAAATTTGTCTGAGCTCTTCCTTCTGCCAATCACAGATTCCACTGACCAAGCAACTTTGCCCATGGGTGACCAGTTCGCAGTTTTAAACGTTCTCAAGTTTTTAAGCAGAACACTGATGATGCCGAAAAACCTTTCCTATAAAGGTGGAATCTCCCAGTCTGGAAAATAAAACATTACTCGGAAGAAGGATATTTGGGATGGATACTTAATTTCCAGGTAACCCAGAGCTCTGGGAGAATTCCCATTCAGCCACAGCCCACTCATGGGTGGAATCCTTTCCTGGGTTTTTGCAGTGCAAGGTTTTGCAAATTTGCAATTTTCCTTCATGAAGATCCTCTTGAGGTTTAGGACAAATGAACTAAGAGAAGGGGGTGTGGGGAATGAAGTTTGTTTGGGCTAGGAGTTAATTTACCAAGATGCTAAAAAAAAAAAAAAAACAGCTTAGGCCACAGTATGAATTACACACACATGCAAATTAAACCTGTAGTAACTGTTGATAAACACAGGTTAGGATGTTCTAAAGGAGGTGTAGAAAAACAGAGCAGGGTATGGAATAAGCAGTTTGAGTCCCATGGAAGAGGAGTGGGCAGCTATGGCCTCTTTCAAGTCCACAGGTCATAGAGGGAATCATAGCTGGCCATCCCTACCATGAAAGATTGTTGGGAGTCATCAATATATTTATATCTTGCAAAATTAAATAACGTTAGTAGCAGAGGTGGGTTTCAGCAGGTTCTGACCAGTTCTGGAGAACTGGTAGTGGAAATTTTGAGTAGTTCGGAGAACCGGCAAATACCACCTCTGACTGGCCCCGCCCCCATCTATTATCTGCCTCCTGAGTCCCAGCTGATCGGGAGGAAATGGGGATTTTGCAGTATCCTTCCCTGGAGTGGGGAGGGAATGGAGATTTTACAGTATCCTTCCCCTGCCATACCCAAGCCACACCCACCAAGCCATGCCATGTCACGCCCACCAAGCCACGCCCACAGAAGCGGCAGTAAAAAAATTTGAATCCCACAGATTAGTAGATTGCAAAACTGCAATTGATTCAGCAGATGTTATTTGTTACGTTATGACATTGTGATTCATGCACAAAACAAACAGAGATTGTAGGTGTAAGACTGTTTCCATTCTCTCTCTCTCTCTCTCTCTGACTTAGAATAACTTTATTGTCATTTTGAATGTACATTAATCAGCATACATTAAGATGAGATTTCGTTACATACAGCTCTCAAAGGGTCTCCACCTCCAATATACGCTACATAAACATGACAAAATAAATACAAAATTATGCATATACCCACATATATGACATAGAGAAATGACATAGATGTATACATGTACATGGTGAGAGAAATGAATCTGGGCATTGGGCAAGCCAATTCAAGCCAATTCAAGGTAAAGCCCAGGAATTTTCTTCCATGGGAGGCATTTCTCAATTTTATTTTATTTATTTTTTTCAATTTTCTCATCCAAAAAATGAAAATCCACTACAGAGACCATATGCCTCATTTATTTATTTTGCTTGGCTTCCTTAAAATATTGATTAGGCCACCCATTCTACAAATCTCAGGTCAGAGATAGGCAAATTATTTCTCAGAAAGCATTTACAGTAGCGGCCAAAATTGTGGAAACCTTTCGGGCAAACTGTATTTTCTAAAACTAGCTAATAATTTTTGTTTGGAGTAGTACCATAAAATTATACATCGATGGAAAGATAATTTAATCAAGAATGTAATGCAATTAACTTTTATGAAGGTTTTGCTGTTAGAATAACAGTTACAGTATAAAGAAGAAAAGTGAAACATGTAGAAAAAACGAGACATACAAAAATGATCATCCTGTCAGTGAATCCTTAGTTGGGTAACCTTTAGCATGAATGACAGTCTTACAAATTCCCATGGAGTGAACCAAGTCTTTTAGTTCTGCAGCTGTTCTAATGTGAAACCAAGATTGAATGATGGCTCCTATTAACTGGGTTTCATTGCTGGGTCGCTTTTGACTAACAAGTTTCTTTAGTCGGCTCCATAGATTTTCAATTGGGTGAAGGTCTGGGCTATTCCCAGGCCATTCCAGCAGTGGAATAGGATTATCTTGAAACTCCCCCCCCCAAAAAAAGTGGTGTTATTAGCCATCAAACCTCAAAAATACACTTTTTCCAAAAGGTTTCCACAATTTTGGCCACTACGGCATAGTCTGCCCTAATCCTAGCCTGGGAACCAAATGAATAAAAATGTAACCAAGGCAATGAAATATAACAAAATTGTGGTTTTCATTTAACACTAGTATGTAATGTCGTTTATATTATTATTGTATTGTATTATTATATTATATTTTATATTTTATATTATTTTATATTATTTTATATTATTTTATATTATTTTATATTATTTTATATTATATTATATTATATTATATTATATTATATTATATTATAGAGTAAATGTAGTTTTGCAAGGGACGGTAGAGCCACCACAAAGCCGTTTTTTTGGGGGGGGAAAAAAACCTGCGTCCTTCCTCCTCCGCCCCCGCCTCTTTTCTTCTGCTCTCGGCCCCTGTGGCTTGAAAGGCTACGGAGCATGCGCGCAGGAGGCCAGAGGAACGTTCCTTTCTCTCTGCCCCCCCCCCACCCCTCACCCCCCACCCCTCGCAATGTGCCAGGCAGGCGGAGGCGAAGAAACATCTCGCTCGTCGCCTAGCGCCACCTTCGGCAATTTCCGTCGAGGGCTCGGGTTGGGACTGACACGCCCTATCCCTAGAAAAGGTGCGTTAGGGCGGAGAATTGAAAAAAAAAAAGGGGGGGGACGAGTTTCCCGAACCCGCTCGGCAACCTCCGCCGGGGAAGGGCGAAGAAGCGTCCCTCGACGGCCGGACTCTTTATTTCTCTTCTCCAAAGCTGGTCCTTCCGGCCGCCTCTGATTGGACGCCTCGACGCCCCTTGGGCGGCGCCCGCCTCCTTTCCCGAGCCGTGATTGGAACCACCCCAATCCAAGGCGCGCCCCCCTCCCTTCCCAAGAGAGAGAGAGAGAGAGAGAGAGAGCGCCCGAGCCTCTGTTCTTTTTTTTTTCCCTCTCTCTCTCTTTCCCCCCCACTCTTTCTCCCACGCATGCGCGTGGGCCATCGCAAGGCGCCGTAAGAGGACCGACGGCGGCTCCACTCGGCCCGGGCGTCGAAGTGAGCAGACGCCGCCGCCGCCGCTTCTCCCCGCCCCGTCTAGGCCTCCGCTTCCCTCGGCCGGGGGACGCGCTTCGGACCTAGGCGACCCCGAGGGAGGCTCCGAGGACGATGCCCCGCGGGTGAGCGAGGGAGGCCCTCCTGGCCGGGCCTGGCGGGGCTCTTGGCGCTGCGGGACGGGCCGCCTGCGGTGGGGACGGGGCGCTGGCCTGGAAAGGCCCCCTGGGAGGGCGTGGAAGCGCCTTGGGAGTTGAGGGGCTGCCCCAGAGGGAAGGGGGGGGGCTGGAAGGGGCCCGGAGTCCCCCCTGAGCTTTGGGGAGGGGGGCGGGAAGGGCTGGTCCTCCTCCTCCCCCTCCTCCTCCCTCCTTTCTTTCTTTCTTTCCCTTCTTCCTCCCTCCCTTCCTTCCTTCCACTTCTTTCCTTACCTCCTCCCTACCTTCACCCATCGTCCTCCCTTCTCCTTCCTTCCTTTCCCCCTTTTCCTTCCTTCCTTCTCCTTCCTCCCTCTCCCCTTTCTTCTTCTTTTCTTCCTTCCCTCCCTCTTTTCCTTCCTTTCTTCCCCTTCCTTCCTTCCCCTTATTCCTTCCTTCCTTTCCTCCCACTTTCCTTCCTTCCTCCCTTCTTTCCTTCCTTCCTTCCCCTTCCTTCCTTCCTTTCCTCCTCCCTGCCTTTCCCCCCACTTTCCTTCCTTCCTCCCTTCTTTTCTTCCTCCTTTCCCCTTCCTTCCTTCCTCCCTTCTTCTTTTCTTCCTTCCCTCCCTCTTTTCCGTCCTTTCTTCCTTCCTTCCCCTTCTTCCTTCCTTCCTTTCCTCCTCTCTACCTTTTCCCCCACTTTCCTTCCTTCCTTCTGTCCTTTCCTTCCTTCCTTCCCCTTCCTTCCTTCCTTCCTTTCCTCCTCCCTACCTTTCTCCCCACCTTCCTTCCTTCCTCCCTTCTTTCCTTCCTTCCTTCCTCCCTTCTTCTTTTCTTCCTTCCCTCCCTCTTTTCCGTCCTTTCTTCCTTCCTTCCTTCCCATTCTTCCTTCCTTCCTTTCCTCCTCTCTACCTTTCTCCCCACCTTCCTTCCTTCCTTCCTTTTTAATTAAGGGGGTGGTTTGTCGTCCCTTCACCCCTTGAAGTAAACAAAAAGGATCAAAGGAGTGCCTAATTAGCAGCCTTAATCAAGCCAGAGTCGTTGCTGCTCCTCTGCAGGACACCCCAAATTAAAGAAGCTGTGGGTAATCCGGTTGCACTTGGTTTGGGGAGCATGGGACGGAGAAATGAGCTTGGTGGATCTCCTCTACACCTCCCCCCCCCAATAAAAGAGATCTATATTTGGGGATGGATTGCCACCGATCAGTTTGGAAAGGGCTAGCATTAAGCCTCTTCGATTGTTGATGGCTCAGTTGTTTTCTTTGGCTACAAATCCTGGTTGGATATATTGTTGGTCATTCATTGGTTACTATTTATTGGGTAAGGAAAAAAAAAAAATAAATCTAATGAAACCATTTGATGACAGAGGTGGTAGACAGGGGCATTTCCATAAAAGGCTACAGAAAAGAAAGTAATTGATAAAGTTTGGGATTGGAAGATGTGTATTTTGTTCTTGCTGTGGTTTGTGTTCACTGGGAAAATACTGTGAGTGTTCGACCACGGTCTTTAAACTTCTCCCCTTCCTAATGTTTGGGCCATAGTATGTGCCGCTAGTGATAATACGTTTTGTAGTCCAACTTTCCCAAAAATCACCAGCTTGGGCAAGGATAATTTTGATACAGTCCAAGCTCTAGAAACATCATGTGTGTAAGACAGGGGTCCTTACACTTTGTCTGGTGTTTCTTTGTACTTTGTACTTTTGTTCCCTCTTGTGTGTTGTGTGTACCCCATTTGGGACAGAGCAAATAGGATCTGTGACTAATTTTCCAGAGTGGGTTGGCCAATACTTCTCGCTGTCTTCCACTGCTGTTTATCTTTTCTTTTGCACAAGATTATCACGTGAAACAGCACTTCCGGAGAAAAACACTTTTTTCCAAGTTTGCCAGTAACATTTATGAGATGTTTTAACAGGTGTATCTTCTCCAGCAAATCCATGGCATGACTTGAATAGCAAGTGGTTACAGGGTAGACTAGAAAATATGTACTTGCCCCTGCATCAAAAATCCTGTTTTGGTCCTTGTTACGTGCCGTTTAAGAATCCATTTGAGATTAAACGAATGTGTTTCTTCAAACTAGGTTCTGCATTCTCTAGCAAGTCTCCAGTCACATGCAATTTTTTTTAACAAAAAAAATATTCATTTCTTTTATAGTGAGACTGGAATGCACACTTACTATAGTTAAGCTGTTTATCTCCACTTGTTTCATGGGTCTTGCTTAAAATGCTCAGGAAATTGGAAGTTACTTACCTCTTAGTAAGAAAGTTGAGATATTAAACAGCAGTTTGAAGTCTTCAACTTGCTCTTGTATTAATCTTTAGGAATATGCTGAATGTTATTTGTTCAAGGTCTGCATTGTTTCAGTTTTGAACTTGATAGGACAGGGGTCCCCAAACTTGGCAGCGTTAAGACGTGTGGACTTCAACACTCAGAATTCTCCAGCCAGCATAGCTGGCTGGAGAATTCTGGGAGTTGAAGTCCACAAGTCTTAAAGCTGCCAAGTTTGAAGACCTCTGTGATAGGATATGTCAGTAGTTACAGTCCTTTGTGTTAACCATATGATGGGGAATAAGTGAAAGTGAGGTTTCTGAGTTCAGCAGCTGATGTACAGTATATGACTTCTTTTTTTGAATATTGGAAAGCCTGCTCAGAAGCCACCCTGCGTTCGTACCATCCAAATATGAGATGCTAGTAGGCTTGACAATAAAATACACTCATATCTGGATTAGAAGCTTCCCTCTGCATCCTGTCCCTTAGGGAATGTCACCTACCTGAATCCCAGGTTAGGCCTGTACAGTCACTACCTCCCAACTCTGGAATGATGCTCTCTTAAGAGCAGACAGACTACAAAGTCCTGCTAGTCTTTCAAAGCACCTTTGAGCTGGCTATTTCTTTGAGAGCCCTGTGGGTCATCTTAATTTCTCCTAGGACAGGAGTCAGCTACCCATGACTCTGGAGCCGCATGTGGCTCTTTCATCCCTCTGCTGCGGCTCCCTGTTGCCGGTCGGTTCCACAATCAATAGGGCTTTTGGTTAGGACAGGTAGAGGAAAAAGGACGCCATGCTAGGAGGAGACTATGGTGTGGGAACCGGACTTCCAGTCGGCTCCAGAATTGAATGGGGGGCTTCCGATTAGGACCTTTGTGGCCAGGGTGGATAAAAATCAATGATTTTTTTAAAAAAATCAAAAAAATCAGATTTTTTTTATTTAAATGAGATTTTTTTTATTTAAATCGGATTTTTTTTTATTTTTATCGAATTTATTTTAATAAAAAACTTTTGGGATAAAAATCTATCGTAAAATAGTTTTCTGTTTAAGATACATAAATAATTTAGTTTATTCAGCATGAAATGGAGCTTAGTTATGTAGCATGAGGCTGTATATTCTGCAACACTGGGACTATCGGGGAGTCAACAGTGGGTCAAAGGAGTAGCAGTTGCTCTTTAAAAATTATGATTTAAATCGAGTTGATTTAAATCAAGCCTTTTTACTAGTGATTTAAATCATGATTTAAATTGTGATTTAAATCAACTCGATTTAAATCAAATCCACTCTGTTTGTGGCTCTTTGAGTGTTTAAAGTTGCTGACCCCTGTCCTAGGAGATGATTGTATTATGACGCTTGGGGTGTTATTTATTACATTATGTTTATGTTTATTACATTGATTACATTGTGTTTAGTCTTTCATCTTATTCTTGTTTTGGAGATCAGTAAACCATTCAGTTCAGATCGGATCATCATATAGGCTTTGTATGTATGTATAAATAAATATTTGAATTTAGTCACCAACACTTGGGAAGATTCTTCTATTATTCTTTCCTCTTCTCCTCTGGAGGGTTAGAAGTCTTTCACGTGCAGATTTTGGAATATAGAAGTGGTAAGAGAGCCCTGCTACTCCCCAGTATATTGTAATTTATAATCACTTGGAATTTTGGAAGCAGAAATGAAGTGGAGAAAACTAGGGCCAAAATATAATTTTTGTTTTAAAAAAAACCAACCTTAAAGGTATTTACAACATATTAAAGATTACTATAAGAGGACTTTGTCAAGGCCATCATCAAGATAATGTAAATGGAAAAACAAAATTTAAGTAGAAGAAAAATGCATAATTTGTACTACGTTTGTAAAAGTAGAATAAATTTCTTGGTGAAATTTTAGAAACTGCTGCCAGATGGTAAGGTAGAACTGAAATTGCAATGTGTTTGAAGTTCCATCCTTATTGGAAGTAGTTCACAATCTTACTTTGATCGTTAAAATGCCACGTGAGAAACATTGCCTTTTTCATTAAAGTAGATGGCTGTATCAGAAAGTTGATCCAGTTGTGATCAATAGAGTTTAGCCCCTAAATTTGTTATCTTAAATTTGTGGATTACAAGTACAGGTTTAGGTGATCCTGCCTTACAGTAATTGAGATTAAATGATAGGATTATTTATTTGAGGATTGTGCTTTCATATTTTTTTTTAAATAATTCAAAATGCAAGGAGCAATAGGCATGTATGTATAATAGAAAATAGCCTAGCCTGCCTTTAAGAAACAACGCTTCAGTTCTTTTGGGCCAGTTAAACTGTCTTTTATTCTATTATCAATTTTTTATTTATTGAGTCTTAAATTGATCGTTTTCACAGCTAATAAGAGAACAGCAGTTCACGTAGTAACCGTTTGAAGTTATGGCACTGGAAAAAAAAAGTGATGTGACTATTTTTCACACATATGACCGTTGTAACATGATCAAAATCCAGGCGTTTGGCAACCGATTCATATTTATGATGGTTGAAGGGTCCCGGGTTGATGTGAAGTTTTCTTTTTCACCTTTTGTGACCTTCTGACAAGCAAAGTCAATGGGAAAGCCGGATTCACTGAACAACGGTATAACTAATTTAACAACCGCAGTGGTTCCCTTAACAAATGTGGCAAGAAAAGTCGTAAAAGGAATCAAAACCCACTTAACAAACGTCTCCCTTCGCAACATACATTTTGGGCTCAGTTGTGGTCGTAAGTCGAGGACTACCTATATTGGCACAGAGTTGTTGCATTCCTAGTATCTGCCTAGTGCAAGTACAAACAGGTATATACAGATGGTTTCATTGGCACACCCGTCTTTCACTTTAGCTTTTGCAATATCTTTGATTTGCTATCACGGTTAGTAACTAGTTTATAGAGAGTTTTAGCTTTTAAAGACATCCAGAAGGCGAGGAGGCCTTTAGTCAGAGTTAATGGAGGTCATAGATAAATTGAAGACACGTGAACAAGCCTTTTTCCTATTAACTTTCCTTCCAGGGTTAGCCCTAACCCTGACCTCCGGGTCTAAATGCACAATTTGTTTTATTTCATTTCATTTGAGAAAACTGTTCCCATGCTAGATTGAGGCACACACACACCCAATGAGAGTAAGGATTTGAAAATCCTTTCACTATCCTTTGGTTCATGATCCATCTTCCTTTCCTCCTGTCTTCTCCTTTCCATCAAATTTTTAATATGTTGTGGTCTGCCCAAGTATTAGTTTCAATTTCTATTTCTGCGATGTCTTTCCCTGTTTCTGGGTCCATCCACGCCATGTCTATCCTAGACCACGAATTTTGGGGGTTAGAGAAGAAAGTATATTGCTTTTGGGGGGGATTAATTTCTGTCAATATATCTTTTAAGTTAAATTCCTGGGCCAATTCAAAGAATGTAGCTGGTAATATTTTCCTTTCATGGTTTTTCTTTTTTCCGGTTTTATAATCTTTTTGGGGGTCTACCACCGCACTGAAGTCACCTAATAAGCACAGATTAACCACCTCTAATTCTATTAATTGTTTTATGTAATTTACTATAATATTCTCTCTGATGTGTGTTAGGTGCATAAATAACTACAATCAGGGTGGATTTGATTTAAATCGAGTTGATTTAAATCACAATTTAAATTATGATTTAAATCACTAGTAAAAAGGCTTGATTTAAATCAACTCGATTTAAATCATAATTTTTAAAGAGCAACTGTCGTCTCTGCTACTCCTTTGACCTACTGTTGACTCCCCGATAGTCCCAGTGTTGCAGAATATACAGCCTCATGCTACATAACTAAGCTCCATTTCATGCTGAATAAACTAAATTATTTATGTATCTTAAATAGAAAACTATTTTTACCCCAAAAGTTTTTTATTAAAATAAATTCGATAAAAATAAAAAAAATCCGATTTAAATAAAAAAAAATTGATTTTTTTAAAAAAAATCATTGATTTTTATCCACCCTGACTACAATTAATATTCTTTTTTGTTTTATTGAAACTTCCAATCATTAGTGTCCTTCCCTCATTATCTGCATAAATTTGTTTGGGATTTAACCTTTCCTTTATATAAACTGCTATCCCTCTTTTCTTAGCTTCTGCCAATGCTACAAATAATTTTCCTAATTTGGGGGGCTTCCAAAAAGCCACTTTTTCCTTCTCCTTTCTCTTTGGAATGGCCAATTTCTGCTTCTCTGCCACTCAAGTCTCTGCAAGTATTGGAGTGGGGGGGGCAGTAGCACCGCTCAAGCCACCTTGGATAAATCACAATTATTTTAAAACAACGAACCTCAAGACTGGATTTACAAGATGCACCGAAGCATCGCCAGCCACAGGGTCTGGATGCACGTATCCTGTGAAGGGAAGATCAACATTTCTTTGAGCGCGTTTGTGTGGAATCTTGCCAAAAATAAATTACTGGGACAGATATTTTGGGCCAGTGGGATGCTTGAATGGAACGGTTGGTTGGTGCAGGGGTCTCCAAACTTGGCAGATTTTAAGACTGAGGAATTCTGGGAGTTGAAGTCCACCAGTCTTAAGATTGCTGAGTTTGGAGACCCCCGGGTTGGGATATAGTTGCTGTTTTCAAGATTGGATTGTCTTCGCTCAGGGCCAAAGATAAGCTAATCTTCTGGCTGTTTGCCTTGGGATTTGCCTAGACAAGAAGATTCTTCAGTTCTTCTCCTCCACAGAGAAGAATTTAGCATATCATTTATAATTTAATCAAGTGTATTGGCGGCTCTTTAAAAAAAACGGCACCTTCTGAAGCCCTTTGATCTCAGAAGTGCTTCTGATATATTGTGCTCAGAATCCACCTGGAGAAGAACCTTAAATGAAGTTAAACAGGGTGTCCAAATGAAAGTCTCTTGAGTATATTATGCTAAGCCTTCTGTTGCACAATAATAATTTTTAAAAATACATAAAATATACATTATAAAAGAAGAAAATGAATGTCAGGCACCAATGCTTTATTTCCACCAAAATTGCATTTGAGATAATTTAAAGGTTGACAAAAAAAAAAAAGTAGGGAATTCGAATTATTAAAAGTGAAAAATGATATTTTAATTAATATTTCATTATATGAATCACATTTGAAGGGGCCTGCATGGTTTACGTTTAAGAGAAAACGGGTGTTCCCAGAAGAAATCCTCGTGTCCTTTTCTCGTATGTTTATAGGAACATTTAAAGCTACCCATGCATTTCAAAAGTGGTAAAGAATTTGGGAAAATAGTGCGTCATTATATCCAATATCTCCCCCCCCCTTTAGATTCAGAGGTACGTGGTGGAGATGTCAGCTGTTTTTCCAGCCTTTTGCAGTTAGAGCATCTGGTACGGTTGACTCCAGCTAAGATGCCAAGCTAAGTAAGGAGACACATAGAAAAAAAAATAAAAGCAGGAGAGGCCAGCACGAAAGATGGAACTCACAGAACACTATGGAGAGAAGAGAAAAGAAGATGGCACGAAGGGAGACAAAATAGCTGGGCTTGTGCAAAACTAGGGAAATTTATAAGTTGTGGGAGGAAAAGAGAGTTTAGGTATGCATAGAATACAAGAAAGGAGCAGATAAAAGGTACGGAAAAAAAATGAGGCAAGACGAGGAGCTTTAGAGATTTGAGATAGGAAAAAAAATGACAGCACACTTAAGTATGAACAGCTTCTTCTTGTGCCATATCCGTCATCGGACGTTGGCGATCATGTTGGCAATCTGTTGATTGCTGTTGATGAACAGCTTGTAGCCTATAAAAATGAAAATGGCCGTACACAGGTAAAAGAAAAAATGGATTAGATTGCTCCGAAATATGACTTAAAATAATACCAAACGGCACATGATGGCACCCTGCAAATTAGATGGAGAATTATCTTTCCAACCTTATATAATAATTGATTTCAGACACAAGAGTCCAAAGTATTGCTTTAGTGCTGCTGAAAAATATTAAAAAGGCTATTAATTTGAGTCCAAAATATTGTCCCAGCAGAATGAGCCCAAAAAGTTCTGAATTACACCTCACAGCAGCAAATCATTGATAACATTAAATACTTTCTGATGTATTCCATATATACACACCTGCTTTTGCTGTATTAATTGTATTTGTTATTGCATAGCATAGATTGAAGAGATAAATTTCAGTTTACTTTTTGCCTTTTCTTCATGAGCTATTAGGATTGGTGGTAGCCCCAGTTTTTTCTTCTATTAGGAAACATAGTCTTTTAAGATAGCTTTGGCATCACAACAATGATCAAATAAGAGATTTGTTTAGTTGAATAGAATAAAACTTCAAGAACCACTCTAAGATAATTCAGTCCTGTATTATGGGAGGTTTACCAGCTAAAAGCAGTTTACCACTATTCAGAACTCAGGGTTTTTACAAAATAGAAGATTTTTCATGGATGAAAGGATAAGAAATATACCTTCAATCTAATATATGTCGTTTATATCTTGCTGCATTATCCAAGAATCACTGAATAAGTATCTCAATATCTGTCAAACCTGAGACTGAAGGCAAATAATTTAAGCACCCTAAATGTCTGAATTCTGGAACCCAAATGATAACTGAAAATGTGAAGAATTAAAAACAATTTTCTCAGCGGATAATTGTAATGTTTTGAGTGAGATTCTTGGAGAATGACTTTGCCAAATAGGCGGCAAACAAATTTAACAAAAGTAAATAAAATAAAATATTTACTTAAAATAATACCAAAGTATAAAAATAAATAGGCTTCTTATTAAAATCATACATGGATAACTGCTTTTTTTCTTGCCACAAATTCTCAGAGAAATTCTGGGCTGTTTATCATTCACACCAAATTTGGAACTAAGTTTAAATTTCCAAATAAAGAAAATTTTCCAAGATTCATTATGCTAGGTGCAGAAAATAGGGACACAACCCAAGCCCCAAATATATCACTGTTATTCTTAGCTTTAAGTCTGATTTCCCTCAGTTAAACCTAATTTTTCCCCAAAACAATCAGATAGTATGCCAACTTTTAAAGAAATATATTGTATAACAATTTATCAAACATAAGATAGTATATATAGAATACCTAATGTCTCCCTCAGTACTACAATAGTGTTAATATTTTTGTTTTTTCTTAGCATAAGGAAGAGGTTTCAAAGCCATTAAGAAAAAAGATGTAATCTTTTAAGAATACCTTGACATTAAATGAAAGAGAGTGCAAAAAAATACGCTTTTGGTACCATGTGTACATTATTGCCACCAAATGATTGGACTAAAGTCAGTCATTTCTAGAGAATACATAAAGTTATTTGGAAAATTCTTTCAAACCGTCTATAAAACCATACAGATCCTGAAGATGAAACTCAAAATACTTTGGCCACCTAATGAGAAGGAAGGACTCACTGGAGAAGAACCTAATGAGGGGAACGATTGAGGGCAAAAGAAGAAGGGGACGACAGAGAACGAGGTGGCTGGGTGGAGTCACTGAAGCAGTCGGCGTGAGTTTAAATGGACTCCAGAGGATGGTAGAGGACAGGAAGGCCTGGAGGACCATTGTCCATGGGGTCGCGATGGGTCGGACACAACTTCGCAACTAACAACAACATAAAACCATATGAACACTTTTCTGGACATCCAAAGGCATAGTAATTATCTCGAGTTAAAAGTGACTATTAAATTAAAAATCTAATGTGATCAGAACTTTGAGGGTCATGTTTAAAGACCAAAAGAACAACTATATATACACATTAATCTTGGAGTCTACAGCTGAAATATCTAATAGGGTTCTTTCCTGGTTAGGGAAGCCTCATGGTATAAACCTCATTAAAAATACTTAAGGATCTGTTAGGAAACTCTTCCATTATATTCAGTGGTGGGTTGCTACTGGTTCACCCCAGTTCAGGCAAACCGGTAGCGGCGGCGGTGGGAGGCTCCACCCACCCACCCAGATGTCATCAAAAATGCTCTGCACATGCATAGAATGACGCATGCTCACAAAGCGAGCGTGCGCACCCAAGCGTTCCCAATAGCAAACAGGTAGCGCCAGGATTTGAATTCCACTACTGATTATATGCCTTCAGTGATCATACAATGTTTCCTCGAAAATAAGACCCTGTCTTATATATTTTTTTTGCCACCAAAAAAGGCACCAGGTCTTATTTTGGGGGGATGTCATCCACTGACTAACTCAGGGGTCAGCATCCTTAAACACTCAAAGAGCCACAAAGGTCCTCGCCAGAAACCCCCCCCATTCAATTCTGGAGCCAACCGGAAGTCTGATTCCCCCCGCCATAGAGACGACTCCTAGTGGAGCGTCCTTTTTCCTCTGCAGACCAGAAGTCCAGTTCCCACACCATAGAGTCTCCTCCTAGCGCAGCATCCTTTTTCCTCTACCTGTCCTAACCGAAAGCCCTATCAATTGTGGACTGACCAGCGACAGGGAGCCACAGCAGAGGGATGAAAGAGCCACATGAGGCTCCAGAGCCGCAGGTTGCTGACCCCTGAACTACCCTCACTTGCATGCGTCACACACCCCACACCCCGGCCTCTTTTTTGCTGTCAGAGGCCTTCAGGAACTTATTTAGGGTTTATTTTGGGGGTAGGGCTTATATTGGGCGCACGTGTAAAAAATCAAGCTAGGACTTACTTTCAAGGTAGGTTGTATTTTTGGAGAAACGGTATTTGTTTATGCTAGTTAATTAAGAATTGATCAAGAAGATTTGACAAGATGATGGTAGAGAAACCAAAATGGTTGAATGGGAGGATAGAATATAAAAGTCAATTAGGATTATTAAAACAAGAAAATGGCAAGAAAAAGATATGCCAAAGTCATCTCCAGTAAACAAAAATGCAGATGCAGCAATTCTACAGCAAAGAAAGTAATAAACAAAACATGAAAACCTGTTCTTCCAGATTGATGCCTCCTTGGCATGTGCTATGCATACTGATGCATGCGGAAAGTATGAAATTAAAGAGATAAAAAGCTATCTTGCTGCCTGAACGATGTAAATAAAAGTTCTTAAAAGCAAAAGGAAAAAGAGAGCAATCAAAACTGCACAAAGGACTTCCGAATAACAGAATTGGAAGGGACCTTGGAGGTCTTCTAGTCCAACCCCCTGTTCAGGCAGGAAAACCCTATAGCATTTCAGACAAATGGTTGTCCAATCTCTTTTTAAAAGTTTCCAGTTTTGGAGCACTCACCACTTCTGGAGGCAAGCTGTTCCACTGATTAATTGTTCTCACTGTCAGGAAATTTCTTCTTAGTTCTGAGTTGCTTCTCTGCTTGATTAGAGCACAAACTTCAACATAAAGCCTTTCCCCAGAATTTATAAACAAGGCTGTAATTTTAAGGGCAGGTTTGCAAAACAATCAACTGTTGATTCTGGGAGTTGAAGTCCACAGGTCTTAAAAGTTGCCAAGGTTGGACACCCCCGATTTAGAGTCTGCTGTAAAGAAAATTGACTGCCCTCTTGCTCATTTCAAATACAGTAGCAATATAATGAAATTTACTGAGCGTGTTTTAGAAATTCAGAGGTAGTGTGAGCATAGGCACCCAAGAAAAAGAGGACAGTGGATCTACAAATTAGATGCAGAGATGCAATGGACCACAATTTCCATCCTGGCATTCCCCACTCCCCAAATAAGAGCCAGGTCTGCTGCACCCCAAGTACTCCCAGCAAGATAGTGAAATTGCTGCAGATAATATAAAAATAACATACGTTGATGTCAGTTGATAATGGCGTTCTACAAAGGGTCACAATGAATGTATATTTCTGCACGTTTTGTATCTTTCTATTTCATTCAAGTCCCACCAGAATTGTGATTTCACTGTATTGTCAAGCAAGCTCAGAAATGTATTAAAATATCATCAGATACTTTGATGATAAACAGAACCTGGGCTGTGATAAAATATTTAGTATGTAGGCAACATCTTTAAGCTTGAAAAGAATAAGGCTGGTTTCTCACCGTCTGTTCCTGCCGGAAAACCTCATCTTGTACTATGATCTAAGAAACTTCACAATGAATAGCCGAGCATTTTCAACCGTACAGAAAGGGGAAACCTACATGGACAGGGTTACGTAAAATTTTAATGAGATTCTGCTAGAATACAATTTCACAATTTTAATATTTTTCAGAGCCAGAGATGTCTGCAGGATCCCGCGCTTCTGTCCTAACGACAAAAGTAGGGTCTTACCATCACATCACACCATCTGCCCCTTGCTTCTTGTTTCTGCAACATCACAACGCACATACGCAATGGGTGGAGCTTCTGTTGTATCATCATTTTACCCTCATTCAAACTGCCTTGTTCAGGATCTTTTCATTGAGGAAACCTCAGAAAGAAATAGTTGCATGTCTGCCTAAATCTGGTTGGGTAGCTCAACCCTTCAAAGGAAGCCTTGGAGCGTGCAAGAGTCCCCCTTCACAGCTGCTACATGACCCCAAAGACGTGGTTTTCAAGAGTTGCTTTGTGGCACTGCATTTGGGCTCTGAAACATTGCATGGTCCCAATGTCTTTATCAGTAGACTTGGTTGGTTAAATCTGTATTGAGGCAGAGCTGACTTTATTGAGGTTGAAATACGAACTTTAAGAATTCCCAGAAAAGCTGCAGAATTGCGTAACTTTGACTAACATGCATGCAATCATTAGTGTGGCATATAATAAAAACAGCATGTCTCCCATGAAGTCTAGACTCTGATTTTTAATCTTGAATGTTCCGACTGAATTTTACAGCCAAACCATAATTGACTGGATAGAAGTAGGACATTTTTTCTTACAAGGATTGTCAGATCCATAACTCTGAATGTGTGTGTCCTCACTCCCAGTGTGGATGCGTCCATGCAAGGAGGAGCTGATTTAAAACAAGTTTTTTTGTTTACTCATTAGTACTCTTGAGCACACATTCATATTAGTGAACAGATTCGTTATAAATTGATTGGAAGAAGGTTTGCATTACTTGATGTCTGAAAATTCTCAATCATCCAGGTCATGGTTGTCTCAAAGCTGCTTTTTCCAAAAGGCAACTGGACTTTCTTGGTTCTTCACTGGCTAGAAGTATGACTTTATTTCTACAAGGATTGTATAAAGAACTTTCTTGATTCCAATTGAAGAAGCTTCTTGGATGAGAAACGAAATGTTTTCAAAGAAAAAACGAAGAAAGTCCAGTTGCCTTTTGGAAAAGATTAAATGTTATTAAAAGCAGCCCCAAAAGTAATTTTTTGAGCAATCCAAAGAAATCAACCTTCTTCCTTCAACATAATGATTTTGTAACTAAATTTGTTACAAATTTAAATGGAGTCCATTTAAGCTCACTCCTACTGCTTCAGTGACTCCATCCAACCACCTCATTCTCTGTCGTCCCCTTCTTCTTTTGCCCTCAATCGTTCCCAGCATTAGGCTCTTCTCCAGTGAGTCCTTCCTTCTCATTAGGTGGCCAAAGTATTTGAGTTTCCTCTTCAGGATCTGGCCTTCTAAAGAGCAGTCAGGGTTGATCTCTAGGACTGACTGGTTTGATCACCTTGCAGTCCAAGGGACTCGCAGGAGTCTTCTCCAGCACCATAGTTCAAAGGCCTCAATTCTTTGGCACTCAGCCTTCCTTATGGTCCAACTTTCACAGCCATACATTGCAAAGCCTATATAACTGAATTATGTAGGGTAATTTTACTTGAGAGTCATCATATTATGTTGGCTGAGATGCTGGACTGAGAGAGATTATTGCTCCCTTAGGCTCAGAAGCCAGCTGGGTGATCTTGGGCCATTCCCAGCCCCAAAATGCCCCATCACGTCATGCATTGATGACTTCACTGCAAATAGAAGCAACTAAGGAATTAATATTATTTTTATTAAGAAAGCCAAGCAATCCATGTTGCTTTTTAAATTAATTCATATCTCCTTAGGGCTGTCTCCCTAAGAAAAAACCATTCCAAAATTAAGGATTTTTCCAGAGGGAAATTCAAGATTTAATACTTGAGAATACATATTTAAGAACTACATGTCCAGACTAAGAAGCAATAGGTGAAAGTTACTAAATGGATTTTTTTCAAAAAGGGAGAAAATAAATCTATGCCTTTTGAGATAAAGACATCCATATACTCTTTACATGTCGGTAAAACCTCGTGACTATATATTAAGTCTCTAAATATCCATGGTCCACACAGAAATGTATTAAACCCTCTAGCCTAGTCTATATTATTGTTATTCTTTGACTTGAAAACCAGGTGTTTATGTTTTTGCTTTGTTCTTTTATATAGAAAAAAAGCTTTTGACTCATTAGGAAAATTTAGATGATTGAGCTGGGAAGTCTTCAATTAACTAGAGTTTCAAGGCTGGGACCAGGAAGAAATGATTACTAAATAATTATGTTTGTTTGCACAAAGGGAAGAATTAGGAAATTGCATGTGTAGCTAAAAGGCTTGGTTATTTTGACTGATTATGTATGATTGGATCATACAAATGGGCCCAATGTGTTTGACAATGTATTGTTAATTCAATTTTTAAGAGTTCATTTATATGCTGGCATAGTTACGTAAGCTTGGTTATGATTATTGAAGTGAGTTTTCACTTAAAATAGGGGTATTTTAATTTTCAAATAATCAAACTCGTTTTGAGCCAAAAGCTTAAAATATGCAGTGGCTCTCGTCTTTTTCATCTTTGCTTTACTGGTTTTTTTAAAAACCATTTATCATGTAAATTTGCTCTTAGAGTTCTCAAAATATTTCTCAATTTAAAATGAATACATATTTTAAAAAGCTCTACTCTCTAGAAGGAAATTACTGCTGTTAGAAATTGGACTGAAACTGAAAGCCAGATGTTTATGTTAATGAAACTTCATTAATATATATTCATAGTTAGGGTATCTTTTACAGGTAGTCCTTGACTTATGACCACAATGGAGACCGAGTTTGACACCCCTAGTTTAGAATGATACAATTGAGCTGGGTTTTGCACTTGTCTTTTTGTGCAGCAGTGCTTCAGCGAAGAAACCTAAATCATGAACACATATGTTCCATGCAAGGTTTACTTGATGCAGGTAGGCCTCGATTTACGACCGCAATTGAGACCAGGGTTTCCATTGCTAAGCAAGGCAGTTAAGTAGTTGCACCTGATTTTATGACCCCCTTTTTTTTATAGACGCGGCTGCTAAGCGACACATTGCAGTTGTTCAGCGAATCACACGGCCGTTAAACGAGTCCGGCTTTCCCCATTGATTTTGCTTGTCAGAACCCAGCTGGGAAGGTCACAAATGGTGACTGTATGAACCCAGCAACTGCAAACATCAAAAATACATGCTGTCTGTCACGAGCCTGAATTTTGATCCCGTGACTAGGGAAATATCAGAGTGGTCATAATTTATTTATTTATTTATTGGTACGATTTATATGCCGCCCTTCTCTGGAGACTCAGGGCGGCTTACAATGCGTTAAGCAATAGCCTTCATACTTTTGTCTATACCTGCTTAGTAGGGCTTTTGGCCCCCCCTAAGCGGTGTTCTTTTTTTATACAAAGTCATTTTATTGCCCCCACAATCCGGGTCCTCATTTTACCTACCTCGAAAGGATGGAAGGCTGAGTCAACCTTGAGCCTGGTGAGATTTGAACTTGCAGTTATTGCAGGCAGCTGGTGTTACTTAACAGCACTTTATTCTGCTGCGCCACCAAGGCTCTTGGTGTGAGGACCGGTTATGAGTCACTTTTTTCAGTGTCTTTGTCACTGACTGTCCCAAAGGTGCTTTTTCAAGAGGCAACCGGACTTTCTTGTTTTTTCTCTGAAGATGTTTCGCTTCTCATCCAAGAAGCTTCGAAGAGCTGAAGAAGCTTCTTGGATGAGTAGCGAAACATCTTCAAAGAAATGCAAGAAAGTCCGGTTGCCTCTTGAAAAAGCACCTTTGGGACAACCATGACCTGGATGAGTAAAAATCTCCATAGACATGTGGTCACTGAATGGAATTGTTATAGGTTGAAGACTAAGCTACACATTCAGTTGATGTAGGTATATATACTTACTTGAATGGACAAGCACCAACAGGGCAAAATAATAACTGTGTTAAAACGTTTGAGAAGAGCGCTTTGCGTTTTGCTAAGAGATATGACTGTATTGGAAACATAGGTAGGCTTTGCTAGTAAACATTAAGCAACCATTGACACGGCTACTCTTTGAGTTTCTGAACTGCTTATGCTTTTGTTACTACTACTCCAGTTCATACCTTTCAGCGTGAAAAAAAAAAAATTTGCTATATTGAGAAACATTCGGCCGTAATGAATATGAACACAAAGCGTAAACTGAATTGCAGAAGGCCAGAGAACAGATGTCAACTTTGAAGTCTGAGACGGATCTGTGAAAATAAACTAAAAGGAGGAGAATCTAACAGCGGAATTAAACATCTGCTTTGCAGCTGTGAAATCATTCAGTTTGAAAATTTAACATGTCACATCATGCGGAACCCATTTTGTTAGACATTTCATTCTGATCGTTTATATCGGTTGGCCTGCGTCTTTCCTTTCCAGCTTCTTTCTCCAACTATCCTGTTTATTCTTCACATATGAATAAAATACCTTCTTACTGATTTTCCCTCTGTAGTTATGACACAGGTGTAAGGATATAAAACAACTAATAATTTCTGCCTGTAACTTATGCGGCTCTGTTATTTGCAACATGGTTAATTTCTAATTTTTAACCACCGTGCTGTACCCAGGGTAAAGATTTTGGTTGCAGAAAGGCCTCAAAGTACTACCTACCTGCTACCTCCTGCATATGTGCCATTTGCCTTCCGGTGGATGGGGATGGGGATGGGGATGGGGATGGGATGGGATGGGATGGGATGGGATGGGATGGGATGGAATTCTTCATTGGCCAAGTGTGATTGGACACACAAGGAATTTGTCTTTGGTGCATATGCTCTCAGTGTACATAAAAAGAAAAGATACATTCGTCAAGAATCATAAGATACAACACTTAGTGATAGTCATAGGTTACTAAATAAGAAATCAAATCATACTAGGAAACAAGTAAAACAATATAAATCGGAAGAGATACAAAAAACATGGTTACAGTAATAAGTGGGAAGAGATAGATACTAGTAAGGAAGAGAAGGATAGTAGTAATATACTCTTAGTAAATTATTTGACAGTGTTGTAGGAATTAGTTGTTAAGCAGAGTGATGGCATTCCGGGGAAAAAATGTCCTTGTGTCTAGTTGTTCTGGTGTGCAGTGCCCTATAGTGAGTTGAAACAATTAATGTCCAGGATGCGAAGGGTCTGTAAACATTTTCACAGCCCTCTTTTTGACTCGTGCAGTATACAGGTCCTCAATGGAAGGCAGGCTGGTAGTAATTGTTTTTTCAGCAGTTCTAATGATCCTCTGAAGTCTGTGTCTGTCTTGTTGGGTTGCAGAACCAAACCAGACAGTTATAGAAGCACAGATGACAGACTTAATAATTCCTCTGTAAAACTATATCAGCAGCTCCTTGGGCAGTTTGAGGGGATTTTAATGGGAATGACGGGCTCAGCCATTGCTCGCTTCCCAAAACAGAGATACTGAATCATCACTTTAGCAATGTCCAGATAGCTCTCGACTTACAACCACAATTGACACCTAGTCACTCACCCTGTCGCTGAGCGAGGCATTTGTTACGCAGGCTTTGCCTCGTTTTACGACCTATCTTGCCACAGTTGTTAAAGTGAATCACCGCCTTTTGTGAAGTTAGAGACACTGTTGTTGAGTGAATCTGGCTTCCTCTGTTGACGTTGCTTGTTGGAAGATCTCAAAAGAGGATCATGTGACCCACCCACCCACCCCCGGAGTGCTGCAACGGTCATAAATATGAACCGGTTTCCAAAGCATCTGAATTTTGATCACAGGATCATGGGGATGCTCCAATTGCCTTAAGTGTGAAAAACGGTCATAACTCAGTGCTGTTATAACTTCGAACGGTCCCTAAACAAACGTTTGTAAGTCGAGGACTATCTGTATTGTGGCTTATCATATATTTGGAACTCTCCTGCAGAACTTAGTACCATTGACTATATAACCTCTATTGCAGGGGTCTTCAACCTTTGCTGGCTGAGGAATTCTGGGAGTTGAAGTCCACAAGTCTTAAAGTTGCCAAGGTTGGAGGAGATCCTTGTTCTGTTGTATCACCCCTTTCAGACATGTGTCTAGTTTTGCCCTTATTTCCTCTGGTTTATTAGCTAGGATTAACTCAAAATTGACTCAAAAATAGCACCATCCCAGCCCTGATTCCTTCTGGCCCTTTTAAAAGAGACTACTGGCCAAGCACTGAAACCATGTAGCCGTCCCAGCATAATTTAGAAAGCTGTATATTTTGATCGTCCGTGGTTGTGCCTGGTTCGCAAAGCCAACTCATAAAAAAAAGCACTGCTTTTTTCCCCCACTGCTTTCTCTTCCAGCTCATTAGGAAGAGACGGGAAAGAAAGAACAATGTGAGAGGGACGGCTGTACGAACAAAAAATGCCCATGATTTTGTTCTCTTTTGGAATAAGCAGCTGTCAGGGTTCCAAGCAACACCCCCAACGAAAGAAGACTCCGAGGCTAAAAGTTCCTCAAAGTTCCATTTTATTAGAGATGTCGTATTGGCACGTCTGGGAAAACACGAATCTGAAAGTTTCCAGGATTTTCCCCACCCAAAAGAAAGTCAAAGTCCCTTTCCCCTGCACCCACATGTCCATCACTTGGTCCAATCAATGCACCGTCCCAACTGGAGATGCCTCCCAGTCATGCCACTCCGGGTGCAGGCTGAACGTCCTTGACTCCCAAAGAAAAGAATGTTGTTATGGCTAGATATCTCTGCAACTCCATGCAATCCCCCCTCTCAGTTTCCCCACCACACTAAGTGTGGCAGCCCTGAAGATCCAAAGAAAAAGATGGCCTTCCAGGCTGATAGCAATATTATACCCAACATAGGGAAGTGGTAGGAAGTAGTCAACAAAAAAAAAGTAAACACAGAAGACCATAGAAGAGAAAAGAAACTCTAAAACAGGGATCTCCAACCTTGGCAACTTTTAAGACTTGGGGATTTCAACTTTGAGAGTTGAAAGTCCACAAGTCTTAAAAGTTGCCAAGGTAGGAGACCCCTACTCTAAAATATAGCATACGGTAACACCATTCCTTCACTTCCCATCTTTTGTTGTTGTTGTTGTTGTTTCATGCAATCCATCCATCCATGAGCATCTGTTTCTTCTTGCCTCTGGCTGGTCTAATCTCAAGACATTGGACTAGAACAGTGTCTCTCAAACTTGGCAACTTGAAGATGTGTGGACTTCAACTCCCAGAATTCCCCAGCCAGCAAATTCTGGGTGTGGAAGTTGACACATCTTCAAGTTGCCAAGGTTGAGGAACAGTGGACCAGAGCTGGGGTCTCCACCCTCGGCCACTTTAAGCCTGGAGGACTTCAACTCCCAGAATTCCTCCAGGCTTAAAGTAGCCAAGGTTGGAGACCCCTAAACTAGACAGACCTCCAGCCCTTCTCTGTTCTATGCTCTTAAGTCCCAACAGCTTCCGGCTTCTCATCAGTTTGGGAAAACCACATCTCCCGCTCATCCCCCTCCCCTCCCTCAAAACCACAATTGATCCCAACGTTTCCGTTGCTAAGTGAGATGTTTGCTAAGTGAGGTTTTCCTCCATTGTGCGATCTTTTCTTGCCACAGTTATCCCTGCTGTTGTTAAGTTAGTAACCCGGTTGTTAAGTGAATCCCCCGTTGATTTCGCTTGTCGGAAGGTAGCTAAAGGAGATCGCAGGACCCCAGGACACTGCGACCGTCATAAATATTGAGTCAGTTGCCAAGCATTTGAATTTTGATCACAGGATCATGGGGATGCTGCAACAGTCATAAGTGTGAAAAACATTTTTTTTTTCAGTGCCCTAACTCCGGTCACTAACTGAACTTTTGTAAATCGAGGACTACCTGTATAATGTCTGTATGTATATTAATCAGTGGAATTGAGAATATGTTTTTGTTGGCGGGAAATAATTGTGTGTGCGTGGGGGGGTCGTAACTCCACTTGGGGAAGTCCCTGTCCCTTTTGCGCTTTGGCCAGCTCTGTTGCTGGGAGATGGCCCCAAGTTTATTTGCCTAGATTTATTTGGGCCATCAATCACTTCATGTGTTTTGTTCCGTTTTGTTGGCAGGACATAGGATCCGAAAAGCTGCAGTGGCTCTGCAGCCTGGTTTTTATCTCTATTATCTGCTTATATATTTCAATCTTAGAGGAATGCGAACTATTTCCCAAGAAAATTACAACAGAGTCGAGCAATTTTCTTTCAGTTTATATATGCATATGGGTATAAGTAATCTTTAAGCATTCATTTTGTAATGCATCATCAAAAGGAAAGGTGAATGAGATATTGGTTGCCATTTGCAATTTTGATAAAGAGTGGGCATTAAAAATACGTTTAATGTGCTGCTTGGAGGCACATTTGAGTTGTTTGAAAGACAAATTGTTCTTGTGATTGATTGATCCAGTCAGTCTTTTCTAAATGATAATTGCATAGCATAAGAAACTAACAATCAGTCCTTTGTGCTACTGTTCCAAGCCAGTGGTTTATCGCTTGATTTTTAATAATAATAAAAAACCCTGGCATTTCAGATGAGAGTTACAAAAAATACAATGAATGCCACATTTCTTTGTTATCTTTTGCAATTACATATGTGACATTGTCCAGATAAAAGGATGGATCAAGAAGTACTAGAAAATGTTATTGTACTTTGAGAGATTTGACATGTGTCTTCATTTATTTATTTTTGTTCCAAAAGAGAGATGTATTCCAAAAAAAAATAATTTGCAGATATTAATAGAAACGTGGATACTCATCTTATACAAAGCTGGAATGAAATAAAAAAGCATTTTCATTAGTCTTACATAAACCCTACCATCCTGGACCTCCTTTTGAGAAGTCCACCCTATCCAGTTTATTATCAATATAAAACTGACATTCCCCTGTGTAAAAAAAAATAAATAAAACACCATTGTATTGAAACACTTTGCAAAACCAGCAAAAGGAAATTAAAGCAGTCCTGTTTAAATAGAGCAAGTGTTATAGTTGCTGTACAGAATTTCTCATCAGCACCTATATTTTTGACGGCAGTTCATTTATTTGTTCTAGATAAGTTCTCAGACCAACTTCCCTTGCTCTGAGCATCATAGATACCTTCTTCCTGTAAATGGGGTGGAGCAGGGATCTCCAACCTTGGCAACTTTAAGACTTGTGGACTTCAACTCCCAGAACTCTGGGAGTTGAAGTCCACAAGTCTTAAAGTTGCTAAGCTTGGAGACCCCTGGGGTGGAGGATTGACCCGTCTGCTGCCATCTCTTATTTCAGAACCCGGTTGGGGAGGAATTCAACTATCTTGGCCCCATAAATGTAGAAAGGCAACTGGATCCTCCTAAAAAGAAAGATAGCCTAGATTAATTCAGCCTTCTGCAGCGTCACGTCAGATGTTATTTGATTACAGCTCCCAAAATACTCAGTGTGTACCATTCCGATGTGTTGCAGTTCTGAAGGTCATGGGATGGGGGAGTGCAGGTACTGGTAGTCCTTGACTTACAACCATTTGTTTAGTGATTGTTCAAAGTTACAACGGCACTGAAACAAGGAACCTAGGACCATTTTTCACACTTCCGACAATTGCAGCGTCCCCCTGGTCACGTGGTTAAAATTTGGCCACTTAGCAAGGGGTTCATATTTATGATGGTTGCTGTGTCCCAGGGTCATGAGATCCTCCTTTGCGACATCCTGACAAGCAGAGTCAACGGGGAAGCTAGATTCACTTGACAACCATGTTACTCACTTAACAACTGTGGCAAGAAATGGAGCACAACTCCCTTAACTGTCTTGCTTAGCAACAGAAATGCTGAACTTAATTATGATCGTAAGTCGAGAACTACCTATTTATATATTTGAATAAGACCTACTTACTGTATTTTTCGGAGTATAAGACGCTCCAGACTATAAGATGCACCTACCTTTTTTGGGGAGGAAAACAAGAAAAAAAAATCTGCCTCTGCCTCCCAGCAATTTGCCTCTTTGCAGCAAACAGCTTGCTTTAGTTTCATTTTCATTTTCAGCACAGCTGAAAATTGCCTCCCAGCAATTTACTTCTTTGCAGCAAACAGCGAAGGCCTGCATGGCAATAGGCAATGGCAATCGCTGCAGCCTGAAACAGGTGAGGGTCAGGAGGTCGATCCAACCAACAATCAACTGCGTGTGCTAATCAGGCTGTGCTGAAGCTGTTTGCTGTTTGCTGTTTGCTGCAAGGAGGTAAATTGCTGGGAGGCAGAGGCTGAAAGGTGGGGGCCAGCGGGTGGGCGGGGCTACATTCGGTGTATAAGACGCACCCAAATTTTCACCCTCTTTTAGGGAGGAAAAAGTGTGTTTTATACTCTGAAAAATACAGTACATTGCAGGTTCAGTCCTGGTCCTGAGAGAAGTTACGCTAAGCATGTGTGCAAAAAAGGATGGTTCGTATGCACTAAAACGGGGGTCAAACTCGATTTTATTGAGGGCCGCATCAGGGTTGTGTTTGACCTCGGGCAGCCGGGTTGGGCATGGCCAGCTCGACGTAACTCCTGTTGGGAGGAGCTGGGGGCCCGAGCGCTCTGCCAACGAAAACAGACTCCCAAGCTCTATTTTCCTCCTCGCTGTTCAGACACTCCTTAACATGGGTACTGCTCACTCCTATTTGCATGGCTGGGTGTCAATCAAACCCTCTGGAGCTGGATACGCCCTGCTTCCTGCTTCCTTCCTCAGTCTTTTCACTCAGCCATTTGCAAGAGCATTAGGGTGTCTATTCTCTGTACTTTATTAATTAGTTATCCTTAAGTTTGTGTTATTTTTTCTTTACTTTATTTTTGTTTTGGAATCCTAAACTTTGCCTGCCTTTAATTAGAGAGGCTTGCAGGTTCGTAACGGCGGTTCGGGGCTCCGGCCGCCGTTAGCGGCTTGGCTTTACTGGCGGTTTATTCGATCTCCTTTTTCCCGCCATTTGCCGCTATCTATATTGTCGAGGGACTGCGGAGTTTTTCGGCGCTAATAGCTCCTCTCGGCTGGAGTCCCTGCCGGCTGGCAAACTCCCCTTTCTGTTTTATTCTGTTTTGAGCCGAATTGAGAGCAGCTTCGGTCCAGCCGTAGGCGCTTTGTTTCGCCTGGCTTGCGACTCATTTGTGGATGCCATCGCGGGACGCCATTTTGTGAGCTGTCGGACGCCCGCTGATTCCAGCTGCTTTATTGCCACCACGACCTGGGCTTTGGTTTCCAGGGTCGTTGGTTTGTTGGCAGGTGTGGACGCTGTCCAGACTATACCTGCATCTACCACCCATCTGGAGAGGAAGTGCCTGGACCTGTTCAGGGAAGTACTTGCTTTGCCTTATTAAATAATTTAAAAAAAAAAAAAAAAAAAAAAAAAAAACCTGTAAACATCCCTGATTAATTACTCTGGTCTAATTCCTTTTGGAGGAAGATTTTTTCCCTGCCTATTAATTGTGGCTTTTTCATAAAAAAAAAAAAAAAAAAAAAAAAAAAAAAAAAGGAAAAAGAAAAAGAAAGAAAATTTAAATATTAATTATCATAAGTTTAATTATTGAAATTCATTCATTGTCTTTTGATTATTAATAAATATTGGATTTTGTGAACGGGTTGGTATTATGGATGATATGGAGGCAGTTGCCCTTTCCTCTGACCTGGACATGAGTCCTTCTCCTTCTCCAGCACCCTCCCCTAAACAGGTCAAGGGGAAGAAGGCTAAATCTTCTAGGCCTGCTAGATCCACCAGGTCTTCTAAGTCTGATAAAGATGCCCAGCGTAGGCACAATGCCCTAGAAAAACAATTTGCCAAAGCAAAACAACAGTTGGAGCCAGTGGCTGAAAATGTAGGCCAGGAAGAGTCTGGTAACCCAGGACTCTCCCTTGATGAAGGTCTCATCTCTAGTGACTTGTGTGTGGATGGTCCTTCCACCTCTCAGGGGCTACCTTCATCTCAGACTAACCAATCTGGTGTCAGGGCTAGGTCAAGGTCCTCTAGTGTTGCTAGCCAATTGTCTCAGGCTTCTCGGCCTGCTCCTGAAGCCACGTTCACCCCCACTGCAGCTGGTCTCCGCCCTGAAGCGGGCCCTGCCTTTGTTCAGCCTGTGGATTTTCAATCATTTTTCACTCAGGCGATGTCCCATATTTTCCAAGTGGGGTTACAGCAGACCACTGGTGCCTTTCCAACTCCAGTCTGTGTTCCTGCCAATTCATGTCATATGCAGCCTCCTTGTGGACAGCAGCAGTCTGTTTCTTATGGCCTCAGGCCTGATCCTGCCCGGGAGGATGATGTCCTGGAGGACTTTGAGATGTCTGATGATGAGGAGGAGGTCCAGGACAAGCCAGCCTTTCCTGGGCTGTTTAAGCCATCTTTATTTCGTTCTCTGCTACGCAAAGCGAAAGCTGCCACTAATATGGACAACAACACACATCTGGCCTCTGCCTCTGTCCCTCCTGGCCCAAACAGCAATTTGTTTAATCTGCCTCAACCTGATGATGACTTTGTGCCGTGTCCTGACCTTTTCTGCCAGGTCATTCAAAAGCCATGGGACCACCCCGCTTCGCTTTCTGGCCCAAATTCGTTCGATCGAAAGCTCTACGCTTCGGCTCCTGTGCTGGATGATCTTCTGCAGTTACCTACGATTGATGAACCGGTGGCTAGTCTCACGTCTTCCTCCGTTCTGGTAGGTGAAGCAGGGGATGGCCTCAAGTTTGAAGATAAGCGGGCTGAGATGGCTTTTCGTAAGACGCACCAGGCAACAGCATGGGCCATCCGTGCCTCCACTTCTTCTTCCTTTTTCAACCGGGCATCGCTGGTGTGGTTGCGTCAACTAAGGGAAAGACTTCCACCCGAGGACGCGCGTTTGCAGCAAGATCTGGCTAAACTGATAGCAGCGGCTGAATATTCAGCTGACGCGTCCCTGGACGCCGTAAAATTTGCATCTCGTGCTCTAGCCTCAACGGTCTCCTCACGACGTCTTCTGTGGCTCCGTAACTGGAGAGCTGACGCCAAGTCCAAGTGGCGTCTGACTGCGGCTCCATACAAAGGACCGGCCTTGTTTGGTTCCTCCCTGGATCCCGTTCTGGTCGAGAACCGGGATAAAAAGAAGGTTCTGCCCACCTCTTTTCGACGCCAGGATAGGCGCTACGTGCCTTATAACCGGCAGCCCTTTCGTCAGGAGCAAGGCGCTGGGAGCGCCTCTTATTACAGACCATCTCAGTTCCAGTACCAGCCAGCTTCCGATCGGGCGTCCTTTCGGGACCGTGGGCGCCGACAAGCCAACACCAGACGTCCTTTCAGGTCTTCTTCTTCTGCACGCTACGCCAGAAGGGGCAAGTGACTCACCGTCCCGGGTTCCAATCGGTGGGAAACTCCAGGCCTTTTCCCACCTGTGGCCGCTTACCACCTCAGATGCCTGGATTGTCCAAACTGTCACCAACGGTTTAAGCTTGGAATTCACGTCCATTCTTCGGGACTCTTACATTCATTGTCCTTGGCCGCCCCAACCGGAAAAACGACTTTTGCTATCTCTCGAGATTCAACATCTTTTACAGATACAAGCTATAGAACAGGTTCCTGTGAATCAGCTCCAAACCGGCTTCTACTCAACGCTGTTCCTGGTACCGAAGAGCTCGGGCGAATGGAGAGGCATTTTGAATCTACGACGTCTCAATCAACACATCTTATACCGTCGGTTCAAAATGCATTCCCTCAAGTCTTTGCTCGGTTGCATCCGGCGGGGAGATCTGATGCAATCTGTAGATCTAAAGGAGGCGTACCTGCACGTCCCCATCCACCAGTCGCACAGGAAGTACCTCAGGTTTGCATTTGGAAATCACCACTTTCAGTATCGGGCAATGCCGTTTGGCCTTTCGTCCGCCCCGAGGACTTTTACAAAGTTGTTGGCAGCAGTTGCGGCGTCGCTCAGGGAGGTGCCTGTTCGTCTGGCATGCTACCTCGACGACATTTTGATCCTGTCATCATCAACCGCACTGGCAATTCGAGACCGGGAGTTAGTAGTTCAGACCCTTCAAGACCACGGGTTCACTTTGAACTTCAACAAAAGTCATCTCTCCCCCACGACTCGTATTCTGCATCTCGGAGCAACGATAGATTCGAGTCGGTGCGTTGTCCTCCTGTCTCCCGACAGAAGAGCCAGCATTCAACACCTGGTATCTCACATATTACTGAACCGGACCGTACCTCTTCTGACACTTTCCCAGCTTCTGGGAAAACTAATATCGTGCATAGACATTGTACCTTGGGCACGTTTCCATCTGCGTCGCCTTCAATGGTTCCTGCTACCCTTCCAAAAACAGGGTCGGGCGGAATCTCTCTTCAAAGTGACTGTTCCGGCTCCGGTTCGGCTTTCCCTACGATGGTGGTTGTCTCCGGCTCTCAACAGGGGCTCCCCCTTCCTAGAACCGACAAGGCTAGTTCTAACCACGGACGCGAGTCTGCGAGGATGGGGGGCACATCTCAACTCCCAGCTAGCCCAAGGAGTCTGGTCGTCAACAGAAAAACTGCACAATATAAATTGGCTAGAGCTCAGAGCGGTCAGGTTCGCTCTGCTACACTTCAAACATCTTGTGTATCGCCAAGACCTGTTGATCCTGACAGACAATGTGGCCACCAAGGCCCACATCAACAAGCAAGGGGGGACCCGCTCTTGGACTCTGATGCAGGAGGCGGAGAGACTTCTGTCGTGGGCGGAGCTTCATCTCCTATCAATCAGGGCCGAACATATCTCCGGGGCTGTGAATCGGGAAGCAGATTGGCTAAGCAGGGATCAGATAGATCACGCCGAGTGGCGTCTGGACCCCGGACTGTTCCAGGACCTGGCGACGAGGTTCGGCCTGCCGGTGGTAGACCTGTTTGCGACAGCCCTCAACACCCAATTGCCGAGGTTCTTTTCCCGTTACCCGTCGCCAGCGGCGGAGGGCTTGGATGCTCTTCGGAGTCCATGGCCCCGGGGGCTCCTTTATGCCTTTCCTCCACTACCTATCATCTCCAAGGTGATCCGAAAAGTAATTCAGGAACGGGCGAATCTACTGCTAGTGGCGCCATATTGGCCTCGTCGAGAGTGGTTCGCCGACCTCAGGAACCTGTCAATCGAACCACCGTGGAGGCTTCCACCCGACAAGGTCGTCCTGACTCAAGGGGCCATACGCCACCCGGAACCAGAATGGCTCCGATTAGCCGTGTGGCATTTGAGCGCATAAAGCTGTTCAAGGACCATTTATCGGAAGATGTCATTTCCATCATTCAGGCCGCTAGGCGGCCCTCGACAGTTCGCATTTATGACGCTTCCTGGACTGCATTTGCGAACTGGTGTAGTTCAAATCACGTTGACCCTACGACGGCAACTGTTCCGGACATTCTACGTTTTTTACATGGGGGGTTTTCTAAAGGACTAGCCGCTGCTACCCTTCGTCGTCAGGTGGCGGCTCTGGCCACTGTCCTGTCTGGAGATAATCGTGTTCCCTTGGCGCAGGATCCCAGGATCCGTTCCTTTCTACAGGGAGTCACCAATCTGCGGCCCCCGCCAATTCATCGCTACCCTACATGGGACCTTACATTAGTGTTACAGGCATTGACTGCTCCACCGTTTGAACCTCTTTCTTCAATCAGCCTGCGCTATTTGTCTTTAAAGATGGCATTTTTGTTGGCAATTACTTCGGCTCGCAGAGTATCCGAAATTGCGGCCTTGTCTATGAGGAGTGATCTCTGTATCTTCTATCCTGACCGGGTGGTCCTGCGACTTGACCCAGCCTTTATTCCTAAAGTGAACACACGTTTTCATAGGGCCCAAGAAATTATTTTGCCAAACTTCTGTCCGGATCCTCGCCATCCTTCTGAAAGGCGCTGGCATACCTTAGATGTCCGGAGGGCATTAAGACGATATCTTAAGAGGACTGCCCCTTTCCGCAGGACTGAGGCGTTATTGGTGTCTTTTCTTCCCTCTTCCTTGGGTCAGAAGGTATCCTCGCCTACAGTAGGCAGGTGGCTTAAAGCCTGTATCGCCAGGGCATATGAGTTACGGGAGGCTCCTGTCCCGGGGGGGATCCTTCCCCATTCTACCCGTAGCGCCGCCACCTCCGCGGCTTGGGCTACCCAGGCATCGGTAGATGATATCTGCCGGGCGGCCACCTGGTCTTCCCTTTTTTCCTTTGTACGTCACTATCGGTTAGATAGGTTTGCCTCTGCTGATGCTGCCTTTGGCAGGAGAGTTTTGCAGTCTGTAATTTCTCCCCAAGGCCAGCCTTCAGCTTAACTCCCTCCCCCTCTTCTTGAACTTGGGTATGTCCCATGTTAAGGAGTGTCTGAACAGCGAGGAGGAAAATGGTCGTTGCTTACCTGAACGACCCTTTTGTCCTCGCTGTGAAGACACTCCGTCCCTCCCTTTTTTGCCAACGGGTCTGGCCTTGGTGGAGGTCTCTTCTTGTTCTCCCTCTGTAGCTGTTCTGTTCCTGTCCTGTAATCTGAGGATTCTTCTGCGTGTTCGTCCTGATGCCTTTGGCCAACGTGTCTTCGTGAAAAGACTGAGGAAGGAAGCAGGAAGCAGGGCGTATCCAGCTCCAGAGGGTTTGATTGACACCCAGCCATGCAAATAGGAGTGAGCAGTACCCATGTTAAGGAGTGTCTTCACAGCGAGGACAAAAGGGTCGTTCAGGTAAGCAACGACCATTTTCATTGGTAGAGGGTTGCAGGAGGATGTGGAACTGAAAACGGAGCTTGGGAGCCCATTTTTGCTGGCAGAAGCACCGCGGGACGGTCCTTTGCTGTTTCCAGGGTGGCCCTGCAGGCCAGATCTCGGTACCTCATAGGCTGGATCTGGCACTAAAACTTGTAAAAACACCTGTGTACTGATATTATTTCTTAAAAACATTTTAGTAATATATATTTATGCATTTGTTCTATGAAACGAGTGATTTCTGAAAATTCCTTTTAAATCTCTCAATATTTACACTTTGTTCAGGCTCAAATAACCCTCCCCTTCTTGGCATTCACACATTTTTGAAGCAAAACAAAAAATGCATACAAAACCGTGACGTGTTGCCAAGTTCAGTTTTACGTCTTTGAAAAATCTGGCGGTGTGTGGTTATTCACCAATAAAAAGTATGTTTTAATTTAGAATTTTTTTTCCTTCATATAAATCCCCTCCGCTTGAAAATCCCTTAGGAAAAGATATATTTGCGCCACAAACGTAAATTTTAGGCAAATCTAAGTATTGTAACAGTGAATTCATACACGTGTTCAGTCAATACTTACATCAATTTAGGAATAAACACAGATGCAAATGCAGTTTAATGAAACTTTATCTGGCTGCAGCCCTAGGCCCAATTCTCATTTACTTCAATAGAATTTAAAAGAAATTTAACATTTGCTAGTTCATACTCTGGGTTTTAATGTGCTTTGCTATATTAAAGAACATATGGCCTGTCTAACGGATTTTTATTACTCTGCCCCCAAAACTAATTATTCTGTATAGTTGGGTATTTTCAATGTAGTTAAATTTGTTGGCACAGATCACTGTTCCAGAAGTAAACCAGGGGCATCCTCGTTTATCTATTTATTTATTTCAATCCATGCCTGCTGCTCTTAACGTGTCTCATTAGAAGAAGCCTCCTTAGGTTGCAAGGGGGTATTTATAGCACAATGGACCCCTGACATGATTTGCCTGTTTTCCATGCATCTCTGCCAATGCATCTGTTTCCTCTTAATTTATTTGCAAAGATGCCGAGAACGAGTGCTTCAAGACGGTTTTCCCTAATAAAAAAAAGCCACCTTATGGAAACACTTAAAAGTATGTTGCATTCCCTTAAAGGTAAACTAAGCATGAGATGGAAACAGGATTATTTTTATACTGCAGTATGCCCAAACCCACAAGTTTTACTGGGATGCCAAATAATTCTAGCATGTCATGGAATTTTTTTTGGGACATTCTGTTTCTCACTGTATTTACTGTTCTGCATTTATAGGAGACCTTCAACAAAACCTTTAAAAATGTAGCTTTGTCAGAATGTTTCAACCCTGTTCTCGAGATTAATATTGTAAGCCCAACTCCGCTCCTCTCAAATCTGTAGCGATTCCGAGTTCTGAATTTCATAGTTTGTTCCAAAAGTACCTTTAAATGTTTTCTGTGACAGAGGCCAAGAAACAACTCCCCTGAATTTGAAGGAAGAGATCCTCAGCGTTTCGTTTGTATATATTCACGTTTAAAATTAAAAAGAACAAAATCGGAATATCTCCCATTAGAGTTGAGCCTTCCTGCCTTGGGGATGTTTTATTTTTCTATGCATTGCCAGAATGAAATATTTTGTCTATTGTTACCATAGTTTTATTTGGCCTTCTTAGTTTGAGAAAGTATTTGACCGGTGGGGGGGAGAGGGGAGAGATTGTATGGATGTCAAACTGTAAATCTGGGCATATTAGGTGGGAGGGAAATTCTGTTTCAAATCAGTAGCGGCCTTCAGTTTATTGTGAAACGATGCTAATTCTGCTTCCTAAAAGCAGGAACGCACAATAAAAGAGGGAAATGCATTTATTACCCAAAAGCTAAGGTTTATTTAAAGGGAAAGGGGAATTGGGAGAACACATTTCAAACTGCCTTTGTTTCTTGATTTCAGCAGAATAGCTCGGGAAGCAGCCTCGGAGATGCCATTTAAATTACTTTCCAAATGTTGCAGTGAAGGAGAAGGGAAAGGAAAGGGATCATGTTACCCATTCTGCATTCCAGAGACTACCACTACCCTTGAAGCCTGGAGACATGCTGGCTAGGAGACACAGTTGCCAATCCAATCCTCTTTTAGCCTTGTCCCCACTCAGGACAGACCAAAAGAGATTTTTTTTTTTTTCTTTTCAAAGGGGCCTTGCGAAGGGAAAAACGATTTATTTATTTTTTTCCCCCCTTCTGACCGGCATTTTAAAGCGCAGTTCTTACATCTTCTGCGGGGGGTTTTAGATTTGATTGCACCTGAAATTTATGTTTCTTTTGTGTTTTTCGATGTGAGCAAAAACTCCCTTGCTTCGTTTTGTTTTTAAGGAAGGTAATACAGGTCGTCCTCAACTTACGACCACGAATGAGCCCCAAAATTTCTGCTGCTCAGCGAGGCGATTGTTAAGTGAGTTTTGCCCTATTCTGTGAGCTTACTTGCCCCAGGTGTTAAGTGAACCACTGCAGTTGTTGAGTTAATAACCCAGTTGTTGACTTTGCTTGTCAGAAGGTCGCTAAACGAGATCACGTGACACCCCCCCCAGGAAACTGCAACCGTCATAAAGATGAATCGGTTGCCAAGCTTCTGAATTTTGATCATGTCACCGAGAATGCTGCAACAGCCGTAAGTGTGAAAAACGGTCATAAGTCACTTTTTTCAATGCTGCTGTAACTTTGAACGGTCACTAAACAAACCGTTGTAAGTCAAGGACTGCATGGAATGAGTTGCGATTGTGTTCGTGAAGAGGCTGCAAATATGACCGCCTTCATCCGTGATTCAAGTACACAATGACGTAATTACTGTAGGTACAGTTAGAAAGGAAATAAAGAGGATTGTTTAGTAGGGTTTTTCTCAGGGAGATATGTATTATCTGGCCAGAAAAAAATGCAGCATCAGAGAGATAGGTCTATCACGTTCACACAGGCATACGCTTTATCTCCCCTTGCAAAGAATTCCTGTTCTTGAGGGTGGGAAATGGATAAATCAGGAAAAGCTTGTTCCTGTCTTAATTTACCCCACTCCTGATTATGCCTTGAAAAAAATATACAGCTTATTGTTGGAAACTGTGCCATACAGATAACAGACAAATAGGAATGTGCGATCCCCACACAGACATGAATTGTTTGCATATATTAATTCAGTTTTAAATCACTTAGTTTTTAAACACACAAAGCTACGGTAGGAGCACCCCCCCAAAAAATTCCTCAGTTTGACGCTTCAGATTATTATTATTTTTTTCAGGAGTGATGAAAAAAAACCTCTCGTTTCCAACTCTGGAGAAATGGGTAGTAAAGGAGAAAAGCTGTTTGTTTTTTTTAAAGAAAAACTTAAGTGTTCTTACTTTTTTTAATTCAGGTAAATGTTTTGACTTCTCTAATTCATCTGGTCTTTATAATTTACAGAGTAGTCCTTGACTTATAACCACAAATTTCTGTTGCTAAACTAAACAGTTAAGTGAATTTTGCTCTGTTTTATGACCCTTTTTTTGCCACGGTTGTTAAGTTAGTAACACCGTTGTTGAACGAATCTGGCTTCTCTATTGTCTTTGCTTGTCAGAAGGTCACATGAGGTGATCACATGACTCTGGGACACTGCAACGGTCATAAGTATGAGACAGTTGCCAGGCATCTGAATTTTGGTCACATAACCAAAGGGACACGGCAATGATTGTAACAGTGAGGAATAGAAAGTGAGAAATGGAATGGAATAGAAATAGAAAAGAAATAGGAATAGAATAGAATAGAATAGAATAGAATAGAATAGAATAGAATAGAATAGAATAGAATAGAATAGAATAGAATAGAATAGAATAGAATAGAATAGAAATAAAAATAGAAATAGAAATAGAAATAGAAATAGAAATAGAAATAGAAATAGAGTTGGAAGGGACCTTGCAGGTCATCTAGTCCAACCCCCCACTCACCCAAGCAGGAGACCTACACCAAATGGTCATAGGTCAATTTTTTCAGCATCGTTGTAACTTCGAATGGTCACTAGACCAATTGTTGTAAGTCAAGGAGTACTATGTAGTTCTTGCCTTAGCCTTTTGAACCTAAAACTGAATTTTAGCAGGATTTTGTTGGAAACGTTGACACCCAGGTATCAGGGTGGATAAAAACCAATGATTTTTTTTAAAAAAATCCAAAAAATCAGATTTTTTTTATTTAAATCGGATTTTTTTTTTATTTAAATCGGATTTCTTTTATTTTTATCGAATTTATTTTGGGGTAAAAATCTATCGTAAGATAAGTTTTCTATTTAAGATACATAAATGATTTAGTTTATTCAGCATGAAATGGAGCTTAGTTATGTAGCATGAGGCTGTATATTCTGCAACACTGGGACTATCGGGGAGTCAACAGTGGGTCAAAGGAGTAGCAGAGATGACCGTTGCTCTTTAAAAATTATGAATTAAATCGAGTTGATATAAATCAAGCCTTTTTACTAGTGATTTAAATCATGATTTAAATTGTGATTTAAATCAACTCGATTTAAATCAAATCCACCCTGCCAGGTATCATTAGATTATTTCTAGATTTCATTTAGTCAGCATCCTTTGGAATTATTTGGAGCATTTAGGAGTCCCTTTAGGATTCACAGTAAAATTTTTCTCTTTCTTTCTTTCTTTCTTTCTTTCTTTCTTTCTTTCTTTCTTTCTTTCTTTCTTTCTTTCTTTCTTTCTTTCTTTCTTTTTTGGCCAGCTACTTCAAATTGCATGCATAGGCAAAAGCATTATTGTTGATGTTTTAGATTAGAACAGCCGTCCCCGACCTTTACGGCTTGGTGGCACCACTAGGGTGGGGGAAAGAGGGGGGAACTAGGCTGCACGAGCGGTGGGCCAGCGTGCACTCAACGCAGCTCAACTCGTGCAAGTAGTGGGCTGGCGTGCATGTAGATGCATGCCGATCTGATGCTCACACGAGTCAAGCTGCATGTATGTGTGCCGGCCCGCGGCCTGGTGGCAAATAGGCCACCACCTGGTACTGGGCCGCAGCCCCGGAATTGGGGACTCCTGTCTTAGAAGTTGAAATGGCATTACCATGAAAGAAAGATGTGACTCTGCTTTTCCAGTTTTCACTGTGGATGACTTTTGGAGGCTTTTGGGGTGCATGAGTTGGATGGAAGCATGACTACTAGCAGTAGAGAAAGGCATTGCTGTTAACATTTGAGGTATTTGCTGCCAGAATTTTATTATTTACAAACTCCCTGTACCATACTGTGGTCCTTATTTTCACAAGAACCAGGCAATCCCAAGTGTTATCATAGAGGGGTTATTTTCTTGTCAGAGACTTAACCGTGTTTGTGTAATACCTATTTAATTACAAACATTCAGCTTGTGGCTGGCGAGGACAGAGGTGCCAGTGTGGGTCTTTAAGGTAAATAACAGCCTTGAGAAGCAGTAGCTGTGCAGCTACTCAAGCCACTTAAACACAGAAAGTCAGATTCTTTCTTCTCCTGGCTCAGTGTTGGCAAACCTTTTTGGCACCGAGTACCGAAACGGGAGCGTGCACATGGGGGGAGCGCCGGAAACCGGAAGAGCAGCTCTCCGGTGCACACGCACGGGAGTGCAGGAAAACGGAAGAGCTGAGCTTCCAGTTTCCAGTGTGCGCATGTGCACCGGTCACCTGGTCTTCCGGTTTCGGGCGCACATGCACGCATGAAGACCACCTGGCATGCGCACCGGAAACCGGAAGCTCAGCACACAGAGCCATCTCTCCAGGCACGCCAGCTGTCGCCCATTGCTCTTCCAGTTTCCGGTGTTCCCGCACACGCGAAGACCAGCTGGTCAGCGCGTATCTGTGCGCTGGAATTTGGATGAGCAATGGGCGATGGCTGGCGTGCCCAGAGAGATGTCTCTGCGTGCAACTTCCAGCATGCATGCCATAGGTTCACCATCTCTGTCCTAGCTAGATTCAGAATTGCAAAATCTGTTTCAGCCTTTCTTGACCTCCCAGATTTTAGCTGTTGTCCTAGAAGGGAAGGCATGGTTTGTATTACTTGATACATACTGTATCTGAACACCAGTGCCCATTATTTTCTCTGTTAGTATCATAAATAGCTGTATGCTTTCCATGGCAGGGTGGATAAAAATCAATGATTTTTAAAAAAAAAAACAAAAAAATCGGATTTTTTTTTATTTAAATCGGATTTTTTTGATTTAAATCGGATTTTTTTTTATTTTTATTGAATTTATTTTAATAAAAAACTTTTGGGGTTAAAAATCTATCGTAAGATAGTTTTCTATTTAAGATACATAAATAATTTAGTTTATTCAGCATGAAATGGAGCTTAGTTATGTAGCATGAGGCTATATATTCTGCAACACTGGGACTATCGGTGAGTCAACAGTGGGTCAAAGGAGTAGCAGAGATGACAGTTGCTCTTTAAAAATTATGATTTAAATCAAGTTGATTTAAATCAAGTCTTTTTACTAGTGATTTAAATCATGATTTAAATCATGATTTAAATCGACTCGATTTAAATCAAATCCACCCTGTTCCATGGTGAAGTTCCTATATCATATCATAGTGGTGAAATGTAAAATTTGTTACTACCGGTTCTGTGGGCGTGGCTTGGTGGTGGTGGGTGGGTAATATGACTGAGTGGGTATGGCCAAGTTTTGTTTTTTTTTTTAACTTTTAAAACCATTTTTCTACAACCTCTTCAGCTGACGATCCCTCTGACGATCCCAGCTGACTTGCCTGATCTTTTTTTTTTTTAAAAGCCTCTGACTTTCTTTTTTTAAAAAAGCCTCTGACGATCCCAGCTGAGCCGCGTGATCATCAGAGGCTTTTTTTTTTTTTTTTTTACTTTTAAAAGGATTTTTTTGGCCAAAGAGGTTGTAGAAAAAATTCTTTTAAAAATAAAAAAAAGCCTCTGATGATTGCGCAGCTCAGCGGGGCAATGGGGTGTGGGTGCAGGGAGTTTTGCTACCAGTTCTCCGAACCACCCGCCTCCATCGCTACCGGATCAGGCGATCCGGTTCAAACTGGGAGCATTTCACCCCTGATCATATCCCATGTTAGCGATATAGGTAGTCCTTGATTTAGGACCACAATTGAGCCCAAAAAAATCACTGCCACCGTTACCTTCGTAACACGGTCGTTAAGCGGATCTGGCTTCCCCCTTGACTTTGCTTGTCAGAAGGTTACCAAAGGGGATCACGTGACCGCAGGGATTTTGATTACGTGACCATGGGGGCTGTAACATTCATAAGTGTGAAAAATGGTCATAAAATGGTCACTTTTTTCAGTGCCCTTGTAACTTGGTCAGTGAACAGATGGTTGCAAGTCAGAATGACAGAATTGGAAGGGACCTTGGAGGTCTTCTAATCCAACCTCTGATCAAGCAGGAGACCCTGTACCATTCCAGACAAGTGACTGTTCATTCTCTTCTTAAAAGCCTCCAGTGTGATGGAGCACACACAAACTGAACGCAAGCTGGTTGATTGTTCTCACTGTCAGGGAATATCTCCTTAGTTCTAGGTTGCTTCTCTCTTAGTTTCCAATTCATCGCTTCTTGTCTTGCCTTCTGGTACTTTTGGAGAATAGGTTGACCCCTTCTTCTTTGTGGCAGCCCCTCAAATATTGGAAGACTGCTATCATGTCTCCCCTAGTCCTTCTTTTCACTAGACTAGACAAACCCAGTTCCTGTAACCGTTGTTTGTATGTTTTAGCCTCCAGGCCCCTAACCATCTTTGTTGCTCTTCTCTGCACTCTTCCCAAAATCTCAACATCTTTTTTATATCATGGTAGCCAAAAGTGATGCAATATTCTTTATCTTCTTTATCTTTATCTTTATTTGATTTGTATACCGCCCTACTCCCGAAGGACTCAGGGCGGTGAACAGCCAAACAGTAAAATACATAAATACAAAATTTAAAAACAGGATAAAATCGAATTAAACAATTTGGCCCAGACAAATTAAAACACCCCAATCATTTAAAAAACAGATTAAAATTTGCATATTAAAAAGAAAAGAAGGAAAAGATTAGGCCAGGCCCTCCTGGTGGAATAAAAAGGTCTTCAAAGTGCGGCGGAAGATGCGCAGATCCGGGATCCTCCTTATCTCCGGGGGGAGCTCATTCCAGATAGTAGGTGCCCCCACAGAGAAGGCTCTCCCCCTAAGCTCTCCTTTCTAAGTGTGGTCTTACCAAAGGTCTTATAAAGTGGTGCTAACACTTCATGTGATCTTGATTCTATCCGTTAATTCAATTTAGGACTGTGCTGCAGGGGTGAAATGCTCCCGGTTTGGACCGATCACCCGATCCGGTAGCGGTGGAGGCGGGTGGTTCGGAGAACTGGTAGCAAAAATCCCTGCACACACACCCCCATGCCCAGCTGAGCTGCACAATCATCAGAGACTTTTTTTTTTAACTTTTAAAAGCATTTTTTCTACAACCTCTTCGGCAGAAAAAATGCTTTTAAAAGTAAAAAAAAAAGCCTCTGATGATCGTGCGGCTCAGCTGGGATCGTCAAAGGCTTTTAAAAGAAAAAAAAGCCTTTTTTTTCTTTTAAATGCCTCTGACGATCCAAACTGAGTTGCCTGATCGTCAGAGGCTTTTTAAAAAACTCATCTTGGATCGTCAGAGGCATTTAAAAGCATTTTTTACAACCTCTTCGCCGAAGAGGTTGTAGAAAAAATGGTTTTAAAAGTTTTTTTAAAATGGCCACGCCCACCCAGTCACATTACCCCCACCACCGCCAAGCCACGCCCACAGAACCGGTAGTAACAAATTTGAGATTTCACCACTGCTGTGCTGGCTTTTTTGTCTGCTGCCGCACACCGTTGGCTCATATTTAAGTGTCCATTAAGACTCCCCAAGATCCCCCTCGCAGTTACTGCTATTGAGTCAAGTTTCACCTAATCTGTGTCTGTACATTTGGTTTTTCTTGCCCAAGTGTAAAACCTGACTTTTCTGTCTATTGAAATAGGTCAAAGTCCTACTGAGTTGACCATGACAAATAATATACCTGATTTTGGATAAGTTGCAGATAAAGGAGGGCCGGAGTGGAATGCATAAATCAGTTTCACTTATGTTTTCTGACAGGTGGGTGTTTTGCAACTGGCTCGGCCAACTTTGTCAGCCAGTGTGTGTTTAGGTAACCCTCCCACCTTACCACCCATTTTTTCAAAGATTAATGACATGTTCTCATATTTCCAAGTGTGCAAACTGGGAGGGGGGTGGGATTGCTTATCCCCTGTTTAACACTGTGTGAAGAAGCAGAGGCAGGCTAATTAATGGCTACTTTTCATTCATCAATTTTATTCCCTTGGAAGAAGCCAGAATCTTAAGCCCATAGCATTGTTCGAATATTTGAGGGGCTCCTATAAAGACAAACTGTTTTCCAAATAAACAAAAGGTAAGAGGAGAAACAATGGATTGGGAACTAACCAAGGAGAAAAGCAACCTTGAACTAAGGAGAAATTTCCTGATAGTTAGAACGATTGACTAGTGCAGGGGTCTGCAACCTTAAACACTCAAAGCCATTTGGACCCATTTCCTACAGAAAAGGAAACACCGGGAGCCACAAAACCTGGGTGGGTGTTGCCAACTCGACGTCACTCACTTCCACCAGTCACATGACACTCCCCCTAGCCACACCTACCCAGCCAGTCATCAGGATAGAGAACCGGTTGTTAAAAAACACCGGGAATCAAAAACCGCTTTTGATCTCTCTCTCTCCCTTCCTCTCCGCCCCCCTCTCTGTATCTCTCTATGTCCGTCTCTCTCCCACTCTCTGTATCTCTCTGTATCTGCCCTGGCCGTTTCTCCATCCCCTGCCGTTGCCCTTACCTTCTCAGGCCAGGCAAGGAGTGACTGGGAGGGGAGGGAGAGGGGCGGGGCCAGCCAGTGGTGGGATCACTTGACATGGAACCACAGCAGAGGGCCCAAAGAGCCACATGCAGCTCCGGAGCTGCAGGTTGCTGACACCTGAACTAGTGGAATGGCTTTTCTTCCAGAAGTTGTAGGTGTTGTGGGTCATCAAAAAGAGACTGGACAACCATTTGTCTGAAATGGTACTATAGACTCTCCTGCTCGAGCAGGGAGTTGGACTAGAACAGGGATCCCCAACCTAGTATAGGCTGTGGCCTATTCGGAATTGGGCCGCATTGTGAGTGACTGGCCGGAGCATGTGTGCCAGCAGTGGGCTGGCAAGCATACATGCATATACTCACACAAGTCGAGTTGTGTGCCTGTGCATCGGCCCAGCATTCTGTTCTGCCCCAGCTATGGACCCCAAAGAACGCAGCACATACAAAGTCTTTACAAAACTTAAATTTACTAAAATAACTCAGTCTTTTTCAAACAAAGGCTATTATTAAACTTTCTTAACAGCCTACAAGAAAACAAAGATAAAGTAATCACAATCTTACTATGGTTGGCAGAAAGCCCAGAAGCAATTTGCAGAGCATCCAGACGTGAAGGAGAGTGAACTAAAGTTGTTCCCTATGAATTGCTTCAGTCGGTGTTCCTCCTTAAATAGGCTAAGGGAGTGGCCCATTAGCCCCAAGCCTTATTCTCAAGGAGACCTCCTCCTGAGGAGCCACTCCTGCCTTTTGGCAGCTCTGCGCGCCCGTGCATCGAGAGGAGGCTCCTCCTCTTCGTCCTCTTCGCGAGTGCCAGCTGCACAGGCTGCTGGTGCAGCACCACACCAGCCTCCTCGCTGTCAGAATCAGCTACATTCTGCACAGGCCGCTGACGGGCCACAACACATTCACCCAAGGGCTGTGTGCGCCTGTACCTACATACTAGCCCACCGCTTATGTGGCTCAGTTCTCCTCTTCCTGCCACCCCCAGCCAAGCTGCCAAACTTCAAAGGTTGGGGACCACTGGACTAGAAGACTTCCAAGGTCCTTTCTAACTCTATTATTCTATGTTCTCTTAAGTGTTCTCTTTTGATGAGAGAGCATGCAGAGTCATATTCTTGATTTACTTCTATTCAGATGAAAAGAGAGCTAAAGTTGAAATGTCATGTTTACGGTTTGTACACACAGTTTGGAATGCATAAGAGCATTTCTGCCGTTTTACTCTACAGCTACTTCCAAATAGCACTTAGAAATAGTATTAGCTGGAATGAGTAATCCACCACAGTCATACCGTATGTGCTGTGAATCTAATGATCTTCGCCATAGCACCTTCACTATCTGTCCACAAGCATAGAAATGAGCAGATTCCTCTCATTTAGAGAAAGATGGGTGATTTAAGTGTCGATGCTATTAAATAGCAATTGGAACAATTACATATATTTCTTTTTTTCATTCTTTGTTGTTGTTGTTAGTTGCGAAGTTGTGTCCGACCCCATGGACAACGTTCCTCCAGGCTTTCCTGTCCTCTACCATCCTCCGGAGTCCATTTAAGCTCACGCCGACTGCTTCAGTGACTCCATCCAGCCACCTCGTTCTCTGTTTTCCCCTTCTTCTTTTGCCCTCAGTCTTTCCCAGCATTAGGCTCTTCTCCAGTGAGTCCTTCCTCCTCATTAGGTGGCCAAAGTATTTTGAGTTTCATCTTCAGGACTGGCCTTCTACAGAGCAGTCAAGGTTGATCTCCTCTAGGACTGACTGGTTGGATTGCTTTGCAGTCCAAGGGACTCGCAGGAGTCTTCTCCAGCACCATAATTCAAAGGTCTCAATTCTTTGGCGCTCAGCCCCAACTTTCACAGCCATTGCAACTGGGAAAACCATAGCCTTGACTATACACACTCCCTAGCTTTCTCCGTGATCCAGCATATGTTGGCAATTTGATCTCTAGTTCCTCTTCCTCTTCGAAATCCTGCCTGTACTTCTGGTAGTTCTCGATCCATATATTGCTGGAGCCTAGTTTGTAGGATTTTAAACATAACCTTACTAGCATGTGAAATGAGTCTTTTCATTCTTATTGGACTCAATTACATTATAACAATGATTGAGCAGTAGTTGAAGTAAGTGGATATTGTTATATACATAGAAACTTCAGCCATACCTGCAGTACAGCCCAGCTGAGTTCTTCCTCTCCTAATGTTAAGGAGTCTTAAGCCTCTTAGTGAAATACTGTGAGTATTTTAAAGCCTGGCTATTCCTTCAGAGACCTCTGACACAAGTCATTGGTAGATTGTGCAATTTTGTCTTCCTTTTACTTTGCAGTTCCCTAACATGATACAAGTGTATGACATATGACATGATACTTAGCCCAGGGGGACATGATCAAAGACGCTGAGTTTGTCAGCTGGAGAGCTGACAGTCCAGGTTCGAGACCCGAGCTCCATGCAATGGGATAAGCTTCCGTTCCTTGCTCCAGCTCCTGTTCACCTAGCAGTTCGAAAGCATTCAAATGCAAATAGATAAATAGGTACCACTTCGGTGGGAAGGTAACAGCATTCTGTACGCCTTTGGCATAGAGCTAGGCTGACCACGTGTCTGCCGAAGTTGTCTTCAGACAATGCTGTCTCCCTTGGCCAAGAAACGGAGAGGGGCAACTTCCTCTGGAGTCGGACATGACTGAACGGGGAAACCTTTACCTTTTACTTAGCCTGGAGGTTGCTGTAGAATCTGGATTCCAAAGCTGCATATTCTGTAATGTCGTTCTGATCAACCCTAGAGAGGCAGAACTATTAAATCTTTTCAGGTATTAATGAATCGACCTTCTTCGGGCAGAAGTGGTCAATCTGGGCTCTGCACACAATGTTCCCCCCCCCATCTTATTATCATGCTATCAAGGTTCCCCCCTCTTGCTCCCTAACCTCTCAAAAGAATCTGAACATGTTGACTCTTCTTTCTGTTTACCTTCTCTCATTAAAGGTAAAGGTTCCCCTCGCACATATGTGCTAGTCGTTCCCGACTCTAAGGGGTGGTGCTCATCTCCGTTTCAAAGCCGAAGAGCCAGTGCTGTCCGAAGACCTCTCCGTGGTCATGTGGCCGGCATGACTCAATGCCAAAGGCGCACAGAACGCTGTTACCTTCCCACCAGAGGTGGTCCCTATTTTTCTACTTGCATTTTTTTACGTGCTTTCAAATGGCTACGTTGGCAGAAGCTGGGACAAGTAACGGGAGCTCACCCCGTTACACAGCACTAGGGATTCAAACTGCTGAACTACCAACCTATCGATCAACAAGCTCAGCATATAGCCACTGAACCACCGCTTCCCTTCTCTTATTACAGTAATATTAATATTAAATTGGAACAAAAAGGGGCTGCTTTCTAGCATCATGTAAATAAACAAACAAAATCTTTAATGACAGAAGATGCTGCTTTGTGTTTGTGACGTCCCTCATCCCAAACTCCCTTTCAACATTGAGTCTAAAACTAATTAAAACTCCATGCAAGCTGTTTATTTCATTGCCTGATGTTTTAAGCTCAGGTATGGATCAGGGTGGATTTGATTTAAATCGAGTTGATTTAAATCACAATTTAAATCATGATTTAAATCACTAGTAAAGAGGCTTGATTTAAATCAACTTGATTTAAATCATAATTTTTAAAGAGCAACTGTCATCTCTGCTACTCCTTTGACCCACTGTTGACTCACCGATAGTCCCAGTGTTGCAGAATATACAGTCTCATGCTACATAACTAAGCTCCATTTCATGCTGAATAAACTAAATTATTTATGTATCTTAAATAGAAAACTATCTTACGATAGATTTTTACCCCAAAAGTTTTTTATTAAAATAAATTCGATAAAAATCAAAAAAATCCAATTTAAATCAAAAAAATCTGATTTTTTTTTTATTTTTTAAAAAAAAATCATTGATTTTTATCCACCCTGGTACTGATCAGCTGTAGATTTCCTGTTCTGAAACTAACACCTTCTTCTCCTCTATCCTGTCCTGTTCATCTAATTCAGGAATTTCCAATAAAACATCTTGCTAGGTCACACCAGCAGGATCGAACAATAATCAATGTTGATAAGTTGTGGGTCAGGTATATTGCCTTTTTATGCAGAAAGGTGTATTCAAGACAGCCTTGTTTTTCCATCTTTTGACATAGACCAGGGGTCTCCAAGCTTGGCAACTTTAAGACTTGTGGACTTCAACTTCCAGAACTCTGGGAGTTGAAGTCCACAAGTCTTAAAGTTGCCAAGCTTGGAGATCTCTGACATAGACAGTCTCAGAAGGAGATGTTAGAAAGAGTTTTAACTTCAGTGTATATTACTTCGCTCTAATCTTGCTCTGTAAAAATGAGGGTACATTTCTAAACTTGAACATCAAGCAAGGTGAAAAGACCTAAAGATGAAATGCATTAAAGCCCAGTTCCCCGCCCCCCCCTTGGAAATTCTGGGTAATTACTTAATTGTTGGCTCTTGAAACAAGCCCATAAGAGAGAATAATGTGGCCTCATTATGTTAATTTGACTTTTTCTGTTAGTTTAATTCATCTTTAATAAATGACCGGGTGTTGTTGTTGTTTTTTCATTGTATCCTGAGAGTAAATATTAGAACTGCACAGAATGATTAAAATAAGCTTATAGAACTCCTGGGGCGGTTTTGGAGTGGGGCGGGGGGGGGGGGCAAATTAAAAATGCTGAGCAATTTGTGAGGCTCACGTGGCTGTTTGTAGTACTGATTCTGACTGCCTCTACATGTGTGTACATGAACAGCCCTGTACTTTAAATCAGGGGTCTCCAACCTTGGCAACTTTAAGACTTGTGGACTTCAACTCCCAGAGTTCCTCAGCCAGCAAAGTTGGCAGAGGAACTCTGGGAGTTGAAGTCCACAAGTCTTAAAGTTGCCAAGGTTGGAGACCCCTGCTTTGAATGACATCTGGGAGCAGTATCTGAAAAGAGCCAGGGTTGGATTTTAACAATGCAAAAAAGACTTTTGACTCCCCCCCACCTGTGGTACGCAGCACCTCTTTGGAAAGCTTGCAGCAGCCCTGCCCAGTCTCTTGATAAAACAAACATTTTGGTCATCCTGGTTTCATAATTCGCATGGTGCATTTGTTTTCCAAAAAATCTGACCGTTGACGAAGCTGAAAAAGGCTTTTTTGAAAACGAATTTGTATGACTCTCGTGCTTCCCCTTTCTGAAACACTAGAATAAAGAGCATAAGGACTAGGTTTTTTTTTTTTTTTTTAGGATTATCTAATGTTGTTGTTAGTTTTGAAGTCATGTCCGACCCATCGCAACCCCATGGACAACGTTCCTCCAGGCCTTCCTGTCCTCTACCATCCTCTGGAGTCCATTTAAGCTCACGCCGACTGCTTCAGTGACTCCATCCAGTCACCTCGTTCTCTGCCGTCCCCTTCTTCTTTTGCCCTCAGTCTTTCCCAGCATTAGGCTCTTCATGAGTCCTTCCTTCTCATTAGGTGGCCAAAGTATTTGAGTTTCATCTTCAGGATCTGGCCTTCTAAAGAGCAGTCAGGGTTGATCTCCTCTAGGACTGACCGGTTGGATCGCCTAGCAGTTCAAGGGACTCGCAGGAGTCTTCTCCAGCACCATAGCTCAAAGGCCTATCTAATGTTAGCCACTCTTAAAGTTGTATTGACCTGGTCGTCTATTGGTTTCTCTGCTCCCCACCTTCTCTTCTTTCTTCCTTCCTTCCCTTCCCTTCCTCCTTCCCTTCCCTCCCATCTCTTTTCCCTTCTCTTTCTCCTCCTCCCTCTCCCTCCCTTTCCCCTTCCTCTTCTTCTTCCCCAGCTCAAGCTAATTGAGCTTCCGTTATCCATCCAGGATGCCTGCTTGTCTGCAGTGTCCCTGTCATATAATACTCCCCCACCCCCATTTCCAAAAAGGCTAATGCCAGATTTCTCTGCCTGGTTCTTTTGAATTAATATTTTACGAAAGCAAGGAGCATCGAATACTGCCAGCCTTTTCTCTGTAAAGCTGTTCAAGGTTTTGCCTGTGAAGGAAGGAAGCCTCAAGGAAGGCAGGGGAGCCCTCTTGCTGAGAGAGAGAGAGAGAGAGAGAGAGAGAGAGAGAAAGAAGACGATATTCTTATGCTAATCCAGGCCCTGGATAAGCAGCAATGCAGCCATGCACACAATGGAAGTGGAGCCAGAAAGTCTGCTGCGCAGTCTAGTCCTCCTTGGAAAGCGCATGAGGCAGGGCGCCGAGGGCTGCTGGAGGGGAGGGGCACAAGAGGAGGGGGGAGTGCTCCCTCCAAGTTATTTTATGGAACTGGCTGAGAACCAGAGCCAGGTGGGGGCACCAGAGGGGGGGGCACATTCTCCTCCTCCTCCTCCTCGCAGTTCCTGGCATTGCTTGTATCGACTCTTCAGCTGCAATTAAATCAGAGCCAAAAACCCATCAATCCCACCGTTGAGCGTCTTCCGAAATAAAAGACGCCAAGGATCAGCCGGCACTTGAGTTGGGTTCAAATGGTCGCATTAACATGCAGAAAAAATAGGCAAAATATCGATACGCACGACTAATGGACTGGCCAGTCAGTTCAGGAATATCGTTCAGATGTGTCCGTCCAGCAGAGGTGTGTGTGTGTGTTTTTTTTTTCTTAAGAGTTCCCTATCACTGAAGCAGTGAACGTTACCTTCCACTACTTAGGCTGATCAGCTGGTGATTCATGTTTGGGAACAGATAGCATTGCATTTATAGAGCGGCACTTCTTGCAAAAGGGAATTAGGTATTTTATTAAAAGTCAGGCGATTAACCGCTGCCCGTGTAGCCAGATTGTCAATCGGTTTGAATGCCAAGTTGGATTATTATTCTCGGTAGCCTGGACTCTGAATTACTTATTGCTGAATATGATAGCGGGACACAAATAAAAACCAGCAGCAGATTATTGTTTTAAGTGATGGCTTTAGGGAGCAGTCTTGAGGGGAAGGGGAGGGGTGAACCTTTTTTTTGGGGGGGGGTGCACTGGATGCTACGGAAGGGAGAAATCTGTGGTCAGAAGTCGTTCCATTTCAGCGGCATAATATTTTGCTCTTTTGACAGAATTGCCAGGAATGGAGATTTCATTTTGTGAAAAGTAGAAAAGAGAATGGATTAGGAATTGGGATAGGGATAGGGATAGGGATAGGGATAGGGATAGGGATAGGGATAGGAATAGAATAGAATAGAATAGAATAGAATAGAATAGAATAGAATAGAATAGAATAGAATAGAATAGAATGAGTTTGAAGGGACCTTGGAGGTCTTCTAGTCCAACCCCCTGCCCAGGCAGGAAACCCTACACCACGTTAGACAAATGGTTATCCAACATTGAGCCTTGGTGGCGCAGCAGACTAAAGCACTGTTAAGTAGCACCAGCTGCCTGCAATTACTGCGAGTTCAATTCTCACCAGGCTCAAGGTTGACTCAGCCTTCCATCCTTTCGAGGTAGGTAAAATGAGGACCCGGATTGAGGGGGCAATAAGCTGACTTTGTATAAAAAAGAACACCACTGGGGGGGGGGGTGAAAGCCCTACTAAGCAGGTATATACAAAAGTATGAAGGCTATTGCTTAACGCATTGTAAGCCGCCCTGAGTCTCCGGAGAAGGGCGGCATATAAATCGAACCAATAAATAAAGAAAGAAAGAAAGAAACAAACAAACATCTTTTTTACAAAATTTCCAGTGTTGGAGCATTCACAACTTCTGCAGGCAAGTTGTTCCACTTATTAATTGTGCTAACTGTCAGGAAGGGGAAGGCGAGAGATGCTTTATATGGATAACAAAATAACAGAGTTGGAAGGGACCTTGGAGATCTTCTAGTCCAACCCTTTGCTCAAGCAGGAGACCTTATCCCATTGAGGACAAATGGCTGTCCAATCTCTTCTTTAAAACCTCCAGTGATGAAGCACCCACAACTTCCAGAAGCAAGCCTTAATTTTCTCCTTAATTCTAGGAGTCTCCATTCTCCTTTTGGTCCCTCCTGTGGCCAATGTTGAAGTAGAATTTAAATGCAAGTGCCCGCTAGATATATAGTTGGTAATCCACAGATGTATTTAGAAATGACAGATGAGTGAAAGATGAAAAGAAAAATAGAATCTCAGCTGATATGGCAGCAGGTTTTTAGAGGAGCTAAAGCCTTAATATTCCCCTGATGGGAATCAGTCTAAATCCCTAAATCAAGGGAATCATCAAATTAGTGCAGCCAACTTAGAAGCTGCAGCCAGCAAGAACGAACCTGTGAATGTGGAGTCCTGGGTGCTTGGTTGTTTTCTTGCAAACGTTTTATGACCCAAGTAGGTAACATCATCAGTGCTAGAAGGGAATAGGGTTTGCTTTATATGCAGCAGGATCATGCCCTGTTAGAGTTGGTGGAAGTGTTAATATTGCAAGGAAAGAAAATGGAAAGACATGATGATGATGATTATTTTTTAAAGGCTTCGCTCTTTTATTCTGATTGGCACAAGCCATCAATCTTGGATGCAGTGGTGCTTGTGACAGAAAAATCGGAAGGTCCTTTGTGTGTCTTACCAGTGATTTTGAGCATTCAAATAAAACGTGGGACACAAGTCAGCTAGCAGTCATTGCAGAAATTGTTTTATTCTATGCAAGATTCAACTCCAAGCATGAATTCAGTTGCTAAACTGACAATAAATTGTTTTAGACTAGGATAGCTACACTTTTTCCCACTGTCTGGTAACATAAAATAGTTACTGTTGCTGCTTTTATTACATTGCGTGATGTGGCTCTATTTTAGACAGATTTGTTGGCAGTGGTTGGATTTTTTTTGCTTGATGTTAATTTAGAACCCGTTCATTTATATCAAATAAAAACCTTGAGATGTGATGTCAGTCCTCCATAAAATAAATTGTCAGACTTTTATTAACTACAGAAGAAATTTGAGTATTCATATCCTCCCAGTGAGTAATTGTATTTTCTAAGCTATCATTTCCATATCAGTAGAAATCTGTTGCTATTTGAATCTTGAAATGTGCAGAAAGGTGTTTAATTAGTAAGTTTTTTCTCTTGCTCAGTTTTTCTACCTTAACCCTCACCCTAAAAGTCATTAATTCAAGATAGCTGCCTGCAAATAAAATGTGTTTTTTTTTTAAAAAAAAAATCTCAAAATGGCTATTGGCTGGTAATGTTCAAAGTCCCCTACTTTGTAAGAGGGCAAGTGAAATGTGCATATTTCATACCTCTTCAATCATAGGTTTGGATTTGCTCAGGCAAAAAAAAAAAAAATTAAAAACCACATTTGAGGAGACATTTAGTTTCTCCTTATGCAAAATCCATGACTGAAGTTCTAACACATTTAATTAGCAAAAGGTAGCAGTTGGTTTTCCCGCTAACAAGAACTAAATTTGTTTTTCTAAGAGATAATAGAAAAGTCATTGTGGTATTTTTGGGGAAATAGGTTGCAGATACAAACTTTGCACCAGCTGGCAGATGGATAGGAGTTTTTCCTACGATGGAAAAATCAAAGGATTCTCCTTATGAATAAAATAATTCCACATTATAGTGGAATACAAAGTTTGACAGATTTAATAAATGCTTCAGTTTCCTACTGTAACTGAAGTTTATTTTTAATTGGTTTCTTCTTACTATAGCTCAGGGGTCTCCAACCTTGGCAACTTTTAAGACTTGTGGACTTCAACTCCCAGAATACCTCAGCCAATTCCTCCCAATTCTGCAAGTTGAAGTCCACAAGTCTTAAAGTTGCCAAGGTTGGAGATCCCAGCTAGAGCAGACAGACTCCCCACCACCACCACCACCACCAAAATGATCTTCTGGAATACACAAATTAGAGAACAGCCACTCTGTTGGTTTGGTCTTGCCATCTGTGATCAGTGTGTCACTCTAGTTGTTCTGAAGCTGATGAAGGATTGCTAATACTAATTAGCACCCTAGCTATTATTTGCAAGATTTCTGCAAATTAAAAAAAAATCCTCATAGCAGATTGGGGCTGCTATTCCTGGGATTTGAGCAGCCATTGAGCCAAGCTTGATAACTTTCCTGCCACCATCCCAGGCCTAGCTTTCTCCTGTTGCTTCAGAGAGCCAGGTGTCCACATGTCAGAGGAGATGGTGAACTTCATCCTTTCCCCAGGAATGGGTAAGCCCACCCTCCAGCCAGACTTCAAAAGTTGGCCTAAAACAGTGGTGGTCACTCAGATTCCACTGCTTCTTCAAATCCCCCCTCTCCCCAATTGTGAAGCAAGGCTCCCCTACAGCAGGAGAATATATTTCAAAGGTGAGGTAAGAGTTTTGCATTAGGCCAAGCCTTTAATGCAGAGGTCTTCAAACTTGGCAGCTGTAAGACTTGTGGAATTGTGGAATGCTCCAGCTAGATGGAGAATTCTGGGAGTTGAAGTCCACAAGTCTTAAAGCTGCCAAGTTTGAAGACCTCTGCTTTAATGGCCAGGAGATAAGCAAGAGTTTATTTCAGCCTGGGTGTTTTGTCCTGGTTGATAGGACAGGTTATAAATCAAGTATGTTAGCACTCAATATACAAGGGATATAAGTGAGCCCAGCCCACCAATTTGGAAAGATAAGGCCAGTTAGCTAAATCCCGGGTGCTCATAGAAGTGAGCAGGGTACAGACTTTGTATATGTGACAAATACTAGTTTATCATCCACAAGCATCCGTCACGCCTAGGCTGTGAAAGCATGAATTGAAGTTTAAGATTGGCGGCTGGCTGTTCCCAAGAAGAAGCAAAAACTCAAAATATTGAAAGCATTCTTGTTAAAGCACCGTTTCTAAAATGAATAAAAAAAATCAACACTTAGGAAACTATTTGCATCTAATCAGCTTTTGGTTTTTCATTTTGGGGGCTTGCTAGGGTGAATTTGATTTAAATCAAGTTGATTTAAGTCACGATTTAAATCACTAGTAAAAAGGCTTGATTTAAATTGACTCGATTTAAATCATAATTTTTAAAGAGCAACTGTCGTCTCTGTCCCACAGCAGCTCCTCCTCTGACCGGCTGTTGACTGTCCCCATGTTGCAGCATATACAGCCCCATGCTCCATAACTAAGCTCCATTTCATGCTGAGTAAACAAAATTATTAATGTATCTTAAACAGAAAAATAACTTTGGATACATTTTTACTTCCAAAGCATTTTATTAAAATAAATTTGATAAAAAATTTTTTAAAAAAGCTGATTTAAATTAAAAAAAAATCCAATTTAAATTTAAAAATTCAGATTTATTTATTTATTTATTTATTTATTTAAATCAATTTTTATCCACCCTGCTTGCTAGGCCTCCAATCACCTGCTTATTTTTATTCCTAATTTTCAACATTTTTTTTCACCTTCCCATAAGGTTTCGTATGTTTCAATATATTTTTTAATATATGATATATATATATATATATATATATATATTCCCTCAACACTGTCAAACTATTCACTCTCTGCATTACTATTAATCTTCTCATTGTTCCTATCACCCATCTCCTCCCACTTACGACTGTATGACTGTAACTTTGTTGCTTGTATTCTTACTATTTATATTGATTGTTTCCTAGTATGATTTGATTGCTTGTTTGTACCCTATGACTATCATTAAGTGTTGTACCTTATGATTCTTGATGAATGCATCTTTCCATTTATTTATTTATTTATTTGTCATATTTCTATGCCGCCCATTCTCCGAGGACTCTGGGCAGCTTACACCAAAGACAGTATACTAAATAGCATATTGCCCCCTAACAATCTGGGTCCTCATTTTACCCACCTCGGAAGGATCGGAGGCTGAGTCAACCTTGAGCCGGTGAGATTTGATCCGCTGATCTGCTGAACTAGCAGTCAGCTGAAGTAGCTGCAGTACTGCACTCTAACCACTGCGCCACCTTGGCTCTTTTATGTACACTGAGAGCGTATGCACCAAAGACAAATTCCTTGTGTGTCCAATCACACTTGCCCAATAAAGAGTTCTAGCTAAACCTTAACAGTAACAGAGTGGGAAGGGACCTTGGAGATCATCTAGTCCAACCCCCTGCTCACGCAGGAGACCTGTACTAGGGATTCAAACCGCTGAACTGCCAACCTTTCTGATCGACAAACTCAGTGTCTTAGCCACTGAGCCACCTAGTCAGGCTTGGCTGCTTATAAATTGGAATACACACAAGCACCCACATGCATGCTTTTCAAATATAACAGTTTTTGTTTTAAAAAATGGCTAATATCTCTCAGTGTTGAAGTGAAAGTACAATACTTTGCTACTGAATATTTTTCCAGTTGTTTTCCAAATAGGGAGTGAGGCTTAAAGGATTTTTTTTTTTTAATTTGTGTTTTGCTTTTTGTTGAACAAACAAAACTTCAAAGCAAAACGGGAAAATAAGTGCCCAGACAGACACAAAAGCTTGCAAACGGTTACATACAAATATGAATATGAATCTAAATATAAGACATTGGTGTTTATGCATCTACCTGGAGTGAACACCCTTGAAAAAGCATTGTCAGAATGGAGATGGAACCACGGTCCAGATATGAACAAATGTTGAGACTCTAGAAAGAGTGCAGAGAAGAGCAACAAGAATGATTAGGGGGTTGGAGGCTATAACATACAAAGAGTAGCTACAGGAATTGGGTATGTCTAGTTTAATGAAAAGAAGGACTAGGGGAGACATGATAGCAGTGTTCCAATATCTCAGGGGCTGCCACAAAGAAGAGGGAGTCAAGCTATTCTCCAAAGCATCTGAAGGCAGGACAAGAAGCAATAGGTGGAAACTAACCAAGAAGAGAAGTAGCCTAGAACTAAGGAGAAATTTTCTGATAGAACAATCAGCCAGTGGAACAACTTGCCTCCAGAAGATGTGGGCTCCATCACTGGAGGCTTTCAAAAAGAGACTGGACAACCATTTATGTGAAATGGTTCCCCACCATCCAGTCAGAGCTGAAGAAGCTTCTTGGGTAGGAAGCGAAATGTCTTTAAAGAAATGTCTTTAAAGTTGCCTCTTGAAAAAATGCACCTTTGGGACATTTATGTGACATTTTAACAGGTTAACAGAGTTGGAAGGGACCTGATAAGTCATCTAGTCCAACCCTCTGCTCAAGCAGGAGACCCTACACCATTTCTGACAAATGGCAGTCCAATCTCTTCTTGAAAGTATAATGGTATAGGCCAGGATCTCCTTCTCAAACAAGGGGGGTGGTATAGAAGACCTCCAAGGTCCTTTCCGACTCTTCTTATTCTATGTTCTAAATGTGATCTTACTTGTAAAGTTGTTCAAGCTTTTTTGCTTTTAAGTTTTGAGACTGAGTTTTTGTGCATTACCTAGCACTGTGAATAGGCCTAGATTTGGGCATTCTTAGCTAAATTGGTCCAAGCAATCATCAAATAAATTGGCTTATTCCTTGTGTCAGGAAGGTATTTTGTTTCTTGATTACTAAAGTCACGGATGTGTGAAAAGTAGGCCATAGGTTGAAGGCCATGTGCCCCTTCCATGTGCAAATTAGGCGTGCAGACGCCGCTGAGGATTCCCGGCAATTTGCTGCCCTGTTAAATGGCTACGAAGCAGTCATTAAACTCCAAAGTCCTTGGATCCTGCCAAAAGAGAGATTGAATTATTTATGGCAGAAGCAGCTATCAGTAGTAATTAACAGCACATCCTTGCACAAATCCAGATTTTTATTTCAAGAATAAGGCCAGCCTGACAGGGGTCAGGGGTCAGACTCACTCAGACAAGAGCCCCCCCCCCCCCCAAAAAGAGGCAAAATCCATATCTGAACACAGAATCTGTATTGTCCACATTTAATTCTTTAGGTATTCAAATGGCTGTTTATATCCTTGTAGACCATGTTCAACTCTTGTTAAAATCATTGAAGGAACTGGATCAGCTGCAACTTTTTAAAATAAATTTTTATTAGAGTATAAATATTAAAAAAACATAACATAACATTACACACAACAAACATTTATACAACATATAAACAAAAGAAATTTTGTTTCCTTCTTAAGCATTGTTTCAAAGTGACATTCTGCTTGTTATATATTTCTTCACCTCTCCTTAATATAATAACATTTTCTATATTGGTAATATTTCCCCTCTAGGTTTTTTGTTTGTTTCTAATGTTTAACCAATTATACCATTTATTCCATATGTTATAGTAATCTGATTCTTCTCTTTCTTGTATCTCTTTGGCTAACCTATCCATTTCAGCGCATTCTAAAAAAATTTCTATTAATTCTGTTTCGTTTGGCGTTTTTTCTTGTTTCCAATTTTTTGCGTATATTATTCTTGCAGCTGTTAGTATGTGAATTGTGAGATATTTAATATCTTTAGGGTATGATTTATTAAAGATTCCTAATAAAAACATTTCTGGTTCTTTGTCTATCTGTGTTTCTGTTATTTATTCCAACCATTTTTTAATATTAGACCAAAATTTCTTTGCTGCCGGGCATGTCCACCATAAATGATAGAAGGTTCTTTGTGTCTTCTTACACTTCCAGCAGGTCGGACTATTTTTAGGTTGTATTTTTGCCAGTCTAGTTGGAGACATGTGCCACCTATAAAACATTTTCAGTTGGTTTTCCTTGTACGCCACTGCTCTTGTTAATTTTATGTTTACTTGCTGCAACTTTTTAATATGATCGTTTTTGCCTTCTTTCATCCAATAGGATGATTTGAAGCAGAAGAGCAATTTAATTCCCCCACACACACACATCCTTTTTTTTTTTTTTTGTGGCCTAAAGATGGAGTTTTAAAAATGTCATTTTTAATAATTATTTTGAACATGGATTAGCATGAGATAACATAAAACCGCTTATTTTCAGAGGCTCTTGCAAAAGATGTGTTCTCTTTTAACAAAATATTCTTCATTCGGTTTTGAGTCATACAGTTTGTTAGGCTCTTAGAATAAGATGGTCATGAACCACTGAAAATCCTTCTTTTTCCCATTTGAGGTGCATTGATTGTGTACATAGAAGCACATAAATTCATTTCTGGTCATTGCAGCTGGTATAAATTCAATCAGTCAATAAATATAAAATCCAAGGGCTATTTTAGTTTGTCTATATATAGACAATATATATTGTCTATACGTGCTTATTTTAAGACCTTGTTAGGTATTAGCCGTGTGAAATGTTTTTTTACTTCTTTCAGATTTGTTTTAGTTGATGGCTTTTATTATCTATTCAAAATTTTCATTTCGTTTCTTTTTCAGAAGAAAAACTGGAAGAATTAAAGTTTTGATTCAGCTGACTGCCAAACTGCTCAGATTTCTCTGAAGAGTCCGGCTTGAAAGCTTGTCAAGAGCTGAACAATTTGCCAAACCTGACAGTGCAGAAAGATTTTAATTACGAGCCATGATCAATTCCAAAGTTTCCATCAGACTGCTGGGGTTCTACGCGTTCCTCGTTTTTCAAGGTAAAGTTTTAAAACTTCAGGTTTTAAGAAATGGTCTCGATGCCCAAAATGTTTATGCGCAATAGAAGACACTATTATATTTGGTTTGCAGTTTGAAATACAGTGTTAAGCTCCTGCAAGCTTCCAAACTTTTAACGTTTGTTTCTGAAAATTAAAAGCTATGAAATAATACAGGAATCTGGGGTGAGAGCTAATACCTGCTGGCCTGTGGTTAAAAAATTATTTTTACTTATGTATTTAGTATTGTTTACGGAGATTTGAGATAAAATTAGTTTAATGGGCATGTGGTTCTTAATTAGATACAAGATTAGGAATTTTGACAAGAGAAGTGAAGTAGAATTTGTGAAAATACATGATAAACTGAATAAGGAAACAGCAATAAGGATTTTTATTATTTAAAACACAATGACTGCTAGACTTTCCTTTCTTAACATTCATGGAGAATTTTTTAAAAAATAATACATTGGTTGTCTTTAAAAATACATATGCAAATAAAAAGTTACAGCAACGCTCCCAATGAACTTCTGGCAATGTATCGTATGAAATTTAGAATAAAGCACAGAATGCCTACGTCATCCTATTTTAAATTACCAGGATTACATTAGCATAAGTGTCTCCCTGTGATAAGATCTAACTTTTGAGAAGCTGTGAAGAGTCTGAGAAAGGAATAGAGCAGAAGCTTAGACCTAAGCATTCAAGAGCTTGCAAGGAAGGCAACTGACAAATCCATTTTATAAATAGCAGTTCAGACCAGCAGTTCAGACCAGAAATCTGGGAGGGAAACTCTTTATATCAGGGGTCTCCAACCTTGGCAACTTTAAGCCTGGAGGACTTCAACTCCCAGAATTCCCCAGCCAGATTTGCTGGCTGGGGAATTCTGGGAGTTGAAGTCCTCCAGGCTTAAAGTTGCCAAGGTTGGAGACCCCTGCTTTATATCATGTCAAAGACACTCCGTCTTAATGAAGTCCCTATAAATGAGGCTTGAAACTTCCCTCTGCAGTTTCCAAGATTCTGTACAGATAGTTCTCAATTTGCAACAGTTCGTTTAGTGACCATTCATATTTACAACGGCACTGGAAAAAAAATGAGTTCTGACCATTTTTCACTCTTACGACCATTGCAGCATCCCCCATGGTCACATGATCAAAACTTAGGTGCCTGGCAACTACTCGTATTTATGACCGTTGCAGTGTCCCGGGATCATGTGATCATCTTTGGCGACCTTCAGATTCACTTAACAACAGTGTCACAAAATTAACTTAACAAATGTCTTGCTTAACGACATAAATTTTGGGCTCAATTGTGGCCGTAAGTTGATTTACTTCAAGAGTGGCATTAAAGATCTTTTATTGCCGTTCTGATCCTGCCCAGCTGTGTGAGCTTGTCACAAGCTCTCCTGGTCATTGCCATCCCTAACACTAGGCAGATCTGTTCCCTATGAATCTTAGTGGGGAAGAGGTGTCACAGGTTAAGAAATACCATAAAGAAGCATTTTTAGGGCCTTAACCATAAGTGTCAGCATGTATAATGGGGGGGGGGAAATCATATGTACCGTATCTTTCGGACTATAAGATGCACCTAGCTTTTGGGGAGGAAAACAAGAAAAAAAAAATCTGCCTCCGCCTCCCAGCAATTTGCCTCCTTGCAGCAAACAGCCTGATCAGCTTCAGCACAGCTTGATTTAGCATGAGCAGCTGATGGGTGGATCAGCCTCCCAGAATACCGCCAATCAGCTGTTCCAGGCTGCGGGGATCGCCGCCGTCCATCGCCGCCTCTGTGCACCCCATTTTCGGCCTCTGTGCATCCTGTTTTCGGCCTCCACTCACCCCATTTTCGGCCCATCCCCGCTGCCGCCACTGCCTATCCCCGCCACTTGGAACAGGCCAAATATGGGGCACGGATTTATGGGTTGCGCAGAGGTGGCGATGGGCAGCAGCAGCAATGGGCGGTGGCGATCCCCACAGCCTGGAACAGCTGATCGGCGGTATTCCGGTAGGCCGATCCAACCGCCAATCAGCTGCTTGTGCTAAATCAGACTTTGCTGAAGCTGACCAGGCTGTTTGCTGCAAGGAGGCAAATTGCTGGGAGGCAGAAGCCAAAGGTTGGGGGCCGGTGGGTGGGCCGGGCTTTGGCAACATTCTCTCTATAAAACGCACAGACATTTCCACCTATTTTGTGGGGGGCGGGGATCTTATACACCGAAAAATACGGTGTATAACAGAATAACAGAGTTGGAAGGGATCTGGAAGGTTTTTCAGTCCAAGCAGGAAAGTCTTATATCATTTCAGACAATTGGCTGTGTCCAGTCTCTTCTTAGAAGTCTCCATTGATGGAGCATCCACAACTTCTGGAGGCAAGCTGTTCCGCTGGATAATTGTCCTCACTGTTAGGAAGTTTCTCCTTAATTCCAGCTTGCTTCTCCTTAATTAGTTTCCATCCGTTGCTGCTTGTCCTGCCTTCAGGTGCTTTGGAGAATAATTTGATCCCCTCTTCTTTGTGGCAGCCCCTTACATACTGGAACCGATATAGATATTGTGACTGCTATCATATCCCCCCTAGTTCTTCTTTTCATTAAATTAGACATGCCCGGGTCCTGATACACATTATTCAGACTTTTTATGCAAAATGAGTCCGTTTAGATTAGTTAGAATTGTTAAGAAATAAATTCTGGCGTAGTTGAAGCTTCTGAACATTCTTTATTGATTGAGTTTTTGGTCTGGAGATAGCAAAACTATAGATCCCTCTAGTTTTGGGGTATTCCACCTGTCCAGGAAAGGTGACTTGCTCAATAGCCAAATAAAGCAGAGTTCTAAGGAGCACTTCTAAAGTCCATGTCGCTTCTTTAGAAGTTTCACTCCATCCCAGAATGTGTTGTGCTGTGTTTCTCAAAGCTTCAGCCTGGGATGCTGCTCATTTGTCAATATTTAAGTACGTTTAAGTCTCACGCAGATGTCTGGTTAGTGGATTCATTGGAGCTGTGTGCTACTTAAACAAGCACTAACTTCAGCTGTGCATCGTTTTAACAGGCGTGCCAAATTTTATTGGTAAAATATTAATTTTGATTTCATTCCTGGCCGTTTCCATGCGTGTATGCAAGTGTGATATTTATGGTTTGTGTCAGCCCATTTAAGTGGTTCTTTTGCCTTTCTTGTTCTTTGTTTTCAGTCAGTGCGATTTAATGATTTCCCTGGTTTTCCGTCACTGCAGTTATTGGGAAATCAAGAACAGTGGTTAGAAACTATCAGCGTTATTGATCTCAAATCCATTTGAAGTACTAAATTATTGCAGCTGATTTTTTAGCTACAAACACAGGAAGATGAAAATGCAAATGGAGTGGAGTAGGGTAGAGTAGAGTAGAGTAGAGTAGAGTAGAGTAGAGTAGAGTAGAGTAGAGTAGAATGGAAAAGAATGGAATAAAGCTGGAAAGGACCTTGAAGTTCTTCTAGTCCAACCCTCTGCTCAAGCAGGAAACCCTATACCCATGATGGCGAACCTATGGAGCCATATCGGTAGGCACGCGAGCTCAGCTCCGGCGTGCGTGCGCATGCCAGCCATCTGATTTTTGGGCCCACCGGAAGTCAGGAAAAAGGCTGTTTCCAACCTCCAGAGGGCCTCCGGTGGGTTGGGGAAGGCTGTTTTCACCCTCCCCAGCCTCCTAGAAAGGCTCTGGAGCCTGGGGAAAGCAAAAAAATGGGCCTACCTTGCCATCGAATGGCAAAAGTGGGGGGATTGCAGGGGGGGGTTGTGCACGCATGCGCAGGGGGCATAGAATTATGGGTGTGGGCATGTGCACGAGTGACCCTCCTGCACTCCCCCCACTTTTGGCACGCGATGGCACAAAGGTTAGCCATCACTGCGCTATACCATTTCAGACAAGTGACTGTCCAGTCTCTTCAAATACCTCCAGTGAAGAAGCGCCCATGAATTTTGAAGACAACTTCTGTTCCACTGGTTGATTGTTGCCCTCCTAAAGCTAAAATGGAAAATGTCTTTTTTTTCTTCTTCTTAAACCTTTAAGAGTAGACTTCTAGGCCAATTTTGGATAGGTATTTCTTGGAATCTTATACAAGCAGTCCTCGACTTGCAGCCCCAGTTGAGCCCAAAATTGAAGTTCCACACCTCTTGAAGTTGACACAGTTGAGAAATACTGCCTTTATTCCATGCACCAAAAACACTGAAAACCTTTATCTTCACTTTGTTTTAAACTGGAAAGTCAACATGTGCTTGTTTGTTGGAGAAAATGTCCTTAGATTGAACTTTGCTGTAAAACTAGACTTTGCCTATTTAATATTTGTACAGACATTGAGATTTGTTTTGTGTGTGTGTGTGTGTGTGTTCTGGCTTCTGCCTTTGGGATGCAGCTGAGATGCAGATTTTAGGCCAGAGAAATGAAATTACTGGACGAGGGAGGCCTTTTACGGCAAAGTAACAGTATAAAATTACCTGCAGAACGAAATGTAGGTGCTCCTCACTCTGCATTGTGCCCGTGGTTACCAGATTGTCTCAAAGAATATCAAAGTCACATGTTAACAGTAACAATTGGAAGGGATCTTGGAGGTCATCTAGTCCAGCCCCCTGCTCACGCAGGAGACCTGTACTACGGATTCAAACCGCCAAACTGCCGACCTTTCTGATCGACAAGCTCTGTGCCTTAGCCACTGAACCACCTAGTTAGGGTTATACATATACACACACACACACACACATACATACATATTACTTAAACATCCCTGATCATAATCTGTCATTAGCACTGAGTACTATGGTATGTAAAGCCCATCTGTGACACAGCTGATCAGGGTGGATAAAAATTGATTTTTTTTTTTAATCGGATTTTTTTTAATTTAAATCGGATTTTTTTTATTTTTATCAAATTTATTTTAAGAAAATGCTTTGGGAGTAAAAATCTATCTAAAGATAGTTTTCTGTTTAAGATACATTCATAATTTAGTTTATTCAGCATGAAATGGAGCTTAAGCTATGTAGCATGAGGCTGTATATTCTGCAATATTGAGACTGTCGGTGAGTCAACAGCGAGTCAGAGGAGGAGCTGCTGCGGGACGGAGATGACAGTTGCTGTTTAAAAAATATGATTTAAATCGAGTTGATTTAAATCAAGCCTTTTTACTAGTGATTTAAATCATGATTTAAATCGACTTGATTTAAATCAAATCCACTCTGCAGCTGATAAAATGAAAGTGTTCAGCATCCTTTTTTTCTTTTCTTTTTTTTTGCTTGAGATCATTTCCATAGATTCGACAGAGATTGTGGACTGATGTTGACATTCTAGGTTGCATTAACAGAGAGATAGAATCAAGATCACGTGAAGTATTAGTACCACTTCTGTAAAGCCTTAGTAAGACCCCACTTGCAATGGTGCATCCAGTTTTGATCACCACAATATAAAAAAAGATATTGAGACTCTGGAAAGAGTGCAGAGAAGAGCAACAAAGATGATTGTAGAAGACTGGAGGCTAAAACATATTTAGTATGTATAGTATACATACTAAATATGTATAGTATTGTTTATACATATAGTGTAAACAGTTTAACTGTTTATGAAGAACAGTTGCAGGAATTGGGTATGTCTAATCTAATAAAAAGAAGGAGTAGGAGTGACATGATAGCAGTCTTCCCATATTTGAGGGGCTGCCACAAAGAAGAGGGGGTCAACCTATTTTCTAAAGCACCAGAAGGCAAGACAAGTAGTGGTTGGAAATTAATCAAGGAGAGAACCAACCTAGGAATAAGGAGAAATTTTTTGACAGTGAGAACAATTAACCAGTGGGACAGGTTGCCTTCAGAAGTTGTGGATGCTCCATCACTGGAGGCTTTTAAGAAGAAACTGAATAACCACCTATTAGAATGGTATAGGGCCGTGATGGCAAACCTATGGCACGCATGCCACAGGTGGCACATGGAGCCATATCTGTGGGCACGTGAGCTGTTGCCCTAGTTCAGCTCCAGCATACATGTGCGTGCCGGCCTCCCTTCCCAGGAGTTGCCACATGGCCCGTTTCGGCCTCCGGGCGGGTGGGGGAGGCCATCTTTTCCCTCCCCAGGCTCCAAGAAAGCTTGTGGAGCCTGGGGAGGGCAAAAAACAGGCCTTCTGGTTCCACCAGAAGTCAGGAAATGAGCCGTTTCCAGCCTCCGGAGGCTTCAGGGAGGCCTGCTAGGCCCAAAATGGGGCACGAGGGGAGGACACACATGCATGTGCAGGGGGGCGGGGCATGGGGGGATTGAATTATGGGTGTGGGCACGCGCATACGACATCCCGCACTCCTGCCCCCCACTTCTGGCAGGCAACGGCAAAAAAGTTAGCCATCACTGGTATAGGGTCTCCTGCTTGAGCAAGGGATTGGACTCCAAGGTCCCTCCCAACTCTGTTTTTCTGTTACGTTTATGTTCTATCTCTTGTTCTTATGATTGCATGACTGTAACCTTGTTACTGGTATCCTTGAGATTTATATTCACTGTTTCCTAATATGATTTGATTGCTTATTTGTTCCCTATGACTACCGTTAACTGTTGTACCTTATGATTCTTGACGAATGTATCTTTTCTTTTATGTACACTGAGAGAATATGCACCAAGACAAATTCCTTGTGTATCTAATCACACTTGGCCAATAAAAAAATTCTATTCTATTCTATTCTGACTGTCCTCAAATTATGCTTGGAATTCAGTTCCATTGTGATTCAGTGTTGCTTGCGTACAGGAAAACCCGCTTGAGGTTAGAGTGTGTGTTTCTTAGGTTAGGGTTTTCGAAATGAAAAGCCAAAAGGATCCAGTGGCCCTAATGCCATCCCAAGTGTATAAACCTTCGCTGCACATGGACCTGCAGTGGAATAGACTAACTTCCTTTGGGAATATCTCACAGGCTGGAACCGAGACGGCACGATCCATGCGGCAGGAATAAAGACCGATCCTGGCCAGCGGAGACAGGAAGATGGGGTGACTGTAGCCCCAGAAGACATCATGCCTTTTTTACAGTGCTACTGTTCCGGTCACTGTCCAGAAAATGCCATTAATAACACATGCAAGTAAGTATTGCAGACATAACGAAGACCTGGTGACATGAGAGGCTTCGAAATCATTTGCCCTCCCTAGTTCTTAATTCCTGATACGTTGGTGATTAAATAATTGCTTTCTTATTTTGAAACATTTCAGAAATGTCAAGATACAACATTTTAACGCCTTAAAAGCTTGTGAACCAGCACAGTTCGTAAAAAGACGTGATTTGGGCGTCTTAGACTTGCAGTTTTTTATTGCCCTCTAGTGGTCAAATTTATTATCAACTCTGCCGGTATTGAACGTGTAAGTGCAGGAACCATCTGGTGAATGCACATTTCAAATGCATCGTAATTCTGGAGGCACACAAAGTGGCTGTTCCTATATAGGATTGAAATCCAAATTTCAGAATAGAAAAATGCCTTTTGTTAGGCCAACTCAGCGGTGTTCTGTAACTATGGACTGTTCCTTAAAAGGAAAGAAAGAAAAATCTACTGGGCCCACTTCATGCCATATAATGGACTCCCAGTCCAGTTATTCCTGGGCCCATAGGACTTGCGTGTGTGTGTGTCTGTGTGTAAATGGAGCAGTGTCTTCTATTTGTAGCTAGTTTCATTTCCCATCAGAGTAGCATACACTCAATACTATTAGAAGGAGAAAAAAATATCATTGTTTACTGAACAGACTGGCTGAACGCAGCATTCGGAGAACTAAAGCTAGTTCATCTATTTTTCTAGAACTAACGGACATTGTTTTGCCATCATTGAGGAAGATGAAAATGGAGAAAAAACCCTTTCTTCCGGCTGCATGAAATACGAAGGTTCGGACTTCCAGTGCAAGGTACCTCACGGCTGATTCTCTAAGCAATTTTCAGAAATAAGGAAGGCGAAGGCGACGCTATTTGCTTTCCCTAAATCTGCTTATCAATTTTTATTAAAACCTAAGCTGCTTGCTGCAGGCCAAGGGCAGCTTATTGATTTTTCCAAAAAGCTTTAAAAGGTTGTCACTTTTATCAAAAATAGTCTGAAAGTTGAGTCATGGCAACTGGATTTATTTTCTTGTTGGTTGAGACATTTCTCTGGCCATCGAAGCAGTTTCTTCAGTCTGAACCAGTTGGCTAGGGGAATCTGAGTAGGCAAACCGTCATGGGAAGGTGCCTGCTCCTAAAATTCTTATTAATAAATTACTATTAATATCAGTAAAAATGACTTCCTGCACCAACCTCAGAGTTTCTTCCCCAAAGTGAGTGGCAATATGTTGATGAAGAATCTCAGTCATCCAGGTAGAATTCTCTGGAAGTTGAGTCATTGTTTGCTGCAAGTCACACTCATATAATGTCACACTTACCCCTCAGTGATTTACTTAATGACCACAGCAGAACTGGTAGTGTGAGTCCTGTATGGTCACGTGATGTTTCATTTATGGACCGCGTCACTTAGCTGGTCCCAATTGCAGTCAGTAGGTGAGGACTATCTATATGAGAGAGACCACCAAGCCAATGCCAGATCTACGGACTAGTGTCTGAGAAGTTGGAAAAAGTTCCAGAACAAGGAGATGACAAGCCACATCCATGTGATTCAGAAGACCATTGTGATAGTTGCATGAGGTCTTCAGAGCTTTAGCTTAACTCCAAGGAAACAACTTTATTGTGTATGTGGAAAGCCAGGCAAGATCAAAAGGGTAGCTCTCAAAATATTCTGGAGAAACTTGTGTATGTTCACTAAATACAAAATGCCAAATACTAGAGGAATAAATAGGAAATAAAAAATAAATTAAATTTAAAAATGGAAAATAGAATGGGGCATGCTAGGTGAGAGCCATGGCGGTGCAGTGGTTAGAATGCAGAATTGCAGGCTGACTCTACCCACAGCCGGGAATTCGATCCTGACTGGCTCAAGGTTGACTCAGCCTTCCATCCTTCCAAGGTAAAACGAGGACCTAGATGGTTGGGGACAATGTGCTGACTCTGTAAACCACTCAGAAAATGCTGTAGAGCAGGGGTCTCCAACCTTTGCAACTTTAAGACTTGTGGACTTCAACTCCCAGAAAAGCTGGCTGAGGAATTCTGGGAGTTGAAGTCCACAAGTCTTAAAGTTGCCAAGATTGGAGACCTCTGCCGTAGAGCACTGTGAAGCGGTACATTATTGCTATTGCTAGGTGAAGGTCACAGCTATGGCTACCTGACCTTCACATCACAACCTTTTGTGGCAGATCTCATTTCTCTATTTTAAATATTGTTTGGAAAGCAGCAATATACATAAATGCCTGCTTTCCAGTACTTTGTTGTAGATTCCGGAACATCTGTACATGGTTGTGAAAATATGTATGACTAGCTAATAGTCCAATGTACTTATGTATATGTTTATGTTTATTGGACTTCTATACCACCCTTCTCCCAAAGGACTCAGGGCGGTGTACAGCCATATTAAAACACATATAGATTTACAGAATTTAAAAACAATTTAAAATCGAATATATAAAAATTTGGCCCACAGATTAAAAACTAACATACACCCATTATAAAATTCATATTAGGCCAGCCCGGCTTGTTGGAACAAAAGGGTCTTCAAGGCGCGGCGAAAGGTACGCAGGTCGGGGATTGTACAAACCTCTAGGGGCAGCTCATTCCAGAGGGCTGGTGCCCCCACAGAGAAGGCTCTCCCCCTGGGTGTCGCCAGTCGGCATTGTTTGGCCGATGGCACCCTGAGGAGCCCCTCTCTGTGGAAGCGTATTGGCCGGTGGGAGGCTATCGGTGGCAGAAGGCGGTCTCGTATATATATACTTACTTACTTATATACTTACTTTCTTGTGGCCAGACCATTAGTGATCCCTCTACCAAGTCATCTAGTTTTGACCTGTCTCAGAATTAGATGTGATACTGGAAGAATTGTCTCTGCCCTGTATCAGTGGGGATGGAAGGATTCTCCTTGTTGCAATTGTGGTGCTGATCTGCAAACTGTTAAACATATTGTGCAAGATTGCCCATAAAGTACATTCTCTGGTTCCTTAGGAGATCTGCACAAAGCAGTCCAGAGGCCATTGCCTCTGAATATAGCTGAATTGGACATTCAGTTATGAGGGCAGTGCCGTACCCCCCTAGACGTTTTACTTATAATTACATAGACTGTATATATGTGTGAAGGGGATGCGGTGGCTCAGTGGCTAAGATGCTGAGTTTGTCGATTGAAAGGACAGCAGTTCAGCAGTTCGAAACCCTAGTGCCGCGTAACGGGGTGAGCTCCCGTTACTAGTCCCAGCTTCTGCCAACCTAGCAGTTCGAAAGCATGTAAAAAATGCAAGTAGAAAAATAGGGACCACCTTTGGTGGGAAGGGAACAGCGTTCCATGCGCCTTTGGCGTTGAGTCATGCCGGCCACATGACGACGGAGAGGTCTTCGGACAGTGCTGGCTCTTTGACTTTGAAACGGAGATGAGCACCGCCCCCTAGAGTCAGGAACGACTAGCACAGATGTGCGATGGGAACCTTTTATCTTATATATGTGTGTGTTTACTTCACTTCTGCCATGTTCTCATCATACTCTAAATAATGACAACTAACGGATATACGAATACGGGCATATATATCTATGTGCTTCTGCGCTGCTTCAGTGTCCAATTTCTTCTGTAGGATTCTCGAGTTGTTCTACGGCGCCGTACCATTGAATGTTGCCGGACCGACTTCTGCAATCAAGATCTGCAGCCCACTCTACCCCCTACTTCAACAGGTACCATGCTTGCTGATATATTCAGTGGGTGGGATCTACGGGGTAGTGGGTGTTTGCATGAAGATTTTACCCATCTATTTTTCAATGGTCTAATATTGGTCTAATATTCAAGCATCAGAAGATTTAACAATGTGGACATCAGTTAGTTCTGAGCATAGTAAAACATATCGTGTTTCCCCGAAAATAAGACCCAACCGAAAAATCAGTCCTAGCATGATTTTTCATGATGCTCGTAATATAAGCCCTACTCCCAAAATAAGCCCCAGTTAAGATTGTCAGCTGGTGCATTTAGTACCGTATTTCCCCAAAACTAAGACCTAACCAGAAAATAAGCCCTAATTCATCTTTTGGAGCAAAAATTAATATAAGACCCGATTTTATTTTCAGGGAAACACGGTAGTATAAAACTCTGGGGAAATGTAATATTGTTTACATAGACATCAAATCAGGTGCTAGGCAGATTGCCCTGTTTCAAAGCATTTCAAATCAGAGATCTTTACCTTGTTAATTATGATCTCTGGGGAGTGAAATGCCAGTTGAATAATAATAGAACCACAGATGATGGCATTCCGAGTACAGTTTATACACAACAACTATTGCAAAATTGCATTACTGAAGGTAGATTGCAATAAGATTTGTCTAAATCTTGTCTGATCATTTCCGTGAGAGAATTCTGCATTTAATTATGATTACGTTAATGCAGTGTTTCTTAACCATGGCAACTTTTAAGATGTGTGGACTTCAACTCCCAGAATTCCATAGCCAGGATATGCTGAGGAATTCTGGGAGTTGAAGACCACACATCTTAAAAGTGGCCAAGGTTGAGAAATACTGTGTTAATATATATTTATTTATTTATTTATTGTTTGTTTGTTTGTTTAGATACCTTGTTTGATGGCAGCATACGTTGGATAGCTGTGCTTATTTGCATGGCAGTCTGCATAATTGCCATGATTGCCCTCTTTGGCTGTTTCTGCTACAGGTAAACTATATTGCATATTTGCGGCTTTAATGTGTTGCATTAAAACAGGATAGACTGGAAGAACCCAATTTGATTTACATCACTTTTGGTGGTTAAATGTGTAGAAAATTTTATAAAGTGGAATAATACTCAGGACATCCCATTACACAGTCTGTAATGGAATATGGGAGAAACTTTCAAGATTCATGATCTTATTTGTGCTGGATATAAAATATTTTTAATGATTTGGGACCTATATATGCCTATCTGCACATTTGTTTATGGTTAATATATTCCTTTACATATATTCCTTACATATATCCTGAAGATATTTTCAGAAAATCTAGGATTATTTAAATTCATCTAATTTAGCTTCAGTTATTTAGCTTGATCTTAGTTAAATAGCTCCATACTAAGACAAAGATAAGACATTTTATATGATATTATATCCAGAGATAGAAATTAGGGGGCTCATTTATCACTTAAACTTAAACCGTGCATTCGAGATGAGGCACAAACTTTCTGTTGTTATTCATTTCTGTTATAAGTAGATAACAATCACGTAAAATGAACAATTAGGAAATTACAAATGTAAAATTGGAGAAAGTCTGTGGCATATGATTTTGGAATTACTGTACTTTTGACAAATAAGAATTTTATGTCATGAAGGAAAGCAAGATCCGTGAATTTAAATCCGTTTTTCCTCCAGGCATTACTGCAAAGGGGTAGCAAAGAGACGACGTTACAATCGTGATTTGGAGCAGGATGAGGCCTTCATCCCATCTGGGGAATCATTAAAGGATCTTATTGACCAGTCGATCAGCTCTGGCAGTGGTTCAGGACTGCCTCTGTTGGTAAGCCCGTGGTTTAAGAGTTATGTGATTTATAGCAATTGTGCTTAGACTTATATACCACTTCACAGTGCTTTACAACCCTCTGTAAGCGGTTTACAGAGTCAGCCTATTGCCCCCAACAATCTGGGTCCTCATTTTACCCACCTCGGAAGGATGGAAGTCCGAGTCAAACTTGAGCCTGGTGAGATTCGAACTGTCAAATTGCAGGCAGCCGGCAGACAGCAGAAGTAGCCTGCAGTATTGCATTCTAACCACTGCGCCACCATGGCCCTTATAGCAGACTTGTCAACGTTTCTGTCATTACGAAAGATGAGGTCCAGGCATGAAGGTTCAGTTTAACTGATTTTATCAATTTAACTTGTGGGTTTTTTGCTAATAACCCATGTACAGGAATCTTCCCAACTATCAGCACCTGGTTAGAGCTAGATAAGATTCAACAGCACAAAAAGGGGTTGAACTTAGTTTGTTTGTGGCTACGTAGGGATTCTAGGCTGATCCCTCTTTTCACGCCAACCCCTGGCTCTGCCATTCCTTCTCCGACGGCCTAAGCATTCTTGAAGAAAAACAAGCAAAATTAATTCAGTTCCAAGAATTGAACTGAATCAGCTACCGCCTGATTCAATCCTGTGCTTTTCAGCTATGGCCTGCTTCAATTTAAAAGAAAGCTGTTTATGAATGAGTCACTTAAGTGCCTAATCTAGGAAATCCTCAAAGAGGTCACATTGCTTTTTTAGTTCACATCCTTTTTGTAAAAAAAAACAAAAGAAAAGAAAAGAAATAGATGTTCAAACATTTCATCTGCAGCTTGAGAATCCTCAGGTGCCATTTTTAAATTTTTTTATTTTTTGTCAGGTGCAACGGACGATCGCCAAACAGATTCAGATGATCCAGCAGGTTGGAAAAGGGAGATACGGTGAAGTTTGGATGGGTAAATGGAGAGGGGAAAGGGTAGCCGTGAAAGTGTTTTGCACCCCCGAAGAAGCCAGCTGGTTTCGGGAAACGGAGATTTACCAGACGGTTCTTATGCGCCATGAAAATATACTCGGTAAGCAACGACGCTCACGCTGTGATTGTGTTGTCATTGAAAAGACTTCATACATAATGCAACATCTCTAGCAGAAAATGAAAAGATGACAAAAAGTTTTCTCCAAGGTGTCAGGGTGTTTTTCTGTTGTTTTACTGAATTCCATTTGCCTTGTTAGTTGTTAAGGCTTGAAATATTTTCTCCAGTAAAGTGAAACTTGGATGAGTTGAAAAATCCTAGAATCGCCAGCTATATTCCTAAAATTCAGAGTGAGCCAATTTATTCCATTGGATTTGCAGCTAGTAAAGTGTGTAATTTCTGTACAATCTTGTTGAAAAAAAGCAAGGACACACCATTTACAATTTTTGTTTTTAGCTTTTCAACTTATCAGCATACAAATGTTAGTTCTTCATTTCAGTCGTGTTGATAAAGGGGATATAATGTAACAGAAGATCATGCAACATTTTCAGTTTGCGTTCCAATCTATAATTTAAATAAACATAACTGCAAATTTCACCTGGGGAAAAAGTAAGCACACACCTACATTTATCACTAACTCAGATACCTAAAATTAAAATCAAGTGCAACATGACAAGGACACTAAATATTTCAATAAATCCATTAGGGAACTGTTGAAAAAAAAACAGAAAGGAAAAAGGGGAAAGGAAAGGGAGAAAGAAGGAAGAAAGGAAAGAGAGCGAGAGAGAGAGAGAGAGAGAGAAAGAAAGAAAGAAAGAAAGAAAGAAAGAAAAAGAAAGAAAGAAAGAAAGAAAGAAAGAAAGAAAGAAAGAAAGAAAGAAAGAAAGAAAGAAAGAAAGAAAGAAAGATCTTCAGTGGCCACGTGAAATCCCTGATTTAAATCCTATTTAAATCACTGCGAGGTGATTTAAAACAGGCTGTGCATGCAAGAAATCCCTCAAAAGATGTATAGTTGAAAAAATTCAGAGTGTTTCAATGAAGATAACATTTTGATATTTCCAAAAGGGAGGGGGGGGAACCTTCATAATTTTTTTTTTCACCTAACTGTTAACATTAGGAAACCTCGAACCACCGCAATGAAAAATATAAATCAGAAACTCAAAAATGGACAACATTTGGCTTTTATTCTCCTAAAAGCTGAATAACTGGATTTGGGTGACAGCTACCTGAGTGAAGAAGCTTGCCTTGTTGTCTCCAAAATGCTTTCTAATGTATTCATTATTAATCTCTAAATTTGCTTTTCGTTGAATGATTCATGGAAAGCACTTAACCCCCATTCTATTCCAAATTCTGCAGGGTTCATTGCAGCAGACATTAAAGGCACAGGTTCCTGGACTCATCTCTACCTAATCACCGATTACCACGAAAAGGGCTCGTTGTATGATTTCCTCCAGTATACCACGCTGGACAACAGAGCTTTGTTGAAACTGGCTTATTCTGCTGCGTGTGGTCTCTGCCATCTGCACACGGAAATCTATGGGACCCAAGGCAAGCCTGCTATTGCTCACCGAGACCTGAAGAGCAAAAATATTTTGATCAAAAGGAACGGGACCTGCTGCATTGCAGATTTGGGCCTCGCTGTCAAATTTAACAGGTAGACAATCAACTCCTCCTTTTATAGCAATAGCACTTAGACTTATATACCGCTTTGCGGTGCTTATGCAGCCCTCTCTAAGTGGTTTTACAGAGTCAGCCTCTTGCGCCCAAGAATTTGGGTCCTCATTTTACCCACCTTGGAAGGATGGAAGACTGAGTCAACCTTGAGCCTGGTGAGATTCAAACTGCCAAATTGCAGGCAGCCGGCAGAAGTAGCCTGCAGTACTGCACTCTAACCACTGCGCCATCGTGGCTTTATAGAGAACAGTGCTTCTCAACCTTAGCAACTTTAAGCTGTGTGGACTTCTACTCCCAGAATTCTGGGAGTGGAAGTCCACACAGCTTAAAGTTGCTAAGGCTGAGAGGCACCGATAAAGAAAATTCAGTATTCATATATACAAGGAAGCCTGGAGGTGCATCAACATAGAGATAGTATCAAGGTCATATGAATTGTTAGTACTTATGCTGCACTGGTAAGACCATGCTTGGAATATTGCATCCAATTCTGGTCTCTGCAGTACAAAAATACGTTGAGACTCTAGAAAGAATTAAGGGAAGAGCAACAAAGATGATTAAGGGCCTGGAGGATAAAACATAGGTTGAATGGTAGCAAGAACTGGGAATGTCTAATCTAAAGAAGAGAAGGACTAGGAGTGATTTGATAGCAGTCTTCCAATATTTGAGGGGCTGCCACAGACAGAAGGGGGAGGGGGTCAACCTATTCTCCGAAGCACCTGAGGGCAGGGCAGGAAATAATGAGTAGAAGATCATTAAAGAGAGATCCAGGCTAGAACTAAGGAGAAATTTCCTGACAGAGAGAACAATTAATCAGGAGAACAGTTTGCCTTCAGAAGTTGTGAGTGCTCCATCAGTGGCGGTTTTTAAGAAGAGGTTGGACAACTGTTTGTCCAGAATGGTATAGGGTCGAATGTTTGAGCAGGGGTTTGGACTAGAACACCTCCCAAGTTTCCTTCTAACTCTATTATACTGTTACTATTAGATCATCTAGATCAACACCTTGTCCCCCCTCAGCAGGTGAATGTTTCCTATAATGAGAGCAACACAGGGGTTTAGAGTTATGCATCTAACCACCTTAATGTGTGGTTGCTTGCCCAAAGATCTAAACAGCATTGTTCCTTTCCATTACAATGAAGAAATCCTTTCAATGCCGAATCTTCAGTAATATCGTTCCATTAATGCTCGAGAAATAACCGTATTAGTATAATTTCGGTCTTGGAAGCAGGCGGTTGAAAATGTTCTTCATTGGTAAATTAGTTTAATCTCAGTGCGTTTGCATGAAAATATTACCGTCGTAAATGCTTTGTGTGGTAATTACCATAATTGCACCGTCTTCTGTCGTGTTTTACCTTGTTTCATATCTTTTGCCTTCTTTTAGCGATACAAATGAAGTCGATGTGCCTATAAATACACGGGTGGGCACAAAACGGTACATGGCCCCTGAAGTCCTGGATGAAACTTTGAATAAGAATCATTTCCAGCCGTACATCATGGCCGACATCTACAGCTTCGGCTTGATCATTTGGGAAATGGCTCGGCGATGCATCACAGGAGGTAAACAAAAAACCAAAAAAAATCGCCCCCAAACCCTCTGCAAACAGAACCTTCTGTGTTCCTCTTTGTCTGAATCCTTTTGCGCTAAACGATAAAAGCCGCAATGGCGAACCTATGGCACACGTGCCACAGCGGGGACGCAGAGCCCTCTGCGGGTACGCAAGCCATCACCTAGCTCAGGTCCAGCCACCTGATTTTCGGGATGCGCAGGGGGTGGGGCACATGTGGGAGACACACGTGCATGTGCAGAGGTCGCGTGCGCATGCATGGGGGGGTCACATGCGCATGCGCGGGGTAATATGCCTTTCCGGAAGTGAGAAAACAGGCCTGTTTCCGGCCTCCAGAGGGGCTCCGGAGCCCAGGGGAGACCGTTTCCACCCTTCCGGAGGCTCAGGGAAAGCCTCCAGAGCCTGGGAAGGGCAAAACACCACCATCACCCCCGTGGTGTAGGTTGATAAAATTTTTGAATCCCACTCCTCGCACGCAAGATTAGCTATTGCTACGATAGACCAACAAAGAGGATTAAGGGCCTGGAGACTAAAACATGTGAAGGAGAGTTGCAGGAATTGGATAAGTCTAGTCTAGTGAAAAGGAGGACCAGGGTGACAGGATAGCAGTGTTCCCATATTTGAGGGTCGGCCAGAAAGAAGAGGAGGTCAACCTGTTTTCCAAAGCACCTGAAGGCAAGGCAAGAAACAATGAATGGAAACTGATCAAGGAGAAAGCAACCTAGAACTAAGGAGAAATTTCTTGACAGTTAGAACAATTAACCAGTGATATAGTTTGCCTTCAAAAATTGTGGGTGCCCCATCACTGGAGGCTTTTAAGAAGAGACTGATCAGCCATTTGTCTGAAATGGTATTAGGCAGTGATGGCTAACCTTTTCCGGACTGAATGCCCAAAGCACGCGCACACCCAAACCCAAACACCCAAAATGCAATGCGTGCACTACCCCCACGCATGCACAGCAGAGACCCGAAGACCATGTGGCCGGCGGGAGGCACGCGTGCATGCACAGAAGTGAACTTGGGCGACGGCTCTCGTGCCATCAGAGAGGGTGCTGCGTGCCACCTCTGGCATGTGTGCCATAGGTTCTCCATCATTGGTATAGGGCAGGAGTCAGCAACCTTAAACACTCAAAAGAGCCACAAAGGTCCTAACCGGAGCTCCCATTCAATTCTGGAGTCGACCGGAAGTCTGGTTCTCCCATCATAGTCTCCTCCTAGCATGGCATCCTTTTTCCTCTACCTGTCTTAACCGAAAGCCCTATCAATTGTGGAGCCGACCAGCAAGAGGGAACCACAGCATTGGGATGAAAGAGCCACATGCGGCTCCAGAGCCCTGGGTTTCTGACTACTGTTATAGGGTTTCCTGCTTGAACAAGGGGGTTAGACTAGAAGACCTCCAAGGTCGTCTTCTGTTATTCTGTTAAATACTAAAAGTGGCATCTGAACAACCCAGGATAACAACCCCCAGGGGCTCCGGTTGGCCCCTGACCTTCGCACTTTCCGCCGCGAACTAAAAACATGGCTATTTAAATTGCCCAGCCTGGACTGATGGGGTTTTTTATTTTTAATGTATTTTAATATGCATTTAATATGTATTTTAACATGTTTCTTACTTGGATTGAGATTGAGATTGTATATCTTAATTGTTGTGAGCCGCCCTGAGTCGTATGGAGATAGGGCGGCATATAAATCTAATTAAAATAAAATAAAATAAAATAAAATAGAATAAAATAAAATAAAATAAAATAAAATAATAAAATAAAATAAAATAAAATAAAATAAAATAATAAAATAAAATAAAATAAAATAAAATAAAATAATAAAGTAAAATAAAATAATAATAAAATAATAAAGTAAAATAAATAAAATAAAATAAATAAATAAATAAATAAAATAATAAAATAAAATAAAGAATCTCTCATTCTTGAGGGCCTTTTATACAGTGCTCTGTTTTAACTGTAGTTGTGAGGAAATTTTATGTATATTTTGCCACACCCTCTGCATGAGAAATAGGATGCAAATAGAATGGAAGGCAGGTGGGCTGTCTAGTGCTTTTTTCTTCTTTGGGACTGATTGGATTTGCTCCAGAAATAGAAATAGAGAAAGCCACAAATGGCTCTCTTTTTGTTCACAGTATTCTTCAAACTGGGGAAATTGAGCCTGTGAGAGTTTAACTGCACATTTTCTATGGACTGTTAGAGCATAACTCATTCCAATATTTATAGCAGCTGTGAATTTCTTGCAGGGATTGTTGAAGAATACCAACTCCCCTATTACGATATGGTCCCGAACGATCCTTCGTTCGAGGATATGAGAGAGGTGGTCTGCGTGAAGCATCTGCGCCCGGTGGTGTCAAATCGATGGAATAGCGATGAGGTAAGCATCACACAATAAGGGACATGGCAGCTAAGACGCTGAGCTTGTCGATCGAAAGGTCGGCAGTTCAGCGGTTCGAATCCCTAGTGCCCCGTAACGGGGTGAGCTCCCGTTACTTGTCCCAGCTTCTGCCAACCTAGCAGTTCAAAAGTACGAAAAAATTCAAGTAGAAAAATAGGGACCACCTTTGGTGGGGAGGTAACAGCGTTCCGTGCGCCTTTGGCATTGAGTCATGCCAGCCACATGACCACGGAGACGTCTTTGGACAGCGCTGGCTCTTCGTCTTTGAAACGGAGATGAGCACCGCCCCCTAGAGTCGGGAATAACTAGCACTAGTGCGAGGGGAACTTTTACGCACCACACAAGGAATGAAATCTCTGTGATGGCAGATTTTATTTCTTTTTGCTTACAAAAAGATCCCATGCCTTCTGGCTGGCTTCTGATTGGGATCTTTTCGTCCACCAGGACTACAAGTTCAGAGTAGGCAGAAAAAATGCTTTTCTTTCAAGTTTAGAACAAAACAAAACAATGCTATCCACCATGCTGGAGAACTCGGTCACATCATGTTATTCCGAGAAATTGTTTTGCTGAACAATTAATGCAACATCAAAGCGCTTTGAATATAATAATGGTCAAAGGACACCTTTAAATTCGGTTACTTTGTTAATATTTTTGCCAATAGATTATCCATACATGTAAAGCACTGTTTTGTCTTAAAATACTAAGAGTAGATATTTAAAATGCTTTTATTTCCTAAAATCTGATTTCTCAATATATGTATGCATACCCAATTACTAGACTCTTTTAAAAAGATACTTTCTTAAATTGGTTTTTGTGTTCTTTGCCTCTTTGTATTATTATTGCCTCTGGTTTTTTTATTTATCTTTTATTCCAAAATAAAGGATACTACAGTAGTTAACTCCAAAGTAAAGGATACTACAGTAGTTTCAACCTTTAATTTATGCTATGTAGTCCTCTGTTACTAGTTTTCTGGCATTTCTTTTTCTCATTCCTTTCTTCATCTGTGCTTCTCTCTCATTAAGCCCAGGAATTCCATTGTTATTATGGAATTCCTGTTCAATTCATCTGCTTTGGAGTTTTCTCATGCTTGACCTGATGTTATTTTTCTCTGTGTGACTGGTTGTAAATTGGGCATAGTGGGGCTGGCGTATGTTACAATGTTGGTTGGTTAATATTATTTCAGTGTATTCCTTTCGATGAGATTTTTTCTGTTCTGTTCTGTTTCCAGTGTTTAAGAGCCATACTGAAGTTAATGTGCGAATGCTGGGCCCACAACCCAGCCTCTAGACTGACCGCCTTGAGGATTAAGAAAACCCTGGGCAAGATGGTGGAATCGCAAGATGTTAAAATTTGACAAAGAAACGTCGCAGAAGAGTGAATTTGGGACTCTTAAGAGCTGTTCACTCAACCCCAGAGCAGGTTTGGTGGGATCAGGAGGGGACCTCTGACTTTCAGCCCACACTTCCTCGCTAATTCTACAGGCTGCTAATAAATACTAAAATTTTAATAAGAACATGGGATCCGTGCACACGATACAGTACACGCATGGATGGCCTTATCTTTTTTTTTAATTATTTTGAGCTGCATTAAGATTTTAATCCCAGTTTTTAGAGTCTCATCAGTTTCTTTAGGGCTGAATTGAACATTCAGATTGATTGCGCTTTCTGTGAAAGCCTTAAATTAAATGAACGCAACAGCAAACAAAAGAAAAAACAGAATCAAGCTTTTTTTGTCTCCTACATTGATGTTACCTAACCAGGACTTGACAGAATAGCCTGTGTGTCTGGGACACTTAAGTAATTGGACAAGTCCCTTAAGTCTTGTACAATGTTGTGCCAGGATTTTTCTCCCATGTTTGGAGTACTTAAGAAGCCATTCAATTTTGTGCAAAGCTACCGTTTCTTTTTTTTCTTTTTTTTTTTTTCACGATGCCTTCGAGATGCGAAAAAGGGTTACTTCTACCTTCCTTTTGTGTTTGCGTCAAGGATGACCCAAACAGCCCCTATGAATTTGTGCACAGCTTTCTTTTCAAGTTTGATGCGAAGATCGAAATCAACATCCAGGGCTGTTCCTAAAGACCCGAGCCCGCCACATCGAACCGCAGAATTGCTTTGATCATTTTTAAGTGCCTGTAATCTTGTACTGTAAACAGTGCCATAGCTGGTTAGTTGGTTGGTTGGTTTTTTGTTTGTTTTGTTTGTTTTGTTTTTTTTGAAAAGGGAAATTATTTATGCAGTACGCAGAGTGCTTTTATTTCCTGCTCTTTGTATGTGTGTAAACATGCCGTGCAGAGATCTGAAAGTAATTTTCAAAGTCATTAGGTTCCATTAGAAACACACCTGCTGGATGTGACACTTTTTGAATAGTGCATTGGAATAGATGCACAGATATTACACAAGCGTTTAAATTTTCCTTTGAGAAGCATTCGGTTGAAGATTTAATTGCAGGAGTGTCCATCCTTGAAGGGAACTTGAAGATTTCTGGACTTCAACTCCCAGAATTCCCCAGCTATATGGCTGGGGAATTCTGGGAATTGAAGTCCACGGTTCTTAAAGTGGCCAAGGTGTTAGACACACTTGCTTTAATTCAACTTGAGTGTGAATTGAAGCAACAATGGCATGTAAGGGATTTTGGGTCAGGCAATACACAGCAGTATTCATTTAATTTATAACTTGGTGTACACATTTTATTTAACATTTCTTTAAGTCACTTGCTCGCTCAGCAATGCCTTTTAAGTATTAGTGCATATTCCTCCGAACGGATAATAGGTACATAAACTATGGATTAATTTATTGAGAAGGCAGCAAACGACGACAACATTTTGCCAGCAGTCCTTAGCGAGAGACCCATTCTTCTGTCCATTGCTCAGAAGGTAGTGTAAGGTTCTGAAATTTACCTCATGTCTTGTTTTCCACAAGCAGTTAAAGATTACTTGGGATAAACCAGGGGAGAAATGCTACCGGCTCGCACCGGTTCTGGCGAACTGGTAGTACAAAAAAGCTACCGTTTCATCCAAACCGGTATTTCCGACGATCAGCTGTGCCACGCAATTAGCGAATCTAAATCACGCAGCACAGCTGTTCCCCCCCACTCGCTGTTCTACTTACCTTCCCAAGCCTCCTTTTTCCATGCGAAGCGCGCATTTGACGTGCACTGTGCGTGCTCACAGTGTGCATTTGGTGTGCACTGTGCATGCGCGGGCGGCAAACCAGGTGTTGTGACCAAGGCCCAAGTAGTGATTACCAAACACAATTCAGTCCTGAACAAACTTATTCTACAAACAACCCAACAGCTCGTTGCTGCTCTTTTAAGTCTTATGGGAGTGGCCAATCATCTTTTGGCCTTACTCCCGAGTTGTCCTTTTTTCTTCAACTACTTTTGCCTTCTGGCAGCTCTTCACATGCGTGCACTAGGAACAGGCTCCTCCTGTTCCTCTGCCTCTCTGCTGTCCGCCTCTGGAGGTTCTGGAGTCCATGCATCGCTCCCAGATGGCCCTGGCCCCATCTCTTGTCTCCGAGGCAGAGCCCTCGTCCGGGCCTTCCCCTGACTCCAGGACTGGCCCATGGTCCTCCCCAGCCTCTTCGCTGTCCGACTATGCTTCCAGGTCCGCAGGCTGCTGGTGGAACACAACACCGGGGAGGATTTCACCACTGGAATAAACCAAATTATTAATGTAGACCAGCTTTTTTTTTCTTTGCCTTCTGTGCGTTCCGAGATTTCTTTCTAACTTCCATACTGCTATGTCCACTAAGGATCACTCATCCGCCAGGTGCCACACCAGTATAGTTCGCAACCCGATGACATTCTAGAGATCCAGATACCCAACTTTCTTTTAATTTTTCTCTTAATTTTGAAACAACCTCTGTACCGGTGAGCAATCATGGTCTTCTTGTAGTGATCTTCTGAAGAAGCGGGGTGATCTCGGGCTTCTTGAGAATACAGATAAGAAACCCCCGTTCTAGCCAAATTCTTTTAAATCAAAATTCCATCTAAGCCAAGATTTGTTTACAAAAAATATCACTCCTCTTTGGAAATTTTGGTGAGGAGTATGTCAGTTTATTTGGCCGGTGTACTTCCGCCTTAGGGTAGGTAACTTTTACTACGTTGTAAGTGCTGACTATTAATATTCACATTTTTTTAAAAGCTTTAGAATAAAAGACAATCTAGTTAATGTCATATTTGGTCAGAGCCATTGCTCTTTGGATCCGGTAGGCCTCCTAATTTGTTGTTATATCTATGAATTGTTAAATATCCTTTACATTTTCTTAACACACCTTAGTATAGATCAGCTGTTCTGGTCTGGTGATCTCCAATAGGATAGGGATTACAGTTTCCAGAGTGGACTACAGCTGCATAACACAGTGAGCTCCCTTCGTTTCAAAATAACCCACATCGGCATAATCAAAGCAACACACTCCCGAATGAAAAGCACCAATTTTTCCCCCTTTCTCTGCAATTTAACAGTAGGAGAATAATTCACAGTCAGAACTCCTGAGATTAATCGCATCAGTTTAATTCTGCTCTAGAAAATGATGTCATTTATTTGACTACTAACTCTTTGCCTTACTCTTACCTTACTCTTTCAGCTAACTTGTTGTTGCTATCAGTCACAGTACACGGGAGTAAATTTCAGCATATGTTTGTCTGGAACCTGCCTCGCAGCCTTGATTTTTTAATTGAAAAAAAAGCATAGCTTCTCCTTAATATTTCCCAGGCTGTTAATCACTTAGTCTGTAATTCAACAGGTCTCTTCCAGCGCCTTAAGTTTTATTGATACATCTTCCAACCCACATTGCCTTTTTTTGAAGTGCACATTTATCACAGGTCACTTGATGGACCTGAGCGAAACAGTGATTGGATGCCTTTTGCTGAATTTACAACTTAGAACTGGTTGTTTTAAGACGATGGATAATTCAGAATTTCCCACTTTCATGTGCAAGAGATGGAGACTCTATGTCTCCATCTCTTGTGGGATAAAACTCTTCCTGGGACACGATAGGTCTAACACAGATGGCCAAGCTGGACTACGCAAAATTGTGCTGTGTGCTTGATTCAACCGCCATTGGATATTAATGGGGGATGTTTGTGGCAGTGTAAGGGAAGGACTTTGAGAAGATTTCAGCTGACTACGTTGCAAGCAAATAAAGAAACAGGATGTTCATTATAGCAAGAGTGAACTGTGCAGAAGTTGTCAGAATTCAACATGGTTTTGCTTTGTGTTTTAAACCAGGAGTCTCCAACCGTGGCAACTTTAGGACTTGTGGACTTCAACTCCCAGAATTCCCCAGCCAGCATGGTCTTAAAGTTGCCAAGGTTGGAGACCCCTGGTTTAAACTAATGGCCTTCTTAGGTAACAGCCTTATTTTTACAACCCTGCCCAATGTAGAAAGTTTTGATAGCGGTATATTGTGCTTTTCAATCAGGTTGCTCTTAGGGAGTACATACCTCTTCTTCAAAAAAATACTTTGTAATGTCTTCCATTATGTGCTGTGCAGATTGATGCCTGACCAGCGGGTATGTGCCTTTGAACTGTGCTTTTAAGAAAACCTTCCACCTTAAAAAGCTCTTACGAATGGAAGCCTTGAGATTAATACGAAATCATCAGAAGAAAATGTTCCTGATTGTAGGGGAAGAAGATTTCCATATGTTTTACTCCTTGTTGGGGAATGAATGGTGTTAGAAGCAACAGGCAGGTCCGGCTACTTTGTAGGCGTTTGACAGTTAGTAGCCATTCATGTAACCCCATGCAAGATTCACCTTTCTTACTCTAAAGTGTTCCTCCTGTTGTAATCTGCTCAGTGGCCCTTCTGCTCCTTTAAATTGTTAATGTTCATTCTGTGGGACAAGACATTAATTACGGAGATGTAAATGAAAGATTTATATCTCCATTTGCAAAATGCCGCCAAACATCACCATAATGTTCTGTCCCCGTCTCACACACGCACACGAACAGTCAGCCAGGAGTTAATAAAACCAGCAGTCAGGAATTTCTTTGAGATAACAGCATTGGCAGCAACCCAGTAGCTGCTTGCCAAAAACTTTACTCACAAAGGGAGGTTTTCCTCCTCCACCAGATAAACCAAAATAAGTTCACAAAGCCAAAGAATTGTCAAGTCCAGTCCATAATAAATCCAAGGAAGGCATGTAACGAAGTTCCAGAAACACAGTATGACTTGCTAGCTGTTCAGTTTTGTCCGTCACAAAGTCTGAATGGCCACCACACCCCCTTTTATCCCCTGTGGGGTGTGGTCCAGTGACTCAGCTTAATCTCTGGCACGCCTCCTTCTCTGCTGTGTGTGCATGTCTTTCCGACGCTGTCAGGGATCCAGCCAAGACTTATCTCCATCACTGTCTAACTGTGGCTGCTCGGAAGTGCCTGGCTCCTGGCCTATCTCTTCTCCTTCGGAAGACACCTGAGGCATTGCCAGAGAGGAGGTTCCTGGAGAGGGAGGCCTTGCCAACTCCTCTCCTTCACTTTCGGAGTCTTCTCCCTCCGATAAGACGGGCTCGGGGGTCGGAGTCACAACACTTCATTTGAGAGATGAAACCCCCTTTTGCAAAAAGAAGGAATCTTATTGGTGCCATTAAATCAGAGGTCTCCAACCTTGGCAACTTTAAGACTTGTGGACTTCAACTCCCAGAATTCCTCAGACAGTTGCCAAGGTTGGAGACCCTTGCATTAAACAATCCAAGAGCCTCACATGCCATCAAAGGTCTGCTTGTCCTGAGAGGCTGGTGTCAATCAGCCTTCCACGTTTCAAGAAGGACGCTCTGCTTCAGTGAATCCATCAAAGTCCCTTTGGCTCATCTCAGTGATAGCAATAGCGCTTAGACTTATATACCGCTTCACAGTGCTTTACAGCCCTCTCTAAGCGGTTTACAGAGTCATCATACTTCCTCCCAGCAATCTGGGTCCTCATTTTACTGACCTCAGAAGGACAGAAGGCTGAGTCAACCTTGAGCCTTGTGAGATTTGAGCTGCCAAATTGCAGGCAGTCAGCAGAAGTAGCCTGCAGTACTGCACTCTAACCACTGCGCCACCATGGTTTTAAAGGTACTAAAGGATACCTTTAATTTCTCATACTTATTTCCTCAGTGCTTCTTGCTCTATTGGGTTCCTTTTTTAAGGCCATTTGTCAGTGGATCCAGTTCATTCAGTTTACACCACCTAAAGCACGGAGGGCAGAAAAATCCTCTCCAGCTCTCACAAGCACTGGGATTCTTGTGGTCAAAAAGAGAAAAAGAATATGCAAAAATCGACCTGCAATTGTGTCAACCGATCCTAAATGAGAAAGTGCCAAATTCCGCTGGGTGGTGCACGGGGAAGATTTGGTCTTTGGTGAAACTGTCTTGCATTTGATCCATTTTCTGATCTGGTGACAGCGGTTAAATATAAAGTTGCCCTTGTCTTACGTTTTGCTAAATTTTCAATGCTTGTGAGTCTTCTCACAGTCGATTGTGGTGGCAAATGCTGGTTTACGAGCAGCGGTGGGTTTTCAATATTCTTACCCCCGGTTTGGCACGCTTGCTATGCACGTGCACCCGGCCTCAAGAACATGGATAAATAGAACGGCATGACATCGGGGTGGGTACTACCGGTTCACCTGAACCGATACAAACCGGCTGAATACCACCTCTGTTTACGAGGCAGGGAGATCACCAGAAACAGGCTGTTGCAGACATCTCCATGAGTTGAAACAGATGTTTCCACGTTTTGTGGGGGAAAAGATCTCCATAATAGAGAAATGTCCCTGTCTTGCCTCAATTTTTATTTTTATTTTTTGAAACAGGTGGGTTCTCCAATTTAAAGGCTTGTTACTGGTGTAATAAATGTGGAAGGAACAATGCTTTTTGTCCACATTCAATCATCTCATTATAGTTTTGCCTAATGACCTTGAGTGCAGTATAGAATTTCACTTCATGTACTCTTACCTGCTCTGGCTTTTTCCTGCCTTATATAAAAATGTATTATATTGTATACAGAAAGAATAATGTAGCTGACTTTAGAGACTGTAAATAAAGAAGAGAGGGTGAAAACAGCTTGATTATATTCCTTTTGTTACAGATGCCAGAGCGTTGTAGAATGTTTTTAAAATGTACTGGTGATTACTTCTTCTTTTTCTTTTTCTTTTTCTTTCTTTTTTTTTTTTTTTTTGTATCACATCCGTTTTAAAAGGTGCCTTATGTTTACCATGAATTGCTTTGTTCTGTACACAAGTTTATGTCACTGTATCATATATTTTTTTTGAGTAAATAACCTTATTTTAGTAAACGTTAGTAATATATTTGTTCCTGAGCAGTTTTAATAATGGGTGGCTGCAGAATTCCAGATCTACCGTGGTCTCTTTTGCTTTTAAAAAAAAAGAGTGTGGGAAAAATACCTGCTCAAGTATAAGAAGACACGTCTGTTCAGAAAATTAGCACAGCATTTTTCAGCTACGTTAAAAAATGATGAAGATGCACAGAGAAGGCTAGATGGATGGATGGATATTTGGATGAATGGGTGGATGTTTCGGTGGGTGGGTAGGTGGATGGATGGATGGATAGGTAGATGTTTGGGTGGGTGAATGGATGGATGATCTTAGTACAGCTGCCACGGTTGGTGTTCCCACAATCCATTTACCAAAAAGGTTGATGCTGCAAGCAGGATTTTACCCTGTGTTCTGTCCCCGCCGCACGCACACACACACACAGACAGCCAGGAGTTAATGAATCAAACAGTCAGGAGTTTCTTTAAGATAACAGACTTGGCAACGAACCATGAACTGCCTGCCAAGAAATTTTACTCACTAAGGGAGGTTTTTTCTCCTCAGTCCGATATACCAAATTAATTCCACAAAGCAAAGAATTGTCAAAGTCCAGTCCGAAGAAATCCAAAAAGAGATTCTAAAAGAGATTCTAGGGTTCTAGAAACACGATATGACTTACGAGCTTTTCAATTTGTCCGTCACAAGGCCTGAATAGCTGACACAACCCCTTTTATCCCTTGTAGGGTGTGGTCCAGTGACTCAGCTCAATCTCTGGCCTGCCCACGCCTCTTTCTCTGCTGCGTGCGCTTATCCTTCCGACACTGTCTGGGATCCAGCCAAAACTCATCCCTCTCGCTCTCTATCTGCAGCTGCTCCGAAGTGCCTTGCTCCTGGCATATCTCTTGGCCTTCGGAGGAAACCTGAGGCATTGCCAGAGAGGAAGGTCCTGGAGAGGGAGGCCTTGCCAATTCCTCTCCTTCACCTTCTGAGTCCTCTCCCTCTGTTAGGACAGGCTCGGGGGTCGGAGTCACAACACTCTGGCAACTTAATTTGAAGTTCATTCCTTGATCCAATTGGCCATTTTTCCCCCTACCAATCTTGCTGTTTATCCCCCTTTTACCAAAAAGTCCTTTATGTTTGCTCCCAATTCCTTTTGGGATCCTTATAGAAACTTCGGAATTTCTAAGAGCCTTATTATGTGTGATCAACACAAGAATCCACGTTTTGCGGGATGAGTTTCCAGGTAATGTTGATGTCAGCACTTCAAACTGCATTCGTTCCAGTGCTGACATAAGGAGGATAAGAGAGGACAGCTGGCAAGAGGATGCTTGACTTTTCACCTACTTATTTTCCCTGAAGATAATATCCCCTAGGAGATGGGGTGGGAGGGGGGACATTTCTGGGAGCTGAAGTAGTAGATATGGGGAGAGTGATTTGGAAGATGGCCAATGAGACGCAGAGAATTGGGGAACGGAAAGGGAAGGTTTGGGGTCAGGAAGTCAGTGTTGGCTTCGACATAATCGGGGACAGATTGTCGTGCTTAATAAATGAAAGATTTCATCAAAGATTATCTGTTTGGAAATGCAATTTATTTGAGACGACATCGAAACCTGACAGTTGAATCTTTTGACAGAGGCTCAGTGTGAAGAGGCTAACCCCGTGATGGCGGACCTATGGCACATGTGCTGCAGCTTGCACTCAGAGCCCTCTCTGTGGGCACGCAAGCTGTCGCCCAACTCAGCTCCACCGCACATGCGTGCGCGCCTCCCACCGGCCAGCTGATTTTGGGGATGGGCAGGGTGCATGTGGGAGATGCATGCGCAGAGGGGTTCTGGTTGGGAGGGTGGGGGGCATGTGTGCAGGGGACAAGGGAGCAGGTGGGGCGCACCCCCCACAGCCCATTTTTGGCACACAATGACAAAAAGGTTACATATCACTCGGCTCTCTGATGCGCCATTTAAAACATGATGTCAACATGTTATGTTCTTGTTTAAAAGCCACAATCCTGATGCCACAACTTAACCCCATCAAGGTGGATCAGAACATAACAAAAGATATCCTGGGATGTTTCAATTTAATACTATTGCGGTAACTTGAAAGTTGGACATCTTACATAATCGACCATAAATTCTAAATTTCCTATCTGCGATGATGGTTGCTATTCTCCAATTGTGTTTTGTGCCAAGGAGAATTACAAGTCAGACACTAAATTGATGGAGAATATTTATAGTTCAGGGTTGACCTGAGGGGTCCTTGGTCTCTTTAAGTTTGGTTGTTTTCTTGCAAACGTTTCATGACTTCATCAGTGACTGATGATGTTACCTAGTTTGGGCCATGAAGTCTGCAAAAAAAAAACACCAAGCTCAGAGAGCACCAAGGACCTCTCAGTCATTAAATCATAGGATTTAAATATGTCACACTTAACTACAAAAATTAAACATGACATACTTGGCTGGGTATGATTTTTAAAGAAATGTTTCAGCCATACACAACAGTCCTTGCTTTCAATGGGATTTAAACACGAGTACTATTAACTGGGCGTGGCTAATTCAGAGTTTTCATTTACTCAATTTTATGCAGAGACCCTTCCCTGAATTTCTTGTTTTTAAATTGCTTGGTATCCATTGCAGCAGAGGGAAATTGGTGAAAGAGACAGCAGTTGGATCCCAGTCCTGTATTTTACACAGAATGTGCTTAAAATTGTGTGCCAGATTCACTTCCAGCTGCTCATATTGTTTGATAAGTCACTGTGCGTGTATTTAAATTCAGAATCCAACTCGGAGTTGCTTGGCCCTGCGCCAGGCAGTGAAATTAGTACCCAAAGTGATCTTCAGCATGTACAGTAAAGATTATTCTTAGTTGGTGTAGTTAGTTGATGTATGATGACTGGATTATAGCCTGATATCATCTGGAGGTATCCTGATATAAACACCAACTACTGTAGGTTCAGTTTTCCATAGCTTCCATTCTTGGACAAAGGCAAATGTGTCAAAAATGGCTTATTTCTTATTTCTTAACATATATTTGCGAAACCACTGATTTTACCCATCCTTGTTTTTTTGTGTTGTTGTTGTTTTTAAGTATTACTAGAAATAAATTGGAACCAGGCTCTTTGATCCCAGTTTTCAACACATGAATTTTGGAAATAATCACTCCCAAGTACATTTAATACAGGATGTTTTTAAAAAATCCGGGCTCAGGAAGGTCAACAAAGTGAAATATTTCTTGACAATGGGTCGTCTTTAAACAACACTTTTTAGGAATTGTCTCTTTGGGTTGATCTCCGTTAGCTACTTACAGATCATTTAAGAGGATGGAAGAAATTCCTTGATGCTTTCCTTGAGGTTCTAATTTTTCGGTGTGAGTATAGATCAGGGGTGTCAAACTCAAGACCTGGGGGCCAGATCCAGTCTGCAGGGTGCTTAGAACTGGCCTACAGGGCTGCTGTAGAAACAGCAAAAGACCGGCCCGTGGTGCCTCTCAGCAAAAGCAGAGTTTGGAAGGGCTGCATGTGGCCCTCCTGGGCTCCCGTTTTCAGCTGTGATGGCCTCCTGCAACCCTCTGTCAGCAAAAGCGGAGCTTGGGGTGCCATGCGTGGCCTCAAGCTCCTTTTTCACTGGCAGGAGGCTATCGCGGCTGAAAACGGAGTTCGGGAGCCTGTTTTCACTGGCAGAGCGCTCAGGCCATCACAGATGCCCCTGACATAAGTGACGTCAAGCTGGCCATGCCCACCCTGGCCACGCCCACCCCGGCCCCCGAGGTCAAACACAACCCTGATGCGGCCCTCAATGAAATTGAGTTTGACACTCGTGCTATAGATGGTGCAGGAAGAAACAAGCTGCATCCGTTAAACAAGTTTCTTTGGACAATATGAGGTACAAAGTTGGGTTTTTCCATGAATGGGTTTCAGAAGCATTGCTCTCTCTTCCTAATTATAAGCTGGCTCTGCAACTGTGGGTGTTGGAATCGGACATGACATTTTATTTATAAAATTTATTTCCTGCCCATCTCGTATCCAACAACTCTGGGGCAGCTGACAACACAAAAATGTTGAGGACGACAAAAGAACAAAAACTGTCACAAGCACTAAGTTTCTAATTCTTCAGGTAGACCATAAATCAGGGGTGTCAAACTCACCCGTGGGCCGGATGCGTCATGCACTGGTCACGCCCACAGCCAGTTTAGCGAAGGGGGGAAAAGTCACATGACAACGTGACATCGCGAGTTTGACACCCCTGCTATAGATGATGCAGGAAGAAACAAGCCACACGCCTTATACAAAGTCGTTTGTTTGGATAAAGTTGGGTTTTTCCATGGATGGGTTCTAGAAGCATTACTCTCTCTTCCTACTCGTAGCCTGGCTCTGCAAATTGTGGGTGTGGGGGATCAGACTTGAGATTTTTATTTATAAAATTTATTTGCCGCCCATCTCATATCCAACAATTCTGAGGCGGCTGACAACACAAGAATGTTGAGGACAACAAAGGGGGAAAAATGTCACCTGCCTCATGGCCAGTTGAAGAAACAGATTGACTTCTGCAACTCCACCTTGCTTGAACTAAGCAGCTACTGAAGTCCTTCTAGAAAGCATTGCTGAGCTAATGTCCTAGCGCAGAGGAAAACAGGTCGTTCATTGAAACATCAAACTGACTGCGCTCACCGGAAGATCCCTGCTATCATCAAGGTCTCCCTTCTCAGGTTTTCAGTAGCAGGAATCCCGCCATGCTCAGCCCAACTGTGTTCTGTCTCACGGCGTCCCCTTGCACCAGTTCAAACCACATCAAGTCTCCCTTCTCCAGCTCCACCAGGGCGAAAACTGTTGTATAACCACCGCTGGATTTCCTCTTCTTGTTGTTTATTAGAGTCATTCTGTGGCCATTGCTGAAAACTAGTTGTCCCAAAGCAGGTCCTGGGGGAAACTCGGCACCGACCGCCACCATATAAACCCCGTTATGAGAGGCCTTGAAGTAGCCGCGTTCGTGAGAGTAACCTCCTCCATAGTTAAGGTAGGTGCGGTTAAAGACGGAGGGCTCCTCTTTATCTTCGGCATATTGCACATAAAAAGCCACCGCTGTGTCTGCAGGTAAGAAAATGGGAAAAAATTAGGGGATGCAAACAGAATTCCGTGTAACTGTAGCACTTATGAAGTAACTGTAGACATTCTAGTGAGCTTCTTCCAAACCAGCTTGGAAATGAATATTAAGACATGTAGCAGAGGCCAACATACAGTAGTGGCCAAAATTGTGGAAACCTTTTGGGAAAAGTGTATTTTCTAAAACTAGCTAGTAACACCACTTTTTGGGGGGGCTAGTACCATAAAACTCTATATCAATGGAAATATAATTTAATCAAGAATCTAATGCAATAAATTTTATGAAGGGTTTGCTATTAGAATAGCAGTTACAGTATAAAGAAGAAAAGCGAAACACGTAGAAAAACGAGATATACAAAAATTATCACCATAGAAAAAATGAGATAGACAAAAATTATCACGTCAGTTAATACTTAGTTTAGCATGAATTATGGCCTTACAACATCTTCCCATGGAGTGAACCAAGTCTTTTAGTCCTGCAGCTGTTATAATGTGAAACCAAGATTGAAAGATTGCTTCTATTAACTGGGTTTTATTGCTGGGTCGCTTCTGACTAACAAGTTTCTTGAGTTGCCTCCATCGATTTTCAATTGAGTTAAGGTCTGGGCTATTCCCAGGCCATTCCAGCAGTGGAATAGGATTATCTTGAAACTCAAAAAAAAAAAAAAAAAAGTGACGTTATTAGCCATCAAACCTCAAAAATATACTTTCCCCAAAAGGTTTCCACAATTTTGGCCACTACTGTACAAGATAAAACTTACTCCCAAATTTTTCTCTGATCCAGATTGTGATTCCCAGTTTTCCCCAGTCATCGAAGACTGTCTCCATCTCCCTCTTCCATCCTTGCTACCTCCTCAAATATATTCTATATCTTAACTTAATGGTGATGTCTAGAACTGCACTGCCACAAGGAATTCTAACATCTCGCCATACCATTGGCAGACCCCACAGCTTCATCAACTGAAGTTTCTCCGGGTGATTCTGCTTAATGCAATAATTCTTCATCTCTTGTGTGTTTGCCCTAAATGCTCCCCTGTAGAGAGATGAGAAATAAGGAGTCTGTGCAGGCTTGAGCTGTCAAGGGGTTTGACGTGGATATAAGTGAAGACTGGTGGTCGTCTCCAGTTTAGACAATATGTTGTACATACATATACAAGCACCACCTATGAAACAAAGTGGTTTGTTTGGACAATATGATGCACAAAGCACAACTATTGGTGCTCAGTGTATGGATAAACACAACTCACAGGACCTTCTCTGGATCTGTAGAGGTGGAGTTATCCATAAGTAGATCAACCAGGTCCAAATAGGACTTTTTTTTCTTATCCAAAAGGTGAAAAAAGGATATTTCCCTTCCTCATTCTATGAAGGAGAAAAACAAAGGCCTCTAAAACACAGTCTACTTCTGGGATTAGACACACAACTCAACTGCCAAAGCAAAGCACGAGAAGTCCTGAAAACCTCCCATCCAACATTGTCTCAGGGAAGGAGGTGGACACCAGAAGGTGGCGTCCGCTCTGCATCTCAACAAAGGTTCCTGCAATGCCATCTGGGAAGCAGTTCAGCTTGGGAAGAGGAAGATGGCCAGGAGATGTCGCTGCTACAAAGCAAAATAACTTCACCAGCAAAGAAAAATACTTGAAACTCGAGACTTTAATCAGGCAGCTTCCTGCAGGTCCCTTTTAGCTGTTGCCATCTTATTGATAAACTCCAACTTTTTTTATATAAACTGGGTGGTTATTTTCCTAAGCTTTTAAAAAAAAAAAACTCTGGGTCATTACTGCTCCATATTTAATAAAGAGAGATTTTGAAAGCTAATCAAGGGCAGAGGGTACATTTTTCACTCTGAATCTCTGGTACAACACACTTTTGTAAATAATATGGGTTTTTTTCATCCCAGCAGAGGAAAGTGCATTTGTAGATTATATTCATAGCCTCACATTCTCTTTGTATTTGATTATATAGTACTTGATCATTCTATTCTACCTCCCCAAACAGACTCTGAAACTGAAAATGTGCATTAGTGGTAAATAGATCCAGGTCTTTGACAAAATTTCCTTTTTTAACCAAATCATTTCTTTGGCATTTCCCTTCTGAGATGCACTACAGCCAGTCCTCAATTTACAATCACAGCTGGGGGCTGGAACTTCCCTCGCTGAGCAAGTCACTAAGTGAGTTCGGCCTGATTTTCCAACCTCTTTTTTCCCTGCAAAACACTGGGGTCATTAAATAAATTGTGGATCATTACATGATGATGGATCATTATTTAGTTTCCCCCACTGACTTAGCTTCTTGAATGCAATTATGAGATTACCTAGTTTGGGTAATGAAACATCTGTAAGAAAAAGGTCAAAAAGAACCAAGAGCAACCACAATCCAACCCTGAGCTAGAAATATTCTCTTCTGTTGATATCATCCAATTTGTCTGGCCATCCAGCTCAGTGTTTCATGATCTTGACAAAATCCAGTGACAAAATCCAGCGTGCAAGACAAGTCCACTCCCAACATTCCCAGAAATGGCTACCACTACCACAGCCCTTGGCCCACACATCTGGTGTCCCCCAAGGTTGGGAAACACAAAACTGAGATTTCAATGCCAACCTGCTGAAATTAGCAATGGACATCTAAGGTTTCTGAAATTCCCCAGCATTCCGGATCTTTTCCATCCAGAATCAAAAACTGAAAACCCACCTCCCTCCATCAGTCGTCAATTCGCAAAGCATTCCTGGTCTGCTCTCAAGTTGCCATGGGCAGGAAAGGGGGAGAGGACTGATGGAGCAGTTCAACAGCCACGTTCAAAAGCACATTCCACGCATATCTTCTTCAAGGTGGGATCTCAGATTACCAGAGCCGGCATGTGAGGCGTGGTTTCTACAGAGCGCGAAAGTGCCTTGTTGGAGAATGTGATTTATGACACAGACTGAGAGGCGGGGGAGGGGGCAACAGGGTCAGAGTTGAGCTGTAAATTATTTGTGGCAGAGTTGACTACACTCAGGAAGTTGCTGACATGTTGCTCCTAATAAATAACTGGATTTCTTTTGAAATTTGGCTCGAGGCTCATGAGTTAATTAGGGCATCTGTTGGAACCCTGACATCAGTCTCTTCAGTAAAATTAACAGAATAACAGAACTGGAAGGGTCCTTGCAGATCTTCTAGTCCAACCTTCTGCTCAAGCAGGAGACCGTATACCATTTCAGACAAGTGACTATTCAGTCTCTTCTTAAAAGCCTCCAGTGTTGGAGCACCCAGAACTTCTGAAGGCAAACCATGCCACTGATTATTTGTTCTGTCAGGAACAAATTTCTCCTTAGTTCTAGGTTGACTCTCTCTTTGATTAGTTTCCATTCGTTGTTTCTTATCTTGCCTACTGGTGCTTTGGAAAATAAGTTGACCCGCTCTTCTTTGTGATATCCCCTCAAATATTGGAGCACTGCTGTTCTGTCATCCCCAATCCTTCTTTTCTCTAGACTAGCCATACCAAATTTCTAAAACTGTTCTTCATATGTTTTAGCCTCCAGCCTCCTAATCATCTTTGTTGCTCTTTTCTGCACTCTTTCCAGAGTCTCAACATCGTTTTTATAATGTGGTGACCAAAACTGGATTCAGTATTCTAAGTGTGGTCTTACTAAAGCTTTATAAAGCGGTACTAATTCTTCATGTGATCTTGATTCTATCCCTCTGTTAATGCAACCTATGATTACGTTGGCTTTTTTGGCTGCCACCGCACACTACTAACTCTTATTTAAGTGATTGTCCACCAGGACTCCAAGATCCCCCTCACAGTTACTGCTATTAAGCCACGTTTTACCTAATCTGTACCTGAATATTTGGTTCTTTTTGGCTAAGTGTAAAACCTTACTTTTCTCTACGTTGACTTTCATTTTGTTAGATAGGGCTACTCATCCCAGGACAGGACAGGGAGAAGAGAATGAGAAGGAATCTGGCTGAGGAAAGAAGTGTTCCTCAGTTGTTATAAGGATCAACCTGGACCTTGTAGGGTTATGCTTTCTTCATATCATAAGAGCCGTGGTGGCACCGTGATTAGAGTGCAGTACTGCAGGCTACTTCTGCTGATCACCAGCTGCCAGCAGTTTGGCAGATCGAATCTCACCAGGCTCAAGGTTGACTCAGCCTTCCATCCTTCTGAGGTGGGTAAAATGAGGACGCAGATTGTTGGGGGCAATAGGCTGACTCTGTAAACCGCTTAGAGAGGGCTTTAAAAGCACTATGAAGCGGTATATAAGTCTAAGTCCTATTGCTAGTGCTATATCCACCACCCCTCTCTTAAAATAGTTTTAAATAGCTTTAAATAAGAAATGGTGGCTCAGTGGCTAAGATGCTGAGCTTGTCGATTGAAAGGTCAGCAGTTCAGTGGTTCAAATCCCTAGTGCCGCGTAATGGGGTGAGCTCCCGTTACTTGTCCCAGCTTCTGCCAACCTAGCAATTTGAAAGCACATTAAAAATGCAAATAGAAAAATAGGGACCTCCTTTGGGGGAAGGTAACAGTGTTCCATGCGCTTTGGCATTTAGTCATGCTGGCCACATGACCATGGAGACTTCTTCGGACAGCACTGGCTCTTCGGCTTTGAAACGGAGATGAGCACTGCCCCCTAGAGTTGGGAACAACTAGCACAGATGTGTGAGGGGGACCGTTACCTTTTTAAATAAAAGTACCCAACATCCAGATGTGTTCGGATATCAACCAGGGGTGAAATGCTCCCGGTTCGGACCGGATCGCCTGATCCGGTAGTGATGGCAGTGGGTGGTTCGGAGAACCAGTAGCAAAAATCCCTGCACTCCCCACCCCACGCCCAGCTGAGCTGCGAGATCATTAGAGGCTGTTATTTTACTTTTAAAAGCATTTTTTCTACAACCTTTTCGGCCGAAAAAATGCTTTTAAAAGTAAAAAAGAAAGCCTCTGATGATCACATGGTTCAGCTGGGATCGTCAGAGGTTTCTAAAAACATTTTTTTCTGCAACCTCTTCGGCCGAAGAGGTTGTAGGAAAAAAAATGCCTTTAAAAGCCTCTGGCGATCCCAGCTGAGTTGCCTGATCGTCAGAGGCTTCTAAAAGCATTTTTTTCCTGCAACCTCTTCGGCTGAAGAGGTTGTAGAAAAAATGCTTTTAAAAGTAAAAAAAAAAAAAAAAAGTTGGCCATGCCCACCCAGTCACATTACCCCCACCCCCACCACCAATCCACGCCCACAGAACTGGTAGTAACAAATTTTAGATTTCACCCCTGATATCAACCTATCATATGACAGTCCAGACAATACACAATTATGGCTTATTTACAAATGCAGCAGGGGACATTGGAGAAGAAGTTTAGGAAATCATGATGAGAACATTTTAAAAAGTTGGAAGAAGCCTACCTTCCTTCTGTGTCTCTGCATTTATCTTTTTTCTTCCATTCAAAAGAGCTTCTCTGTGGCCATGGACCTCTTTTTTCTCCCTCAGGATTTGCTGTTCTTGCTCCTTAAGATGCTTCCTCGTTTTTCTGCTCATCAGCAACTGAAGCTTTGCTACATCCAGGCTTACATTTGAGGCAGCCAACTCCTTACTGTTTCCAAACACTTTCTGAAAGATCGCTAGATGTTCTTCAAAGTTTTTTTGGGCTGATACAAGATCTTCCTTCACCTCCTTCACTGAAACACTGAGGAAGTCCCCTAGGTTGGCCTCCGTTTGATTGCAGCAGGAATGAATATGATCCCATTGCAATTCAAATCTCTTCATCTCTTTGGTAAGGTGTCCAATCTCTCTTTTTAGGGTCGTAATATCATGGTATGCTGGATTGTCTAAGGCATCCTCCATGACAGCCTCATGGTTTGGCTCCATATATTCTACTCTACCATGTCGGGGATTGAGGTCAATTTGTTTCTCAGTATCAGGGTCTTTCGAAGATTTATGATCATGTGGATTATTTTCATGATCTGCCTCCCAAAAGTCTATTCTCTTCTTAAAAGACTCTAGTGTCATACTCTGCTTCTTGAGATGGTCTGAAATTAATTTGATGTTCATCACTGGAAGTTGATCTACGGATGGAATGACCTCTTCTTCAGATAGGTGCTCCAAAATTTCCTCTCCGAGCAGAATCTCAAGGGCCTTCTCGTGTCTCAATGCATCCACCAGCAACGAATTGAAAGAACTGTTGAGATATGTAACATGGTCACGCATCTTCTCGTCGGCTTTTTTTAGCATATCAACTTCCTCAGAAAAAACTTCAGAATGGTTTCTTAAGAGAGACAGGCCATCTTGCAGCTTCCAGCTTTGTTCTTGCTGGAAATCCAAAGATTGGTGGATAAGCGGGAAAGCAGCAGTGAGATCTTTTAAACGTGCCTCCAGATATTTTAGATGTTCTCCATGCATCTGAGTGATGTTCTTTAAGTCTTCCACATTAGTACTTGAAGGCTGATCTTCACAACAGCATGTCTTCATGGACTTCTGTAGACTCCAGTAGTTTTCTTGAATATCTGCCAGACTATTATTAAGAGCGAAAATCCTCCTTTCTACATCTTCTCTGTATTCATCGATCATGAGACTCCCTTCTATTAATCGTACACGGAAGTCTTCTATGTCACGTTTTGAGCTGTCTTTTAACCTTGTGATGGAATCAGTTAGTTCTTCATAGTCTTTTTCAGACTCCTCATAAAGGGTCTTTAGCTCCCGAGCATGTTTTTCCAAGGTCTGATTGAAGTTCTGCATATCCATATCAGCAAACACCTCATTCTGATGGCCCAATCGCCTTGGGAACATGGCAAAATTTCTGTTTAGCATCTCAAGCTCACCACGAAGCTTATTTTGCTCTTGTCTCATGTCGGCCAAACTGTTGTTTAAAGCTAATAAAACAGACTGCTGCAGCTTGTGGTGTCTCTTGAGCTTCAGGTCCGTGTCTGCTTTGATCATCGTAAGATTGTAATGGATGGCGGCTTGTTGCAGGTAGTTGTGATGATCCATGTCTCGCTTCATCTGGTCGGCCCTCAGAACATTTGCTTGGACTTTGGATTCGAACTTTGTCCCTAGTTCTTGGAAATCTTTTCTGGGCACAGAACTTTCTTGGAATCGCTCTATGCTCTTCCGATTCGCTTCCACGCTCTGGGAAAGGTTCTGCACAGCAATGGACAGGTCTTGTAGACTTTTATTGAAACTGGCCCAGACAGGATTGAAATGCTCCTTTAAGAAACTGTTTATGTATAGAAAGAGCATTTGCTGGACTTCTGAAACATCACAAACCAAAAATACATTAGCATTTATTTCTATGCTTGATTGATTGCTTCAGACCAGGGGTGGCCTACTGGGGGTTCGAAGGGGTTCGGGAGAACCTCTAGCTAAGATTCTGTGCAGTTCAGAGAACCCCCAAATCCCACTCCTATCTGGCCCCACCCATCCCATCCCGCCCCTCCCAGGAATCCCCACGCAGCCCATTTTGGATACAAGGGCATGCACGGAGGCTTAGGGAGGGCTAAAAACAGGCCTACTGGAAGTTTGGGATGAGGGCCAGAGGGCCTCCAGTCTGGGAAGGCCATTTTCACCCCTCGAAGGCTCAAGGAAAGCCTCCGGAGCCCGGGGAGGGCAAAAACGTCCACCACCCACAACTCCGCCGTGGTGCAGGAGGCTGACTAGGCCACACCCACCATGGCCACACCCACCCAGCATCCGGGCTTTTTGAAGTCCACCACTGCCTCAGGCTGTTGAGAAATGAGGGGTCTTTGGTGCTCTCTGAGCTTGTTTGTTTTCTTCCAGATGTTTCATGACCATAGTACTGATGATGTTGCCTAATTTGGGTAATGAAACATCTGCCAGGAAACACCCAAGCTCATCGAACACCAAGGATACCTCAGTTCTCCTTCTCCTCCTCCTCCTCCTCCTCCTCCTCTCTGCAAACCCCTCTCCCTTCTAGCAATGAAGATGTTATCTAGTTTTGGTAACGAAACATCTGCAAGTAAACAACCAAGGCCAGAGAGCTTCGAAGATCCCACAATTCGACCCTGAGCTACAAATATTCTCCTTTATCGATACTGTTAAGAAATACCTCTCTCACCTGACTGGTGCTGGTCTGTGCCTCCATTTCTGTCGGTGCTATTGTGATGAAAGACTTTCTGTAAGATTCCTAAACTGTTTGTCGTCTGGTGAATGTCATTCTGCAGGTCTTCTAACAGTGCTTCATGACTTTGATGGGCTTCTACAACATCTCCTGAATCCAGCAAAGATGACATTATTTGCAAAGAAGCAAGACAAAGTAAAAACACATCTACCATATTTTTGGGTGTATAAGATGCACTCCCCCCCCCCAAAAAAAGTGGGTGGAAATGTCTGTGCGTCTTATACAGCAAATGTTGCTAAAGCCTCGCCCACCTGCCGACCCCCACCCTTCAGCCTCTGCCTCCCAGCAATTTACCTCCTTGCAGCAAACAGCAAAGAGACTGGTCTGCTTCAGCACAGCCTGATTTAGCACAAGCAGCTGATTAGCGGTTGGATCAGCCTCCTGAAATACCACCTATCAGCTGTTCCAAGCTGCAGGGATCGCCACTGTTTGCTGCCTATTGCTGCTGCCACCTATTGCCGCCTCCGCACACCCCATTTTCGGCCTCCACTCATCCTGTATTTGGCCCATTCCAGGCGGTGGGGATAGGCAGCTGGGGCAGCGATCCCCATTACCTGGAATGAGCCAAAAACAGGACACGTGGAGGCCAAAAACGGGTCATGCAAAGGCCAAAAACAGGATGCATGGAGGTGGCGATAGGTGGCAGCAACAATGGGCAGTGGCGGGCGGTGGCGATCCCCGCAGCCTGGAACAGCTGATAGGCAGTATTCCGGGAGGCTGATCCAACCGCCAATCAGCTACTTGTGCTAAATCAGGCTGTGCTGAAGCTGACACGGCTGTTTGCTGTTTGCTGCAAGGAGGTAAATTGCTGGGAGGCAGAGGCAGATTTTTTTCCCCCTTGTTTTCCTCCCCAAAAGTTAGGTGCGTCTTATACTTCATAGCATCTTATAGTCCAAAAAATACAGTAAATGTAATTTAGCATGGAAGGTGAACCTCCTGATTTAAAAAAAAAAAAAAACCATGTGCACATGTTGCTAATAGAAAGAAGGAAGAAGAATGTTGGTTTTTCTTGCAGTAAATGAAATTTCAAAAGAGCAAGAAATGTAGTTAGTTGTTGTCAATCAATATGGAACACGTTTAAGAAATACATCTTCAAATCAGCAATATAATTTATCTAGGTTTCAGATCACTTTAAAGTCCTTGTTTGCATCATCTTTGTGTACAATAACCTTGAACAAAAGTATACACTCCAAAACACATTAGTATTAATTTTTTTTAAAAAAATCACTGGCACATGGAATGCCCTCATCTCTATCTTGTTTATGTTTTCTTACTGCCTTTCTCTTCCATTGTTCTTATTTTGCTAATGCCTACAGGTGAGCAGTTAAAAGAGATAAACATGGGTTGTAATTTTCAGGCGTGATTTTAATGGGCAATTAAGGACTCTGTAGATAATGTTGGGTTAAGAAACCTCCAGCTTAAAAAGCTGGATGTAGCAGAAGGAGAAGACTCTTCAAAGTCTAACACAGGAGTGTCAAACTCAATTTCATTGAGGGCTGCATCAGGGTTGTGTTTGACCTCAGGGGGGTGAGGGCATGGCGTGGCCAAGGTGGACGTGGCCAGCTCGACATCACTCATATTGGGGGCACCTGTGATGGCCCAAGCACTCTGCCAGCGAAAATGGGCTCCCAAGTTCCATTTTTGGCTACCACAGCCTCCTGCAAACCTCTGCCAGTGAAATCGGAGTTCGGGAGCCTGTTTTCGCTGCCAGAAGCACCACTGGCCAGTCCCAGTGGTGGGCTGCTGCCAATTCAGACTGGTTCGGGCGAACCGGTAGTTGTGACCTGCGGATGGGCCCGCCCCCACCCACCCACCTGGGTGCAATCCTGTTCTATATCATTGTGTTGTTTGATGCCGCACGTATGTGTGGACAGTACGCGCAAGCAAATTCCCATGTTTTGTGACGCACACGCTCACATTTCCAATGCTGGGCAAACTGGTTATTACGGTATGTGACGCCCACCTCTGGCCAGTCCTTTGCTATTTCCAGGGCTACCCCGCAGGCCAGATCTAAGCACCCCACGGGCTGGATCCGGCCCCCTGGCCTTGAGTTTGACATCCCTGATCTAATACATCTGAAAAACAGCAGGTGATATGGATGAGGAAGCTGCAGAAATATCCTCCGTGCATACAATGAGGATGTGAAGTACAACTATGGACTTAAATCACTAGCAGTGTCACAGATACATTCTTCCATAAAGGATGAGTTGAAACCTACTGTGGTTTGAGAATGCTTCTTCCCAATGTTCAGGCTGACTGGTACTCACTGGAAACTGAGCTGGATCTGCAAATCAATTCCATAAGACATTTATTTCCCTTTTCCCCCCAATTTATTGTAGAAAAAATCCCCCACAACTATTAAAGGACGTTTTTCATTTGTGTGTCATCCCAGAGATCAACCTGTTTCTTAATACTAATATGTGCACTGATGCAATAGTGTTAGGAGAACACCTAGTTCCAATTCAGAAAATTCAGGTTTTTCTGCTCCTTTGAAATAATTCTCTTTTATTTTTGACCATCCTTACTTATTAGGAAGGCCGGGATGATCTTCATATTATAAGGGGACAAGAAAGTCTTAGAGACAGAGATAAAAATTCAGATTCTGAGAAGACAGGAAGGAAGGACCTTTGTGGCTTTACAATTTTCTTTGCCCTTCTGCTACTTATGACCGGGGTGGGATTGAAAAATTTTAGCAACTGGTTCTCTGCCCAATTGCTGGGTGGGCGTGGCCATGGGAGCATGGCCTAGTCGGCTTCCTGCACCATGGCAGGGGAGCGTTTTCAGGCTCCCCAGGCTCCAGAGGCTTTCCTTGAGCCTCTTGGAGTGCAAAAACAGCCTCCCCCGGGCTCCAAGGCCCTCCAGAGGCCAGAAATGGGCCTGTTTCCAGACTTCCGGTAAGCCTGTTTTTTTCCCTCCCCAGGCTCCGGAGGCTTTCCTCAGGTCTCCGGGAAGGCGAAAATGGCCTCCCCCGGACTTCGGAGGCCCTCCAGAAATCAGAAACGGGCCCGTTTCCGGACTTCCAGTACTTCTGGTAGACCCATTTATTGCCCTCCCAGAGCCTCCGTGTGGGCCCTGCACTTACCTGGCATCCAAAACAGGCCACGTGGAGACTCCTGGGAGGGGCGGGGTGGGCAGGGTCAGCCAGTCCTTGCAACTATTGGTTCGGTGAACCAGATTAAAATTAACATCCGGTTTGCCTGAACTGGTCTAAACTGGCTGAATCCACCCCTGCTTATGACCCAGCAGAGACCTTTCTCAACAGTCAATAGTCCCTTTTGGTTTCTCAACCTTCCAGATAATTGGACCTGATCGGCCAATCTGGTTGATTTCGCCAGCCTGGTTGATTAGTTGATAACACAGAGTGCACCCAACTACAGAAGGCTACTTAAAGATGTATTCTTACCATATTGTTCACAATCCTTGCCTACATAACCTGGGCAGCACTTCCAGTCTAAAAAGCTTACAACTTTCTCTTTTATCCTGTAGACTGGCTTCAACGCTGTTCTGTACCTAGAAGAAGAAGAAGAAAGGAAAGAGTGATAGATTAGAAATAAGCCTCATCTCATACCCTGAAGGTCTTGATAAAGGACCGTAGCAATTAGGGGGACCTATCAGAAGTTTTGGCTAGGGAAAAGCTATCAGCAGAAATCCAGGTGATCCTATGATATTTTTTTTCTCCCTCTACTTCTTTGCTGCTATCTCGTCTTCATCTATAGGTGCTTCATTTGCTTTTGTGTGCCAGCCCAGTTGCTGAAAGACACAGGGTTCTTTAACCATCAATCTGGTTCTGCAAAAGGCCATTCTCTGCTCGGAGGGCTTTTGGAGACACAGCCTCTCTGGGTGCCATCTCTTCCTTTCTCTGCAAAATTATCCACTTGAAGCTTAAATATGCCCTAAAGCAGACTCAAACTTAAGGCCCAGGGGCCGGATTTGGCCTGTGCGGTGCTTAGATCTGGCCTGTGGCCCTGCCCTGGAACTAGCGAAGGACCAGCCTGTGGTGCTTCTGCCAGCGAAAACAGGCTCCCGAGCTCCATTTTCAGCTATCACGGCCTCCTGCAACCCTCTGCCAGTGAAAACAGAGCTCAGGAGGGCCACACGCGCAAGTTGCCCCATTCCCTTTTTTGAGGAGAGGAAGGAAGCTCTCTTCCATGTCAAGGGAGGCACCTGACACTGGATCTCAATAGGCAACAGGCAAGGCTGCTTTAAATACTGGGTTGACTCCCCCTTCAGAAGGAAAGATGGTGCTACGTACATGATCTTCTGGCAGTCTGGAGTTCCATTCGGACATGGTTGTTGGGACCTGATTATGTATTTCTCTGTCCTGCAAACTGCAATGTACGTGGCAGTCCGATATTGAACAGAGGAGCACCAGTTCCTAAGGGAAAAGAGAGAACAGATTTAATTTGCCAAGAGAGATCTCGGAAATCAGGCAAGTCATTCATCCAAGCACATTAACAGAATAACAAGTTGGAAGGGGAGGTCTTCTACGCCAACCCCCTGTTCAAGCAGGAAGCCCCATACCATTTCAGACAAATGGCTGTCCAAACTTTTCAAAAAAACCTTCCAGTCCACCCACAACTTCTGGAGGCAAGTTGTTCCACTGATAAATTGTTCTGTCAGGAAATTTCTCCTTATTTCTAAATTGCTTCTCTCCTTGATTAGTTTTCATCCATTGCTTCTTGCCCTGCCTTCTGGTGCTTTGGAGAATAGGCTGACCCAGTGGTGAAATTCAAATTTTTATACTACCGGTTCTGTGGGCATGGCTTGGTGGGTGTGGTGTGGCTTGGTGGGCATGGCAGGGGAAGGATACTGCAAAATCTCCATTCCCTCCCCACTCCTGGGGGAAGGATATTGCAAAATCTCCATTCTCACCCCACTCTGGGGCCAGCCAGAGGTGGCATTTGCCAGTTCTCCAAACTACTCAAAATTTCCACTACTGGTTCTCCAGAACTTGTCAGAACCTGCTGGATTTCACCCCTGGATTGACCCATCTTCTTTGTGGCAGCCCAGAAAGAGAATTAATGCCATTCTCTGTTATTAAGGGGGAAATTGTCATGTTGCTGCTTTGGAAGACCATTCAAGAGCCTTCTTCTCTTCTTCTGGTGCAGTGGTACAAACCCAATGTCAGCACTTCAACCTGCATTTACTCTAGTGCTGACATAAGGAGAAGAGGGGGCAGCTGGCAAGAGGACGCTTGACTTCTCACCTACTTATTTTCCCTGAAGATAATATCCCCTAGGAGATGAGATGGGAGGGGGGACATTCCTGAGAGCTGAAGTAGTAGATATGGGGAGAATGATTTGGAAGAGGGCCAATGAGACGCAGAGAATTGGGGAACGGAAAGGGAAGGTTTGGGGTCAGGAAGGCAGTGTTGGCTACGCCACAATCGGGGACAGGTTGTCGTGCTTAATAAAATGAAAGATTTCTTCAAAGACTATTTGTTTGGAAATGCAATTTATTTTATTTGAGACGACATCGAAACCTGACACCCAATAGAAATTAAGGTCTACAAGCACTGAGTCAACCAAATTAGGACTTTATGCCTCATCTCTCCTCAACCTGGTTTCCTCTACATGCCTGAACTAGTTAGGTGATCAACCTCAGCCAAAATATCTCAAGATCTTCAAGATGGGAAAAGCTTTCAGAAGTTGTGGATGCTCCATCACTGGAGATTTTTAAGAAGAGCTTGGACAACCATTTGTCTGGAATGGTATAGGACAGTGATGGCTAACCTTTTTGCCGTCGCGTCCTGAAAGCGCGCGCACAACTGCATGCACCTGCGCATGCCAGCACCCATACTGCAATGCATGTGTGACACCCCCCCATGTACCCCACCCCTTGGGCATGTGCATCCACCCACACTCCCCCCCACCTGCATACATGCACGTGTGACCCCTCCCTGCATCCTGTTTTGGGCCTAGCAGGCCTCCCTGCAGCCTCCTTGGACCAAAAATGGGCCACAGGGATGCATGCCGCACCCCCTCGCTCTCCCTCCTGCCCCATGCACATGCCCCACCTCCCCGCACACGTGCATGTCTCCCGCATGCATCCCACCCACCCCGCCATGTGCGGCAGAGACCCAAAAATCAGCTGGCCAGCAGGAGGCGTGCATACATGCATGGTGGAACTGAGCTGGGGCAACAGCTCACATGCCCGCAGAGAGGGCTCTGCATGCCACCTGTGGCATACATGCCATTGGTTCGCCATCACAGGTATAGGATCTCCTGCTTGAGCACGGGGTTGCACTAGAAGACCCTTCCAACTCTGTTATTCTGTTAGATGTTCTGTCCTAAGGATCAACAACCAAACAAATTTTCAGAGAAGCAATGCCTAACTTGAGATACCAAAGACTGAGCTTGTATGCAAAAATGAGACCTTCTGCATTTGACCATTTTTGGATGGTGATGGTGAGTCTTTGAGTCAAACTTGACTGCAGGTGACTGCCTAAGGTAGCATCTGCAGCTTTCTTGGCAAGATTTCAAAAGTGGTTTGCCCTTGCCTGCTTCTTCCCAGGTCTGAGACAGAGTGATTGGCCCAAGATCAACCAGCTGGCTTCATGCCTAAGATAGGACTAGACCTCATGGTTTACCATGGCCTGGTACCTTCACCACTACAGAAACTGGCTCTTCTAACTCCCAGCATTCTGACCAGTGGTGGGTTGCTCCCAGTTCGGTCTGGTTCTATAGAACCGGTAGTAAAACCATCGGGAGGCTCCGCCCACCCACCATGACATCATCATGGGTGATCTGCACATGTGCAGAAGCTTCTACGTATGCATAGAAGTGCGTGCTCGAACTCCCGCTGCGAACCAGTAGTAAAGGTAAGTGGAACCCTCCCCTGGTTCTGACCTCCATGTTGCCTCCACCTCAGCTGATCCCACATGGAGTGGGTCAATCTATTGTGTTAGGATCTCTGTTCACCCAAAGTGTTGGTGTTTTGGAAAACATGAGAAGGCGGTTCCACCCAGAATTGTCCTGGATCTGTAACTGTGGCCAAGATGCCAAGAAAGTGGGGGCATTTTGTTCCCTTCTCATTGTGCTGCTATAAATACTCTTTTCTCCTAAAAGGGCAGGTAAGCGAATCAAAACAGAAATCCTCATACAAGCCTCCAGAGAGGAACTGGGAAAGGTCAGGGGCCCTTTACCCAGGGCGGCATCTGAGGACTTGCATGGACCTGGGTGTGGGCCTCCTAAGAATAGAAAGAACTTCACCCTGAGAAGAATGGCCAGTGGAGTTTACTCTCTTGACGTGGGAATTGAGGAACTGAGGTTCTGATAACCTCCTTACATGGGAAAGTTTCTGCTTTGGAGGTGGAGTGGACGAAACAACGGGAAGTGTGTAAGGCCCCTGAGGGGAAATGGACATCACAGCAGAGGTGGGGCAGAGTTGTGTTTGTGGCTATGTGGTAGAGACTGCAACTTTGCAATTGAAAGTGGTAAGCAGGCAGCAAACTAACCCCAAACCAAGGAACAGCCCGCAAAAAAAAACACTAAGGTGGCTTTTGCCATGAACTCTGTCCCTGAAATTTCTATTTATAATGGATGTTTGAATGCATATACACAAGAGGCATATACAGTATTGGCCAAAATTGTGGAAAGCTTTTGGGAAAAGTATTTTTGAGGTTTGATGACTAATAACACCATTTTGTTTTTTTGGAGTTTCAAGATAATCCTATTCCACTGCTGGAATGGCCTGGGAATAGCCCAGACCTTCTTAACCCAGTTGAAAATCTATGGAGCCGACTAAAGAAACTTGTTGGTCAGAAGCGACCCAGCAATAAAACCCAGTTCATAGACAGGGCGCGCAACTTGGGCATCCTCTTGGATTCACGGCTAAGTCTGGAGGGTCATATCACGGCTGTGACCAGGGGGGCGTTTGCCCAGGTTTGCCTGGTGCGCCAGTTGCGCCCATACTTGGACCAAGATGCCCTACACACAGTCACTCATGCGCTAGTCACTTCCCTGATCGACTACTGCAATGCTCTCTACCTGGGGCTGCTCGTGAAGACCACCCGGAGGCTTCAGCTGACACAGAATGCGGCCGCGTGGGTTGTTGCGGGAGGGACCCAATACTCCCATATTACACCACTCCTGCGTGGCTTGCATTGGTTGCCAGTTGCCCTCTGAGTGAGATTCAAGGTGCTGGTGTTAACCTATAAAGCCCTTCATGGCTTAGGCCCAGGATATTTGTCGCACCACCTGCAACCAGCGTCAACTTCCCATCGCCCGGTGCGTTCTCACAGAGAGGGCCTACTCAGGGTGCCGTCGGCTAGACAATGTTGGCTGGTGACTCCCAGGGGTAGAGCCTTCTCTGTGAGCGCCCCCCACCCTGTGGAATCAACTTCCCTTGGGGCTCCGGTTGGCCCCTGACCTTCGCACCTTCCGCCGTGAATTGAAAACCTGGCTATTTATGTCCCCCGGCCTGGACTAATGGGATAGTATATTTTAATTTTTTAAAAAAAACTTCCTTGATTTTTATGTATATTCGTTGTTTTTAACAGTCGCTTGGTCAACTGTCGTTGTGAGCCGCCCTGAGTCCTTAGAGATAGGGTGGCATACAAATTTTATAAAACAAATAAATAAAATCATTCAATCTTGGTTTCACATGATAACAGCTGCAGAACCAAAAGACTTGGTTCACTCCATGGGAAGATGTTGTAAGGCCGTCATTCATGCTAAAGATTACCCAACTAAGTATTAACTGACATGGTGATCATTTTTGTATATCTCATTTTTTCTATAGTGATAATTTTTGTATCTTGTTTTTTCTACATGTTTCACTTTTCTTCTTTATACTGCAACTGCTATTCTAATAACAAATCCTTCATAAAAGTGATTGCATTACATTCTTGATTAAATTATCTTTCCGTTGATATATAATTTTATGGCACTACTCCCCCCAAAAAAGTGGTGTTATTAGCTAGTTTTAAAAAATACACTTTTCCCAAACGGCTTCCACAATTTTGGCCACGACTGTACATTGCAAATGTATGGTACCATGGAATTGATCTTGAAAAAGCTAAGCGAATTGGAACTTGGTTAGTACTTGGATGGAAGATCAACCAGGATTGTTAGCTAGACTGAGAAGTTTAAAAATGGTTGCAGAACAAAGTAACAGTAAATGTGCATCTACCAATAGAAGAGGATATTTATAGCCCAGGGTTGAACTGTGGCATCCTTGGTATTCTCTGAAGTTGGTGGGTTTCCAAGTAAGATCTTCAGTACTTCTAGAAGGGAATGGAGTTTGCTCTCTGTTTATATACAAGTAGCTAGCCCTACCACTGTTGGTAGGTGATCGTGGCTGTTCCTTGATTAAACTAAAAGACCACAACATCTCCAGACCAACAATCAACACCAGTGATGGAATTCAAATTTTTTTACTACCGGTTCTGTGGGCGTAGCTTGGTGGGCGTGGTGTGGCTTGGTGGGCGTGGCAGGGGAAGAATACTGCAAAATCTCCATTCCCACCCTACTCCAGAGGAAGGATACTGCAAAAACTCCATTCCCACCCCATTCTGGGGCCAGCCAGAGGTGGTATTTGCCAGTTCTCCGAACTACTCAAAATTTCCACTACCGGTTCTCCAGAACCTGTCAGAACCTGCTGAATAGCACCCCTGATCAACACCTTTATAAACAGAGATTAACCACAAGCAGTAAACATCAGTAAATAGCAATAAATCCCAGTCAGGATACCACCGATTCATAAACAACAGCCTAATCAAGGAACCACCAGAAACTCCTACCAACACTGACAAAGGAAGCCAGTAGTATATACACAAAGAGCAAACCTCACTCCCAACAGCACTGAAGGTGTTACTTGTCAGGTTTTGATGCTATCTCAAAATAAATGAATTTCCAAACTGCCGATCTTTGAGGAAATTTTCTCTTTATTGAGCATAGTGATTTGTCCCTGGCTCTTTCGCGGTCAGTACTGACCTCTGCCCCCCAAGCCCTCTCTTTCCGATCCCCAATTTTCTGCGTCTCATTGGCTATCTTCCAAGCCACTCTCCTCATCCCATCTCCGTCAGATCACAGGAATGTCCCCCCCTCCTCCCATCTCCGAGGAAACAGAATCTTCAAAGGAATTAAGTAGGCAAAAGTTCAAGCTTCTCCTCTCCTTTCAATATGTCAGCGCTGGAACGCTGACAGTTATCTAGTTGGGCCATGAAACATCTGCAAGAACCTTCAGAGAGCACCAAGAACTTCATGAGCATATAGTTGCCCAGTAATTGCATGTCCATGTCCATGTAGTCATCCAGAATTGAGTTCGATGGAAGAGAAATATTCTTTTAACAGAATAACAGAGTTGGAAGCGACCTTGGAGATCTTTTAGTCCAACCCTCTGCTCACTCTTCCTTCCTTCCTTCCTTCCTTCCTTCCTTCCTTCCTTCCTTCCTTCCTTCCTTCCTTCCCTCCCTCCTCCTTCTCCCTCCCTTTTTCTTTCTTTCTTTCTTTCTCTCTTTTTTCTTTCTTTCTTTCTTTTTTTCTCCCTCTCTCTCTCTCTCTCTCTCTCACACACACACACACTTCTCATCTCTCTTATTAAAGTGAAAGAAAAATGATCTCAAGTTAAGATCGATCTGAATTTAAGACTGAAAATCAATCATAGACTGGAATCCTACGCAGTGCCTTCTTGCCAATCCCATCTAAAACAGTCCTGGAGACTTGAGCTGTTTAAAACTGAAGTAAAATGCAAAGTCCATCGATTCCCACCTGCGGTGCATATATCTATCAACCAGCCTCTCTTTCTCTCCTCTCCTCTCCAGCATAAATGAAGGACTCTTGGCTTATGACACTACCTGGGGCTTGATCAGAAATCCAATATTTTTACAAAGGAAGTTCTGCTATAAATGGGCCTCCAAGAGGCGATTCCCCCAGTCACATCCATGTGCTTTGCTTGTGCTGAAAATGTTTCCGTGCTCGTTAAGTTCTCCCCACACGACTTTATCCCCTCGGCTACTTTCTCATGCAAATGGAAACACCCACGTTGCCAACTTGGCTGGCATAATTTTATTCTGAAACAGGCTTAGTGTTTTGGGAAGCCTGCCAGCCAGAAGCACAGGCTAGCTTTCAGGAAAGGAAAACTCCTTTCAGACAGCCCTCTCTTCCTGTAATTGTTCGGTAGTCCCTCACCCCAAACCGGCTCTTGCTTCCTGAGTCAGCATCTTGCTTGCTTTCCTTAATCCAGGATCAAAAGTAAAAAAAAAATCCCAGACCAAATACACCAAGTCTGGTCTATCATCTCTCAAGCCAAGTAAGAAGCAAATTAATCTATGGTTTAAGGCAGGGGAATCCAAACTTGGCAACTCTAAGTCTTGTGGACTTGAACTCCAGAATTCCCCTGGCTGAGGAATTCTGGGAGTTGGAGTCCACAAGGTTTAGAGTTGCCAAGTTTGGAGACCCCTGATTTAGGGCTTTGAGTGGTGAATTAAACTGGGGACATCTTGGTTAGCTCCACCACTGGAGATGTTTGAGAAGAGACTGGACAACCATTTGTCTGAAATAGTATGGGGTCTCCTGCTTGAGCAGAACATCTCCAAGGTCTCTTCCAGCTCTGTTAGGAGTCTGTAGAGATTCTCCATCATCCAGGTCATGGTTGTCCCAAAGGTGCTTTTTCAGGAGGCAACTGGACTTTCTTGAGTTTTTCTTGAAAACGTTTCTCTTCTCATCCAAGTAGTTTCTCCAGTTCTGGTTTCTCTCTCACACTTTTTTTATATTCCTTGTAGACAGCTGGTCAACCTCCAAGTGCTTCAAGGACCCTCTAAAAGATGTGAATGACCAGCTGCTTGCAAGGAATATAAATCCTTCCATTCCCCACCATTCAGTCAGAGCTGAAGAAGCTTCTTGGATGAGAAGTGAAATGTCTTTTAAAAAAAAACAAAAGTCCAGTTGCCTCCTGAAAACAGCACCTTTGGGATTCCAACTTTTGTTATTCTACTCCCATTCAGTGTGCCTATACTTTCATCTTAAGGTATCTCTCAGGAAGTTGTGAAGGTAAGATGGCTGAAGAAGGTCCACACATGGTAGCTTACACTTCTTGTAAGAAAGCAAAGTGGACATCATTGACTACATATTGGATTGGATTGAATAAATGATGGACCAGGGATTGCTGTTGCTCTGCAACCATCAAGCTCTCTTCTGTTTCTGAGCTACAGACATAGGCAGGAGCCCATCGGTGTCCTATGAAGAACAGCATTCTTGGTTAAAATCACAATAATGTCCAAGGTTGTATGAATGCACCAACCCATTTCAGGTTTCTGTCCACACTGGAGGAGCAGGATTAACATTTTAGATGAACTCCTTAGCTAGGAATCATCAATTCAGTTACACCTACCATATATATACTATATATGTATATGTGTGTGTATACATATATATATATTTATTTATTCTTACTTTTCATAGGTTTTATGTGTGTTTTTCTTTTAGTCAGGTTTTTCCTACGTAACCAAGATTACGTGGTTGCACGTAGGGCTGCAGAAAAATCTTGGTTACGTAGAAATGCCGCCCTTCTCCAGAGACTCAGGGCAGCTTACAATGCGTTAAGCAATAGCCTTCATACTTTTGTATATTTTATACAAAGTCAGCTTATTGCCCCCACAAACTGGGTCCTCATTTTACCCACTTTAGAAAGGATGGAAGGCTGAGTCGACCTTGAGCCTGTGTGTCAGCATCAGCTTTCCTGCTTTAGCTGCCATAAGAAACGGGGAGGGATTAGGTATGGAGCAGAGGGGGGGAAGAGAGCAGGAGGGGGTTTGTCTTTGTAGGAGGGTACTTCGGGGAAATCGAAACTACATTTCAGAAGGGGATGGCCGACCAACTGTCCTGACATTCCTGATGGATGACGCTGCCAGACGTGTTGCCACCTGACCTTTGGAAGACCTTTAGATTGGCTGAGAAACTATAAACACGAGGGGGGGAAGAAGCTTAGTAGATGCATTTCGCGCGTTTTGATCACTTCCAGCTTTTCACTGGGATGTTAATCTTTTCATATTCAGTAAAAGTACCAGATTCTTCAAAATGCTTGAGTTTGGGGTTTTCTTTCCTGGATACTGAAGGAAGCATACCTGACACTGTGAGAATTGAACTCGCAGTAATTGCAGGCAGCTGGATGTTAAATGCTGCCTTAGTAGGAGGCATTAGCCTACACCAGGCTAGTTGTTCCCGACTCTAGGGGGATCTCTGTTTCAAAGCCGAAGACGTCCGAAGTCGTCTCCGTGGTCATGTGGCCAGCATGACTCATCGCCAAAGGTGCACGGAACACTGTTACCTTCCCACCAAAGGAGATCCCTATTTTTCTACTGTACTTGCATTTTTTATGGGTTTTTGAACTGCTAGGTTGGCAGAAGCTGGGACAAGTAACGGGAGCTCACCCCATTACGCGGCACTAGGGATTCGAACTGCTGAACTGCCAACCTTTCGATCGATAAGAGCCCTTTGCTACCACCTAGTGGTTGTTTGAAATGTTGCAGTCCATATAGGGGACCTTAACTTGAGCAGGGACTGTATGTATTAAGGAATTTTGGGTGGGGGAAAGACCACAACCAAAAACCAACAAGTTCAAAAGTTTTATAGGAAGCTGGCCTGGAAATGTGAGGTTTAAAATGAAATTTTGATTTCTGATAGGAGTCCAAGACTGTCCTCAACCCTAGAATAACTCAATTATTTTCTCTTTTCTAAAACCTGCCTTAGTTCTTCCTTTATCCACATTATCACACCAACAGGGGAGAATCCTTGAACCATTCAGGATGAATATAGCTTACAGTTCTAAGTCTGATCCTAAATCCTGGATCGGACTTAAAGGAATAGATAGAAAATAATGCCATTTGACAAAACAAGTTTCTGGAAAGGAGACCTTTTGGAGAGACTGAGATTGAAAGAAAGACCATTTAAATGTGAAACTAGAACATAGGATGGATGAGAAGCATGGAACAGTTGCTACTGAATTCTTCGCTCCTCTTGAAGAGTTGGAGAATGTTGACCTGTAGCTGATAAGTCAAGATTCATTACTGCAGATGGATTTGATTAGAAGAAGACTGCCTGGCCACAATAAGCCTCAGGTTCCAAAATGTCTTTTTGGGCTAAAAGTAGGCTCCAATTTTGTTAAGATTAAAGGCTGAACCCAACCCTGTCTGTCTGTCTGTCCATCGAGCTTCTCATAGAATGCTAAGAGTTTGGAGAGGACACTGGGCAGGGGTGGGCTTCAAAAATTTTAGCAAGGAGTTGACTACCCGGTTGCTGGGTGGGTGTGGCCATGCTGGGTGTGGCCTAGGCCTCCTGCACCATGGTGGGGGTGGCATTTTTGCCCTCCCTGGGCTCTGGAGGCTTTCCTCGAGCCTCCGGGAGGGCGAAAACGGCCTCCCCAGCCTCCGGAGGCCCTCTGGAGGCCAGAAACAGGCCTCCTGAACTTCCGGTAGGCCTGTTTTTAGCCCTCCCCAAGCCTCCATGCACACCCTGCACTTACCTGCATCCAAAACGGGCTGCGTGGGGACTCCTGGGAGGGGTGGGCAGACCCAGACGGGCCTGGGATTTGGGGGTTCTCCGAACTGCACAGAATCTTAGCTAGAGGTTCTCCCGAACCCCTCCAAACCCCCAGCAGCCCACTCCTGGCACTCGGGCCATCAAGTCTTTGCTCCATGCCAGAAAGAGGAATTTGTAAATAGCTGAATCTTCTGGCCCATTTCAGCCCCATATTTTAACTATAAATTATTGGATTAAGAATCATTTTAAGATTCCTAGGCAAAATTGCTTCTGTCAGCAAGGATGGCATTAGAGATAAAAGTCAGGTTTTACGCAAAGGAGCAGATATTTGAGCAGAAGACCCTGCCCTGCTTAGAAGGAGAGAACATTTTAGAATTTTGTCACCACATTTTGCAACGTGAAGTGTAAGGAAAATGACTTTGACAGAGATAGGCAGGCTCTGTTGCCAAGACAACAAGGGCTAAAATACCTTCCTAATTGGTTGAATTTATAAGATGGAGGTGCAGTAAAATCAAACTTGGAAATTTTTGTTATTGTAGCTAACCTCAAGAAGTAAAAGTAGTCAGTAAAACTAGTAGTATTCCTGGCAAATAGATCGGGAAGAAATGGAGGTAGTGACAGATTTTATTTTCCTGGGCTCCAAGACCACCACAGATGGGGACTGCAGCCAAGAAATTAAAAGACGCTTGATCCTGGGGAGGAAAGCTATGGCAAAGCTAGACAGCATACTAAAAAGCAGAGATATTGCCCTGCCAATAAAAGTGCGTATAGTCAAGGCTATGGTTTTCCCAGTTGCAATGTATGGCTGTGAAAGTTGGACCATAAGGAACGCTGAGCTCCAAAGAATTGAGGCCTTTGAACTATGGTGCTGGAGAAGACTCCTGCAGTCCCTTGGACTACAAGGCGATCCAACCGGTCAGTCCTAGAAGAGATCAACCCTGACTGCTCTTTAGAAGGCCAGATCCTGAAGATGAAACTCAAATACTTTGGCCACCTAATGAGAAGGAAGGACTCACTGGAGAGGAGCCTAATGCTGGGAACAATTGAGGGCAAAAGAAGAAAGGGACAACAGAAAACGAGGTGGCTGGATGGAGTCACTGAGGGTCTAGGACTCAGTAGACGTGAGTTTAAATGGACTAGGAGGGATGGTAGAGGACAGGAAGGGCTGGAGGAACATTGTCCATGGGGTCTCAATGGATCGGACACAACTTTGCAACTAACAACAAAAAAAGTAGTAGTAGACATCCACTCCATCCTATGGAGTTGATTTCATGGTCCGGTTCTACCTAATGAGTTGGACATCAGCCAGCTATTACCAAAACCACCTAAAAGAAATTGGGGTCATAAGACCATTTCTTGGTGTCTCATTTCTAGAGGAGACTCGGACCTTCTCCTAGAGTGAATTGACACCCTCAACAGTTTATGGCTTCCTTTCGATCTTGACTTGTGACTGGCTTTCTTACCAGTCACTTAGTCTTGTTCACAAGCCATGCGGAGTTTCATTTGGGTCTTCATGATGACCAACTGGGAAAGCTATCTCAATCAACTGGCATTCTACCCGATTGTTGATTCTGTCCAAGGGCTACAAACTCAAAACACCGAGGTTCTCATAGCATTCTGGTGACCAGAAGGCAACAGGATTTTCTTGGTTTTTTTCCCTTGAAAACATTTCACTTCTCATCCAAGAAGCTTCTTCAGTTCAGCTCTTCAGAACTGAAGAGAATGTTTTCAAGGGGAAAAAAACAAACAAACTCCACTTGCCATTTGGAAAAGTACCTATGTGGCAACCATGACTTGGATGATGGAGAATCTCCATAGACTAGTTCCATAACTGTTCCATAACTGGAACAGCCCACCTGGAGCTCTGTTCTGTTTTCAGTGTGAGATGAGAAGATTTTATTGATGGAAAGCCTCATTGTCTAACATGCTTTTCTTGCACCTCGCTGAATGCAGCCTCCAGTGATAGACATGAGAGGCAGCTTCAAAGATTTCCTGCTGCTAATGTATAGAACTTCCTTATATCCGGTCACATCACAAAGTTGCTTTTTTAAACATCTCCCGGATAGTCTGTCGGCGATCGTGAAGCCAAGATGAAATGGATAGAAATAATAGGACATCCCTTCTCCTCCTGCAGCTATACATTCAACCACCTGCGGTGAGATTACAGTCGGTAGGATAATGCTATATATGACCTTATATGGGAAACTGTGGACTTAGGTCGGATTTATTTATATAGGGCTGGTTGATGGATCCATCTGGCCATTGAATTGTTTCCGCTGATTATATTCTCACGCCTACACACGCCTACATGAGAGGCCATTTCAGCATCGTCACCATGTTCATATATGAAAAGCCACGTTTAGATCATCGCACTTATTTCACGCGATGATGCCAATCCAAGAAAAGAATTTGAAGAGTCCCATAAACAAAAAGCCTGGAGCTTCTGCCTCTTATCCAGAATTAACTGCAAGCACCAGAAGTTGCTTCTGTCCGTTTTGGGCGAACCGGTAGTGGCGACTGTGGGAGGCTCCGCCCACCCGCCCGGATGTAATGCGCGAGCAAAGAGCATGTGCGGAAGGCCATGCACATGCGCATAGGAGCATGCATGCTCACATTTGCAAACCGGTAGGGAAGGTAAGTGAATCCCACCTCTGGCAAGCACCCCTATTTGCAATTATGCATTTCTATCTAAGGTGCATGCAGCCTAGCCAGTAGTCCTAAACAAACATCCTAAAGGGCAGATCCATCAGAAGACTAGTTTCATCTTTGATCACCTTGCTGGATCTGAGCAATAAGAGACCATGTGGTTAAATGCAAGCAAGAAAGTTTCTATTAGCGTCCCTCAAGCTGGCACCCCTGTTGTTCTGGACTACACTTTCCATGTTTTGTTTAGTTTACTTTATTGTCACTGCACCTCGTACAACGAAATTAAATGCCATCTTCAGTGTACATTATACATATAAAAACACACCTCCTTCACATTCTATACAATTGAATTGAAAACCCCTGATATTGCATTAATATTGCACCATACGGTAGAATTCAATATAGTTACTGCTCTGGGATAGAAGCTGTTTGTCAGCCTGTTTGTCCTTGCTTTTATTATCCTGTACCGCCTGCCAGATGGTAATAGTTCAAAAAAAGGGTGCCCAGGATGAGGTGGATCTTTAAGAATGTTTTGAACTTTCTTAAGGCAGCGGGAGCTATAAAGCTCTTCCAAAGAGGGGAGACGGCAACCAATGATCCTCTGGGCCAGGGGTCAGCAACCTGCAGCTCTGGAGCCACATGTGGCTCTTTGACCCCTCTGCTGTGGCTCCCTGTCACTCAAAATATGCATCACAACCGCCAGTATGCGACACCTGCCGACATGCGGTTTATTGAGCTTTTCAACCCCCAGTAGGCCAACCATGGAGAAATCCAAGAAAAGAAAAGTTTCAGAAGAAAACAGAACATTTAATTCAACTACATATGCTAGTTTTGTGGTCGCTCAAGAAATAGTCAGGCACGGGAAGGGTTTTGTGGCTCCCGGTGTTTTTTTTTCTGTGGGAAATGGGTCCAAATGGCTCTTTGAGTGTTTAAGGTTGCAGACCCCTGCTCTAGGCAATGATGTTAACCCTCTGGAGTGCTGTCCTATCTGCCACTGTACAATTGGCAAACCATACACAGGTGCAGTAAGTTAAAATACTCTCTATGGTTGCTTGCTAACCATGAGGGCTGGAGTTGATGAGAATCAGGGGTGAAATCCAGCAGATTCTGACAGGTTCTGGAGAACCGGTAGCGGAAATTTTGAGCAGTTCGGAGAACCGGTAGTGGAAATTTTGAGTTGTTCGGAGAACCGGCAAATACCACCTCTGGCTGGCCCCAGAGTGAGGTGGGAATGGAGATTTTGCAATATCCTTCCCCTGCCACACCCACCAAGCCACGCCCACAGATCGGGTAGTAAAAAAAATTGGATTTCACCACTGATGAGAACCATAATTTGGAAGGCAATAGATTGTGAAAAGATCTTCAGAAGATTGGATGGTTATGTTACTCTCATTGCTCATATATTGTGTTGATTGCTTAGCTGCTTAGATTTTATGCATGCAGAACGTTAGGTTTTTGGAATAAGAAATGTATGAATAAAATGTGGGACTGTTTAATCATGAAAACCTGTAAAGAATTTCACACACAGAGGATACCATCAATTATAGCTTCTTTGATTACTGTGCAGAGAAAGGCAACTTTTGTCATCAGAAAAGAATAAATAACAAAAACAATCTTGGGCTTTTTTAATGCTGCACATTGCAAAAAAAAAAAAAAATCTGCAAAGAACCAACACAGGTTAATGTCAAGGGCAACAATTATACTGAATAATAATTTAGAGATGAGACAAAATGAGATACCAGGAATGGATTTTGATTTTTTGCAGATATCTAAAAGGGGATGATGGTATACAGGTGGCACCTTCCTCCCGCCCGACTATCCAAGATGTTTCCTGGACTCTCCCCAAATTGTTGGAAGTGTGGGGAGCTAGGTACCTATTTTCATGTATGGTGAACTTGCCCCAGAGTAACTGAATTTTGGAAACTCATTCAGAGGTGGTTGTTAGAAATTACTGGTTACAAACTACAACTGAAACCTGAATTTTACTTATTAAACATCAGGCCAGATAAAATAGGCACTAACAAATGGTATCTGATCGTTTACATCACAACTGCGGCTAGAATATGCCTCACCCAAAACTGGAAGGGTAAAGATCTACCGTCTGAAGATATGATTATAGGGAAAATCATGGAATGTGCAGAAGCCGGTAGGCTAACTAAAATTTTAAGAGATCAAAAAGACTCTGCCTATTTCCAATGCTGGGACCTATGGTATGTTTGGTTAGATAATAGAATAAAAAGAGGACAATGCTAGATTAGACTTTTATTTTTTATCTGTTTATTTAGATTGAATGTTATGTATTGTGTAATGTTCTCACCGTAATCTGTTTGTCAATAAATCGTCTGTTTGTACTTTTTTAAAGAAATAAAATTTATTTTTTTTAAAAAAGGAGGGGGATGATTAGGTTTGCAAGAGGAGAAAGAAATGATCCCATGGGATCTTGTGCTTGTAGGAAACTACACAGATGGCCTCAAAAAAAAAAGAAAAGAAAAGAAAAGAAAAGAAAAGAAAAGAAAAGAAAAGAAAAGAAAAGAAAAAAAAGATGCAGCAACTGTCAGAACAGCACAAGCATCATTCAGGAGAACAAATAAGTGTGAGAAAGAAACCAGAACTGAAGAAACTTCTTAATGAGAAGTTTAGTGAGAAGAAAAACATTTTCAAAAAAACCTCAAGAAACTCCAGTTGCCTTTTGAAAAGCACCTTTGAGACAACCATGATGGAAAAAACCCTCAAGACTGCCCCACTCTTGGATAGAAGAGATAGAAGGGAAAAAAAGAGAAACTGTGTCAAACTTTTGAGTTCCTGTTATTATAGCCTATATAATATGGCCACTTGTTGTGTCTGTTTCCTGGCCTGGCCAACATTGAAGGGTTAACATCATCTGCCCTTATCTAAGAACCAGAAGAAGAACTGGTTCAGGGATTTCTTGAAGTAGAACAGAGTAGGCCCTATTTAAATCTTGGAGGGTGGTGGTACTGTTCTAGAGAGACACACTTTTGGGATCACATCAGATGACCCAGTTGGTACGCAGATGACTCTGTTGGATCACATAGGCTGGGCAGCAACCAGAGGAAATATATGGTCCCTCAAGTAGCCAGGACCTCACGATGTAAGCTTTTATAAGGTAAAGTAAAGGTTCCCCTCGCACATATGTGCTAGTCATTCCCGACTCTAGGGGGCGGTGCTCATCTCCGTTTCAAAGCCCAAGAGCCAGCGCTGTCTGAAGATATCTCTGTGGTCATGTGGCAGGCAGGATTCAACGCCAAAGGCGCACGGAACACTGTTACCTTCCCACCAAAGATGGTCCCTATTTTTCTACATGCCTTTTTTACCTGCTTTCGAACTGCTAGGTTGGCAGAAGCTGGGACAAGTCACGGGAGCTCACCCCGATACGCAGCCCTAGGGATTTGAACCACTGAACTGCTGACCTTTTGATTGACAAGCTCAGCCACTGACCCATCTTAGAGGATGACAAAACCCATGAATTACAACTAGAAGGTTATTGACAACCACTGCAACTCATGAAATGGGTGTGACAGCATCATAGCAAGATTTGTTAGTGGTTTTGCAAGAATTTGGGATGAGAGAGAGAGACGGGGGGGGAGAGAGAGCGCATAAGAAAACAAATAATTTCTCTCTGGTTTTGCCCATTATATCCATCAAAGGAGAAAGTGAAATCACAAAAGCATTAGCAGCACAGACCATAAATGCAGAGAAATAGGTTGTTTCCCAAGAGTAGCCTGGTAATGAAGTGTGTTATAAAACATTCATCCATCTTTCCTCAAGATTGTTTATATTTTATCAGGTAGGAACCAGTGGATGTGCTCAGAATCTCTCAAATATACAGTTTTTAGGATTCTTGAAGATAACTCTGCACAATTTTTCTTCTCTACCTTTAGTTCTGGAAATGCAGTGTTATAAATTCTTAGTGGTCCTAGTAAATGAGGAAGATGGGTTCCATAGTTCCTACCATTTTTTTTTCAGCCATTAAATGCCTGCTAAGACCAACACTCCAGGAGGAGATTCGTTGCTTACCACCAAGGTCTCTAACCTCCTTGTTACTTCTCTAACCTGCTCCGATCTTTTAGCCAAGAAGAGTGCATCAAGAATTGTTGAGAGTTAACCAAAAAGAAGATGCAATTGCTATGACTTGTCTGATCCTTCTTGTGTCTTCCTCCAGGGATTCAGCCCAGAGGATAAGGGACACCAAGTAGTTGGTACAATGAAGAAGAGATAGTTACCACAAACATTATGGTTGAAGTCCTCCAAACATTAGAATAGAATAGAATAGAATAGAATAGAATAGAATAGAATAGAATAGAATAGAATAGAATGGAATGGAATGGAATGGAATGGAATGGAATGGAATGGAATGGAATAGAATAGAATAGAATAGAATAGAATAGAATGGAATGGAATGGAATGGAATGGAATGGAATGGAATGGAATGGAATAGAATAGAATAGAATGGAATGGAATGGAATGGAATGGAATGGAATGGAATAGAATAGAATAGAATAGAATAGAATAGAATAGAATAGAATAGAATAGAATAGAATAGAATAGAATAGAATAGAATAGAATAGAATTCTTTATTGGCCAAGTGTGATTGGACACCCCAGGAATTTGTCTTGGTGCAAATGCTCTCAGTGTACATAAAAGAAAAGATACGTTCACCAAGAATCATAAGGAACAACAACTAATGATAGTCAGAGGGAACAAATAAGCAATTAGGAAACAAATAGAAGTAATGCAGTGCAAAGACTCACGTTCTCCATTCCTTGAAGGATTGTCCTGTCCTGGTGACATAGACAACCAGTGTAGAAAAAGTACACAAAGCGCATGTACTCTTTTGAAAACTCTGAAGAAACCTGTTTACATTCCCATCAAAGGCATCTAGGGCAAGGACTGGCCAATATGACAATCATAATTTGTCTCAGCCAGTCTGCAGACCCATAATTGAGCACTGTGAAATTCCACTGACATCAACAAAAAGTAATATGCACGTCAATCTTCAAATCAGAGAGATACAGAAGTCCTTGATTTTTTTCAGTTCAGGGATCCCACATATCTTAACTCATTTTTTTACACTCTTGCACACTGCTGTCGTTTGCTGGATCTGTCCTTCTTCCTGCATTCCTATTTCACTGTGAGCTGCCTTGAATTCAAGGCAAGAGATGAATACATGTTCACTAAATATTACAATAGGAGGTAATATGAACGAAAGGTCGGCAGTTCAACGGTTCGAATCCCTAGTACCGCGTAACAGGGTGAGCTCCCGTTACTTGTCCCAGCTTCTGCCAACCTAGCAGTTCGAAAGCACATAAAAAATGCAAGTAGAAAAATAGGGACCACCTTTGGTGGGAAGGTAACAGCGTTCCGTGTGCCTTTGGCATTGAGTCATGCCACGTGACCACGGAGATGTCCATGTTTTATTATGCTGCCTCTTCTACAGGGATATAAGGAACAGGAACATGGTACCCCTTTTTAGTGAAATTCTCACGACAAACAAACGTTTTTCTACAGTCAACCACTGCTGGCAGATCAATACAATTTTACATCTCTGGCAGTGGCCAGATTCCTCTTTGCTATCTTTACAACCAGAAGCCAAATTCTGATCGAGGAAAAAGAAGAATCTACTCCTGGATTATTGTTTTTTTAAAGCCCTAACTGCACATTCTCTTTTCCATTTTTTTTTTAATTGGTTGTTCAGCAACAACAAAACCCTTTTAAAAATGTCTTCCTGTATTTTGTAGGTAAGTCCACAAACTAAACAAATAAGTGAATGAAAGGAAAAATGATTCGATGCAAATCAATAAATCTAAGATGTGTTTCATGGATTTGAAGACGGCAATGGACTTTCTCAATGATGTCCCCACTTAAGTAGCATTTAAGTGCCTTCATCCAGGATGATGGATATCGTAGTGTCTAGCTGGCATTTGGTCAGGGAAGGCAGAGTGTTCTATGCCTACTACAGCTTGAATGAGGTGTGTGCTTTGATTGTGGGACAGAAAATGATGCTCTTCAGTAATTTGCCAGCTCCACCAAGAATATGCAGATGGTCTCTAGCAGCACAAAAAAAGTTTGAGAATGAGAGATTTAGATCTGGGTCCCTATCTTCTTGTTTTGGGATTCTAACAGGGTTACAAAATGAAAAGACTGACATACTACAATATGTTTGTACTTACTCTATGGACATGAAACGCAATCCAAGTTCTGGAATTAACAGCGTGCTTTCTCCCAAAAAAAAAAAAAGGATATTTAAGTCCACCCTGTTGTGGGTGCTCCAATACTGGAGGTTTTTAAAGAAGAGACTGGACTGCCACTTGTCTGAAATAGAATAGAATAGAATAGAATAGAATAGAATAGAATAGAATAGAATAGAATAGAATAGAATAGAATAGAATAGAATAACAGAGTTAGAAGGGACCTTGGAGGTCTTCTAGTCCAACCCCCTGCTTAGGCAGGAAACCTACATGACTTCAGACAAATGGTTATCCAACATCTTCTTAAAAACTTCCAGTGTTGGAGCATTCACAACTTCTGGAGGCAAGTTGTTCCACTGATTAAATGATGAGAGTTTCCTGCGTTATTCTCTTTGTAATTCCAGAAAGAAGAGTTGAATACTATTGCAACAATTGCAGATGGATTCAATGGAGATTCTTTTTTTGGAAAAAATACTTACTCATTTCTGGATTCATGACTTGCAGGGTAAGGCTCCTCCATCTCTGCCACAGTTTCATCTTGGATGGACTCTCTTCTCCAGAATTCTTCCACTGGAGAAGACAGTTGTGGAGGTGCAGACATCTGAGGAACTTCTGGCCCTGGCCTCTGATGGTGATAACCAGGATGCCTCGAATGTGTGTCTGATTTCAGCAGCCCAACGGCCCCACAAAGCAATAAGAGTGTCGTTAGCATCTTCGGTTCTTCTCAAACTCCTTGAAACCTCTCTGATCTTCAGATCGGTCTGTTCTTACAACCTGCCTTGTCTCCTTTCTTTAACCGAAACCTTGGAACAAGGAATGGCACAGCTAACAAAAGGCGGAAACTTATCGTGTTGGCCCTCCCAGCCCTGATGGAAATGTCAGGGGTCAGATGACAATGTGGAAGAGGACCTCCGTGTGAGCGATGGTTGTATGTGAATTCTAGGGAAGGAGCCGCAGTTGATTCGAGGGGGCAAATCTTACTTTTGACTTTCTTTGGGCTTATCAACAAACACAGAGCAGCACAGCCCATTTTTTTATCAGCTGCCTTCATACAGGAAAAGGATGTTAACTTTAACTAGCAGGCAAGGAAAAGTAAATATTGAGGGCTGGAGCAGATTCCCAAGATGAATGTCGTAAAAAATATTCTGGCACTTGGCAGCAGAGACTTACAAAGCAAGTCTAGCTCTCTAAAGCGAGTGAAGATGTTGAAACTCTAGAAAGAATGCAAAGAAGAGCAACAAAGATGATTAGGGGAGCGGAGGCTAAAACATATACTGTAAAAAATGGTTGCTGGAATTGGGTATTTATTTATTTATTTATTTATTTATTTATTTATTTATTTATTTATTTATTTATGTAATTTATATGCCACCCTTCTCCCGAAGGACTCAGGGTGGCTTACAAAAGAACGGAACAAAAACTACATAAACATTAAAAATCCAATTAAAATTGATTAAAATTATTTAAAAATCACCCCCGTGGATCAGCCCATTTGATGAAAGAGCCACGTCTTCAATCCGCGGCAAAAGGAGAGGAGGGCAGGGGCTGTCCTGAGGCCATTCCAGAGGGTCGACGCTCCCACAGAGAACGCTCTCCCCCCGGGGGTCGCCAGCCGACATTGTCTGGCTGACGGCACCCTGAGGAGGCCCGCTCTATGGGAGTGCACAGGACGATGGGAGGATGGCAGGAGATGATCCTGCAGGTACCCTGGGCCTAAGCCATGTAGGGTATGTCTAGTTTAATGAAAAAAAGGACTAGGGGTGACATGGTAGCAGTGTTCCAATATCTCAGGGGCTGCCACAAAGAAGAGGGAGTCAAGCTATTCTCCAAAGCACCGGAAGGCAATGGATGCAAACTATTCAAGGAGAGAACCAACTTAGAACTAAGGAGAAATTTCGGGACTGTTAGAACAATTAACCAGTGCAACAGCTTGCCTTCAGAAGTTGTGGGTGCTCCAACACTGAAAGTTTTGAAGAAAAGATTGGACGACAATTAGTCTGCAATGGAATAGGGTTTCCTGCCTGAGCAAGGGTTGGACTAGAAGACCTCCAAGGTCCCTCCTTCCAATTCTGTTGTTGTTGTTAAGTTCTCAAGCCAAGGGGTCAGATGCCTTGCACCCCAAAAGCTGGAGACTGAGTCTTGTCTAATTGCAAGCTGGTTATAGAAGCAGAAAGGTGAGAGATAAAATTAATAATGTACATAAACCAACATGGAGCTAAGTTACAGAGCATTGCTTCCAAGGGTTTAACACTGCAAGAGAATTCTGTACTTGATTGGCACCAATGTGTTGTTATTTATTTATTTTATTTTATTTTATTAAATTTTTATACCGCCCTTCTCCTGAAGGACTCAGGGCGGTGTACAGCCAGAAATAAAACCATGACAATATAAAAATTAAAAGCAATTTAAAACAATTAAATAAATTGCCCGAAAACTCTAATAAAATAACCCATTAAAATAGTAAAATATTATTATTATTTAGGCCAGCCCTGCTTGTTGGAATAATAATGTTTTTAGGGCACGACGAAAGGTACGCAGGTCGGGAATCCTACGAATCTCCGAATTTTACGAATGTTAAAGTGTTGATCAATATTTGAAGTACAGGTAGACCTCGACTACTCAAAAATTTCTATTGCTAAGCGAGACAATTGTGAAGGGAGTTTTGCCCCATTTTATGACCTTCCTTGCCGCAGTTGTTAAGTGAATCGCTGCACAATTAGTTACACGGTTGTTAAGTGAATCTGGCTTCCGCTTTGATTTTGCTTGACAGAATGTCGCAAAAGGTGATCACCAGAGATGGTATTCAGCCGGTTCAGACCAGTTTGAGCAAACTGGTAGCGCCGACAATCAGTTGGCCCCGCCCATCCGCCCCCGCTCTATCCTGTCCTTTAGTTCGAGCTTTGTAGCTCATCTCAGTTGGGCGGCACAGCTGATTCCCCCCCCCTCGCTGTTCTATTTACCATTGCTGACTTGGAAGGTAAGCAGCTGAGCTTCTAAATGCTCCATTTTCAGTGTGGCGCGCAAGTGCCTTAGGCACCGGCAAAGCGCACACTCACCGAACCGGTTGTTAAACCAGCAGCATCCTACCACTGGTGATGACGTAACCCCAGGACACTGCAACAGTCATAAATATGTGTCAGTTCTTCAGTGTCCAAATTTTGATCACATGACCATGGGTATGCTGCAATGGTCATAAGGATGAGGAAGGGAGGGAAGGGAAGGGAAGGAATAGGGAAGGGAGGGAGGGAGGGAGGGAGGAAGGAAGGAAGGAAGGAAGGAAGGAAGGAAGGAAGGAAGGAAGGAAGCCAAAGGCCATTGATAGAAAAAGGAAACTATTACAGATGTTTATATTACACTTTTTTTTACTCTTAGCTTTCCGTGTTAATAACAAAAGGGTAAATTTCTATTTTTAGTTGATGTAGAATATGTACTGTACCTAACATAATAGTATGTTGTGTTAATATAGAAAAAACACCTTAACATGTCAGTAAGCAAAGCAACATTTCCATTAATTGAGATTCTCCAAGTCCTTTAGCAACATTTAAATTCAAATAAAGTATACTCAAAAGATAACGGTGAAGAGTAATTTCTGCAAAATAAGACCCTTATGGCAGTAAAAGTGGCCAAACAGAGATGCCAACTGTGCAAAAATTTTGGCTTTTTTTTAACACAGGACATACACTCCCCTCTTTAAATAAATGCTAAAACATAGTTTTATTTCCGGAGTGCTCTTTTAAATGCTCAGATACGACTTTAACTCAGGAAGGGAGGCATTTCATCAGGTGCATTGCACTGCACATCCTCAAATATGTTTTCTTAAATCAACAAACTCTTAACTGTTTTTCTCCAGTGGAAGGAAAACAAAATATAATTTCTATAATTAGGTTTTATAGAAAATCCGATGTAAGTTGCTTTCGGAAGCAAACATCCTCTTCTTATATGCACGCATAGACTTACCCAAAAATAGATCAACCATCTCCAGAAGCCTCTGGGATCTGAACTTCAAAGATGTCTCCACTTCCTTCTTGAGGTCCTCCATTTTGAAAGCAGGATGATGTTAGAACAGGGTTCTTTAATAATCTGGATCTTTTCCAGATTTTTTTTTAAAGAGATAGAGCCACTTAATGCTTGGAAATGTGGGAACTCAAGGCTAGACTGGAAGGCAGTAATGGGGAACACTTTCATATGGTCCTCAGAAGTCAAGTTTAGCTTCGGAAGACTTTATCTCAGTATCTCAATATCTCCAGCTTCCATATCTCAATATCTCCAGCTTCCATATCTCATCCAGCTTTCCATATCTCAATATCTCCAGCTTCCATATCTCAATATCTCCAGCTTCCATATCTCAATATCTCCAGCTTCTATACCTCAATATCTCCAGCTTCCATATCTCATCCAGATTTTCATATCTCAATATCTCCAGCTTCTGTATCTCAATATCTCCAGCTTCCATATCTCATCCAGCTTTCCATATCTCAATATCTCCAGCTTCCATATCTCAATATCTCCAGCTTCCATATCTCAATATCTCCAGCTTTCCATCCAAGAAACAGTGGGAACAATGCAGAGCAGATCATGAAGTCATTTTGGAAATACCTGGAAAGTGATAGGGTGATTCCCACATGTCAGAATGAGTGTTGCCATATTGCAATTTTTTTCCAACGGGCAACCACAATCTCAGCTGATTCCAAAAGCTAAGCAGAGACAGGTATTTTGGAGGGAGACCACCAGAAAAATCACAGGATGTCAACATTTGAGAAAGCAGAACACTTCCGTGCTGTACCTGCCCGTGAGTGTTTATGGAGATTCTCTTGTCATCCAGGTCATGGTTATCCCAAAGGTCCTTTTCCCAAAGACATCTAGACGTCCTGGATTTTTTTCTTTAGAAAACGTTTCGCTTCTCATCCAAGAAATTTCTTCACTTCTTACTTCAGTTCTAGAACTGAAGAAGCTTCTCTTGGATGAGAAGCGAAAGATTTTCAAGGAAAAAAGAAAAACCAAGAAAGCCCAGTTGCCTTTGGGAAAAGCATCTTTGGGACTATCTGTTGTGACCTAGGCTTCCTGAGTCATTAAAACATAGGAGTAGTCCCAAAAACCTCATTAACTGCAACAGCTGTGAATTACGTTCATTCACAGCTGAGTCCCAATTAGTTGCAAATATTCCTTCGGGAGAAGTCCTTTGGGATAATCACCAACCTTTATCTCCCTTGACACACTGCCAAAGACCTACTTGGCAAAGCCACACGGAATCCAGAATCAAGGAGAGATGCCGACTGGGAACAGAATTAACAACTTGCTTTCCTGCAAAGGGCCCACGTGCCTTTGCTTCTCTTTAAAGCCTTATGGGAGGGGCCAATCATCTCCGGGCCTTACTCCTGAGTCGTCCCTTTAGTTTTAACTGTCCTTGCCTTCTGGCAGCTCTGCGCATGCACACACTAGGAACAGGCTCCTCCTGTTCCTCTGCCTTTCTGATGTCCAACTCTGGAGGCTCCGGAGTCTGTGCATAACACCCAGATGGCCCTGGCCCCATCTCTGCCTCCGATGCAGAGCCTTCATCTGAGCCTTCCCCAGACTCTATAACTGTCCTATGTTTCTCTCCAGCTTCCTCACTGTCCGACTCGGTTGCCAGCTCCATAGGCTGCTGGCAGACCACAACACTACCTGCCCCTGAAGTCACCATGAGTCACGGTCATCTTTGAAGAGGTCCCTGGACTTCAGCTCCTTCATGCAATGTCCAAGCTGGTTGGGATGATAGGCAATTCATCCAGGAGACAATTAGGTTGGGAGAAGGCTACCTTAAGTAACCTTTATTTCCGCCACTTCACAGATCAGATAGCCATATATAGCCCAGAGCATGTTCTTAAATTGGGGTGTTTTTTTTTCCTTTCCTGGATTTCAGGTCAGGAATCCACACTGATCATGCCTGCAATGGCTAAATAAAATAGTGATTTATGCTGCATTGCAGTAATCGATTTATTGCTATTGACCAGGTCTCATCAATTATGATGAAAGGTCTTTCTCTTTCTTGCGTTCCTTCCCTTCCCCTTTCTCTGTGAAGCTGTCAACAACCTGCATTTTCAAGGGGGAGTACAAAGAACACTCAGTGACAACTCAAGCGGGTGCATCTAAGTCCCTCCTCTTTATCCAGAGACTTCAGGAGATGTTATATATTTTTAAATAAATATATATATTTTATTGTTTAGACATAAATATATTGCAGTTGTCCTGGCATTCCACTTGCCATGAAACAAAGGTAAAAGCAAACTAACATATATATTATTTTAAACCGTGCTTGTGCTGTACAATTATTTCTGACCATCATATTCTAGAGTATCAAATTTATCTTTCATTCTAGTACCTACATCCTAATACATATATAGTATCTCTTCCCATTTCCACCTAACCTGATTCTGTCGCATTCTAACTTCCAACCATTGATAGAATCTATACCATATAGCAGAGGATTCGGTATGCCTTTTATCTTTTATTTTTAACGTTAGTCTGTCCCTTTGTCTGTCCAGATGTTATAATTTAAACTAGGGAAATCATTGATCTGATTTTTACCCCTTGTTAGCTTTTTTTGGTGTGTGAGGAGGGAGGCAGTTCTCTTCCCCAATCTGCATGATTGGCTGTATTTATCTATTGTCGAAATGACTATTCTCTCGTAATCCATTTTTCCCAATTGTTTCTTTCTGTTATAATCAGAGAACTTCAATTCCAGTGGCAACTCAATAATGCAAAGGCCTCTTCATACAACGGCAGGCAAGTTTTAGCATTGCATTTGCCTTACCTATATTTTCCTGGAGAAAATCTATACGATCACTAAGAGTCAACCCTGACTTGATGGCGTAAGATCCATCGATTAATCACATAGGTTTATTGGGAGGCACTTGCTTGAATAAGGATTGTATTCTTTCTCTGGTTTTTTTTTTTTTTTACCTCCTTGTCATTTGTACTGAATGATTTGATCTTCCACCGAAAATGGAGCAAAATAGTAAGTCATCCTTCATTTAATAAATTGATACAAAAGCTTCTCTGTTCTCTTTCTCTCTCTCTCTCTCTCTTTCTCTCTTTCTTTCTCCCTTTCTTTCTCTCCCTCTCTCTCTCTCTCTCTTTCTCTCTCTCTCTCTTTCTCTCTCCCCTCCCCCCAATAATCTTTTCTTCAAATTTTAAGATCAGGAAGATGTTTCCAAATGGCTTGCAGTCATGCTGAATGCCTACCTGTCATAGGTATGGACAGCGCCATTAATAAGGTAAGAGGTGTATTTGAGTTAAACCACATTCAAATGTTCTTGGGAGAGCTGATATTTTATGATAAGTTACTGTAGAAAAGAAAAGGAAGGCATATTTTTAATATAGATTTTTTTAAGCAAAACAAAAAACTCAATTTCATATTCCTTTTCTTTACATAGCAATTTATTCTCTACACATGCATGCATACATACGTGCGTATCTATGTACATACGTACATACACACCCAAGCCCATACACAAATTTATTTCTGATCACTCTTATTTGTTTGAGGTTTACAAAGAGCAGCAAAAGGCTGGCTAGATTAAAGCCTCATTGAAAGGTGAGACGGTTGGATGGTTTCTCTGCCCCTATTCCCCCTTTGATCTCCCATTTACCTTCCTGGGAGATACTTGCTTTAAAAAGTGGAAAAAAATGAAACGCTTTGGGCAGCTAAACGCTTCTTCTCCTGCTGCAAAAGGTTTGTAGAATATGTGACCTTGAGTAAGCATTGCTGCAGCTCTTTAAAGGACATCTAAACATCTTCTGGAGCTTTTCCAAACCAAGCCTCTCACTTACCTTGGTACCCTCCTCCTCCTCCTCCTCCCTACCCCCCCCCCTTTCTCTGCTGCTTCTCTCTCTAAAACCTTATAGGCAAATCCATGCCATTAATATTTCAGCATCGGTGTCTCGCAGGCATTGGCTGTCCTCTGATGTGTTGCCTCAATAAGAGCCAGGAAGGACGAGCTACTCGCCCAGCCCTGCATCTGGCATCTGGCAGAGAAGGAAGAGCAGGAGTGTCTCCAGGAGAAGAGGCTGCAGAGAAGCAGGCAGTAAAACTCCCATCCTCAGCAACGCGATTGCCAAGGCCAGCCAGACAGCCGGGACACCATGGATGTCTTTAAAAAGGGCTTCTCCATTGCGAAGGAGGGAGTGGTGGCCGCAGCTGAGAAGACCAAGCAGGGAGTCACCGAAGCAGCCGAGAAGACCAAAGAAGGGGTGATGTACGTAGGTAAGGTTGAACCATGTCCCTTCTGCACAGGCAGCCAGCACTGCAGTGCTCGGCGTGAAAGAAATCTGTGTTTGTGTGTGACCTTGCAGAATCTTCCCCCACTAAGCAGAGGGTGGGGGAAGATTCTCTCATGAGAAAGAAAGAAAGAAAGAAAGAAAGAAAGAAAGAAAGAAAGAAAGAAAGAAAGAAAGAAAGAAAGAAAGAGGGAAGGAGGGAGGGAGGGAGGGAGGGAGGGAGGAAGAAGGAAGGAGGGAGGGAGGGAGGGAAGGAAGGAAGGAAGGAAGGAAGGAAGGAAGGAAGGAAGGAAGGAAGGAAGGAAGGACAGAGGGAGGGAGGCAGGGAAGGAAGGAAGGAAGGAAGGGTTTTCCCTGCAAAATGCCACCCTACTAATCCCCCCCTCCCCCCAGGGTTCACCAATAGAGGACTGTCAATATGGAATTTGTAGTTCTGAATAATTTGAAGGCATCCTTTTAGGAAAGAGTAGTCTATGCATGTCCTTTCCTCCTTCTCCTATGAAATTTACTCTGATGAAAACTAATAGTTTGACCTATTAGTTGCTCTGGGTTCCAAAGAAGTCTGAGGAAGGGAGGGAGGGACGGAGAAAGGAAGAAAGGAAGAAAGGAAGAAAGGAGGGAAGGAAGGAAGGAAGGAAGGAAGGAAGGAAGGAAGGAAGGAAGGAAGGAAGGAAGGAGTGAGGGAGGAAGGGAGGAGGGAGGGAGGGAGGGAGGGAGGGAGGGTTATGTGAGACAAATCTTTTCTGCCTTGGTTGGAGAATTGCTTTGGGGAAGAAGAGCTGGAGGCAAATAAAAGCTTGGTTGTGAATTTATTTATTTATTTATTTTTAAAATTATTTGCCACCCATTTCGTCGTAGGGCAACGCTAGGCAGCTGGCGAATGGTGAGGCATATGGGCCTGGGTCACTCCTGGTAACTTTCCCCTCCCCCAAAGACTTTTTTGTGAGAATAAACTATAAAAGGCATGAATTGAGGATCAAAGAATTTCTTTCAATATGATTCCTCAGCCTTCGCTTCTGCTTGCATTCAGTCTCTTTGCAGTTCCTCTGGGAAGGAAAAAAATCTCAGAGAGGTAAAATCTCTTTTGGCTGATTCCCAGAAACTGAATGGCAGTATCAGTTAAGAGCTGCATCAAAAATATGCACATATATCCAGTCTCTGCGAAGGCAACAGATTCACTCTTCGTTCCCTGCAAAGGGCAACGAAATGGAGAAACTGTTCAGAGCATTGACACAGTCTATATCTAAGAGAATTTTGACTTTTTTGTATCTTTACCTTGGCTTCTTTTTCCCCCTAGCTACTTCAGTGTGCAATTCACCCATCCGTTATTTTGCTCTGAATTCCCTGGCATTGTTCCTTAATTTATGGTGGCCACCAAAAGAGAGCTCCTAATAGAAATAGCAAATAGCACTTATATCCCACTTCACAGAGCTTTACAGCCTTCTCTAAGTGGTTTACAGAGCCAGCCTCTTTTCCCCCAATAATCTGGATCCTCATTTTACCGACCTCGGAAGGATGGAAGGCTGAGTCAACCTTGAGCCAGTCAGGATCAAAGTTAATCATACTTGTCCGCTTGAGTGATCCAGTAGCCCTGCAGTGTCCTCTGATTTCTGGAGCTTAACAGAGACTGTTATCAATAAATAAATAAATAAATAAATAAATAAATAAATAAATAAATAAATAAATAAATAAATACCGAATAAGTAAGTTGGAAGGGACCTTGGAGGTCTTCTAGTCCAACCTCCTGCTCAAACAGGAGACCCTATCTTTTCTTTTCTTTTTTTTTTTAATTTGATTTATATGCCGCCCTTCTCTGAAGACTCAGGGTGGCTTACAATGTGCTCAGCAATAGCCTTCATCCTTTTGTATATTTATACAAAGTCAGCTTATTGCCCCCACAAACTGGGTCCTCATTTCACCTACCTTAGAAAGGATGGAAGGCTGAGTCAACCTTGAGCCTTGGCGAGATTCGAACCCTGCAGTAATTGCAGGCAGCTGGTCTTAATAAGCTTAATAACAGGGTGCCTTAAACCCCTGTACTACCAAGGCTCTTCTTCTATATACACCGAGAGCGTATGCACCAAGACAAATTCCTTGTGTGTCCAATCACACTTGGCCAATAAAGAATTCTATTCTATTCTATACCATTTTGGAGAAATGGCTGTCCAGTCTCTTCTTGACAATATTGATATTGTTTCCTGATTGCTTATTTGTACCCTAGGACTATCATTAAGTGTTGTACCTTATGATTCTTGACGAACGTATCTTTTCTTTTATGTACACTGAGAGCGTATGCACCAAAGACAAATTCCTTGTGTGTCCAATCACACTTGGCCAATAAAAAATTCTATTCTGTTCTATTCTATTGAAAACCTCCAGTGATAGAGCCACTCCACCACTTCTGGAGGCAAGCTGTTCCACTGATTAATTCAGGGATCAAATTTTGACACGGATGTAGCCAGAACAAATTCTGCATCCAGCAAATGTGCCAGAATCATAAACTACAGTTCAATGGAGGCAGTAAACTCTCCTTGGTCTTAATTCCAATACGAAGGGTCGACCAATGTTCCTTCATCTAATAAATAACTATTTAAATCTGGGGTTGCCAACCTTGGCAACTTTAAGGTTGGTGGACTTCAAAGAGCCTTGATAGTACAGTGGTTTAATGCACCCTGTTATTAACACAGCTGCCTGCAATTTCTGCTGGTTCGAATCTCTCCAAGGCTCAAGGTTGACTCAGCCTTCCATCCTTTCTAAGGTAGGTGAAATGAGGACCCAGTTTGTGGGGGCAATAAGCTGACTTTGTATAAAATATACAAAAGAATGAAGGCTATTGCTTAATGCACTGTAAGCCGCCCTGAGTCTCCGGAGAAGGGCGGCATATAAATCAAATTAAAAAAACAACAACACCTCCCAGAATTCCCCAGCCAGCTGTGCTGGCTGGGGAATACTGGAAGTTTAAGTCCTCCAGGCTTAAAGTTGCCAAGGTTGGAGACCCCTGAATCCATTACTTTAGCATGAAAACATCATCAGGCAGTTATCTGACAATAAAATAAGGAATTGCATTCCCTTTGAATCTCAAGTGCTCGGTTTTTCTAATGCACAAATCTTCATTCACCTCAAGTTCAGAAACATTGATCATCCTGTATCTGCCAAAGAAAATGGCTTTTCCTTTAATTGCTATATAAACTCCCTCCTTCTTTCTTCTGCATTCCTCTTTTCCCCTTTCCCTTCATTTCCTGGGGTGCGGTTGTATAATATTTTGACCAACGTTTTCCCATTCGTAAATACAGAAAATTCTCCCTTCTCTTTCTTGTGACCTTCGCATTTCATCTCAGCATGGATAATTCCTGCTAAGCTGCTTTAAAAAAAATAAAAATCTTACAACTCATTAGCCTGGGAAATGAGCTTGCTGGGAAATATCAAAAGATATTTGCAGATATTCCTCTAAATTCAATTTCTCTCGAGACTGCAGACTCAGCTTTAAAAGTTGGGCCTTCAAGGGACACATTTTTTGGAAAAGACAAAGAAAGACAAAGAAAAGAAAGCAGGGAAAAAAAGGATGAAATTGGGATAGTTGAGATAGTCATCTCTTTGCTGTCCTTTTAAAGCATGATTATATCCCAACACCAGTGGTGAAATCCAATTTTTTTACTACCGGTTCTGTGGGCGTAGCTTGGTGTGGCTTGGTGGGTGTGGCAGGGGAAGGATACTTCAAAATCCCCATTCCCTCCCCATTCCTGGGGGAAGGATACTGCAAAATCTCCATTCCCACCCCACTCCAGGGGAAGGATACTTCAAAATCCCCATTCCCTCCCCACTCCAGGGGAAGGATACTTCAAAATCCCCATTCCCTCCCCATTCCTGGGAGAAGGATACTGCAAAATCTCCATTCCCACCCCACTCCAGGGGAAGGATACTGCAAAATCCCTATTCCCTCCCCATTCCTGGGGGAAGGATATTGCAAAATCTCCATTCCCACCCTACTCTGGGGCCAGCCAGAGGAGGTATTTGCCGGTTCTCCAAACTACTCAAAATTTCCGCTACCGGTTCTCCAGAACCTGTCAGAACCTGCTGGATTTCACCCCTGCCCAACACATCCCCCTTCATCTGAAAAAAAATGCCCCCATCTTAATTTCCAGATTAATAGGCATCTCCACCCTTCTCTCTTTACTTCATGGTATCTCTTCCTCTCTCTCTCTCCTTTTCCTGAAATTCTTCTCCAAATTGTAAACTGAGGCTATCCACACAACCTCTGCAGCAAATGTCAAAAGATGCTCAGCATCATGGATCACTGATAGACAGGAGGAAGTTTGCATTCCAGTAGAACAATCTCCGCCCTGCCCCACCGATGGAAAAATATCAGCAGCAAAAATCCGAAGCAGAATTAATCAACCGAGCAAGGGGTTTCTTCGACCCACCCTCTCTGGTTTTGCAGATTACGTTGAACTTCTGATTTCAATGTGGAGAATCTGAATCTGTAGTCTTCTGCTTAACTTCGATTATTACATGGATGCCCTGAGCAAAACATGGCTAGGAAGGTGTAGGGCAGTGATGGCTAACTTTTTTGCCGTTGCGTGCCAAAAGTGGGGGGAGCGCAGGGGGGTCACGCACGCACATGCCCACACCTATAATTCAATGCACCCTGCCCCCCACGGGCGACCTCCCCATGCTCCCATGCTTTTGGCACGCAATGGCACGGTGGGCCCGGTAGGCCCATTTTTCGCCCTCCCCAGGCTCCAGAGGCTTTTCTGGAGCCTGGGGAGGGCAAAAACGGCCTTCTCCACCCCCCAGAGGCCCTCCGGAGGTCAGAAACAGCCCGTTTCCCGACTTCCAGTGGGCCTAGAAGGCCTGAAAATTAGGTGGCTGGCGCGCACATGCACGCTGGAGCTGAGCTAGGGCACCGCTCACGTGCCCATAGATATGGCTCCGTGTGCCACCTGTGGCATGCGTGCCATAGGTTCGCCATCATGGGTCTAGGGGAAGGTGTGGCAGAACCTGAGGACGGAGTCAAAAGAGGAATCAGCCTAGAGTCACTACATAGCCACAAATGGACAAAGCCAACCTCTTTTCAATTCTGTTGACCCTTATCTAGTGCCAAAATAGTGCTAACCGTTAGTTGAGTAGATTTCTCTGCATAGGCATGAATAGTAATACATCAGTTTAATTGGAACTTCACATGTGGACCTGATCTTCTGCATCCAAGACTATTTTGAGTCTTGGAGTTAGGTCCTGTCCCCACTGTGGCATCTCCAGGGTCTTCCAGGTTTCCCTGGAGATGCCACAGTGGGGACAGGACCTAACTCCTCTTCGAGCTTACTTTGGTCCTTAAATAGATGTATTGGGCTTCCTTTGATTTCCATTCACTGGAATCACGTTTCTTCGTGGTTAACTTGTCTCCCTTAATCACATCTAAGAGACGTGGGTTTTCCATTTTTAAAATTCCAGCAGTAAAGCAGGTAGAACTTTTCCTGGGTTGCAGTTAGTTTCTAGCCACCTTTGGCTGATCTCAAAAAAAAAATCTAAGCAGGACCAAACCTGGTTAATATTTGAGAGGGAGAAGAGCTGGATACTCCAGGGCCACGTGCTGATGATGGGGAAGTTTTAAAACAAAATTAGTTTTAAACTGTCCTTGGGTCTTAAACTGCTTACCGTTAATATATTCCAAAGGTCTCTCATGATACAACAGTTTGGTATTTTGCTGTCAGCCATTTATTGGAGGCAGACAATTCTTTAGGCAAACAAAGGCAGTCTGGGAATATTGAATTATTGGCCCACGTCTGTGTATGCTATTGTATGCATAGATATATGAGTATCTGCTTATAGAAAATTCCTATCACCTATAGTAAATTTCTATTCTTTATATAACCAGATTAAATGTACATGAAGTCCCTTTTGGCACTCCAACCCCAAAACAACACAAAGTGTCACTGAGGTTTGCAGATGGAGCTTTTGCATCCTATTAGGATGTCATGATGTCTTTTTTCCTTGAATTTTATTTTGATGTTTTTGAGGAATCTGTGCCATCATAAAGGATAAAGTCAACCACTTCCATGTTGTTGGACAGGACCTGAGCCAACCCCAAGAGACTTTGCTGTTATCTTACAGCTCATCATAGTCCTATATAACAAGTGTCTTCTCTCACATAGCTACATGATTCAGGAGGGCCAAGGCATTGTGAATGGATTCAGCCATCCTAACCCCCGTGACCAACATTCTTCTCTCCAGCTCCACCACTTATTTTGAAACCACACCCAACTCCTGCATTTAAGTGGATGCATCTTCTTGGAACATCAGGCATCCTTCCAGCAATTGTGTTAGTGTGCTAGGCCTTGATGTGCTTAATCATGGTGGGTTGAATAAACCAGAATGACTGTGTCTGCAGTCTGGCCAAAAAAATTGCATTTGTGAGAGGGATCTTGGAGTCCTAGTGGACAACCATTTAAATATGAACCAGCCGTGTGCAGCAGCTGCCAAAAAAGCCAACACAGTTCTAGGCTGCCTCAACAGAGGGATAGAATCAAGATCACGTGAAGTGTTAATACCACTTTATAATGCCTTGGTAAGTCCAAGCTTTGAGTATTGCATCCAGTTTTGGTCACCATGATGTAAAGAAGATGTTGAGACTCTAGAAAGAGTGAAGAGAAGAGCAACCAAGATGATTAGGGAACTGGAGGCTAAAACATATGAAGAATGGTTTCAGGAACTAGGTATGTCTAATTTAATGGAAAGAAGGACTAGGGGAGAGATGGTAGTAGTGTTCCAATATCTCAGGGGCTGCCACAAAAAAGAGGGAGTCAAGTTATTCTACAAAGCACCTGAGGGTAGGACAAGAAGCAATGGGTGGAAACTAATCAAGGAGAGAAGCAACTTAGAACTAAGGAGAAATTTCCTGACAATCAGAACAATTAATCAGTGGAACAATTTCCCTCCAGAAGTTGTGAATGCTCCAACACTGGAAGTTTTTAAGAAGAGGTTGGATAACCATTTGTCTGAAGTGGTGTAGGGTTTCCTGCCTAAGCAGGGGGTTGGACTAGAAGACCTCCAAGGTCCCTTCCAACTCTGTTATAACAAGAATGGCTTAGTGTATTGGCTGGATCCAGAAACTGTGTACCATTCCATGAATATATGTAGGTCTGGCTAGCGTGTGCATCCTGAGCAGTTTCACCAAAGGAGAGCAACACTGTATCTATTTCTTCTTCTCTGGATCTCCTGTGTTCCTCATGCTCTGTTGGGTGAGTACAGAGGTTGGAAGATACTTCTGACAAAGTCAAGAGATAAGAGGAGACACATTTGCCTCTCTCCTCATGTGGTAGGAAATGTCACAAAGGTCCATCTGGTGAGATGTTCACCTTACACAGTGTTTCTCAACCTTGGTAGCTTGAAGATGGGGGATTCTGGGATTTGAAGTCCACCCATCTTCAAGCTTCCAAGGTTGAGAAACACTGACCATACAGAATCCTCCTTGATCCAAGATGCAACCCGAGAACTGACAGTAGAACATCTTCCCTGAGCTTTAGATGAACCCCAACCTCATTGGCCATCCAGAAGGCCTTAAAAACCTGGTTCTTTCCTGAGGCTTTAGGGAAGAGGAATCCAGTTTGCGTCTTTCTTTTCTCTGGATTGAAGATGGTTATTTATTTCGACTTTTCTAAATTTTACATGCATGTTTTTGTGCTTTTGTTGGGCTACCTACCCAGAGTTGTTTGAGTAGAAGAAGCAGATACGTATATTTGCATAATATCCTGCTTCCCCTAAAATAAGACATCCCCTGATAATGACCAATAGGGCTTCTGAGTGCATGCGCTAAAATAAACCCCCCCAAAAAATAAGCCCGCCTCAAAAAATAAGCTCTCCCCGAAAATATTTAAATGCATATGCAGCCAGTCCCCGCCATTTCCTCTGGTTAGGGTTAGGGAGACAGAGCTGGAAATCAGGTAAGATGGCAAGAGGATCCCTGTCTTGCTCCACGCGCCCCAAAATAATAAGACCTCCCTGAAAATAAGGCCAATCACTTATTTCGGGGTTCAAAAAATATAAGACAGGGTCTTATTTTCGGGAAAACATGGTAAATACGTAAGTCGATGCCTAAATGTAATTAGACAGTTCTATCTAACCATATTACAGTACTTGCTGACAGCACAAATCCATTTCGGGTTTTTTTTTTAAAAAAAATTATCTGGGTTGAAATCATGGACTATATATATATATATTTTTTTTTAAATTAAATAAATGCTCCTTTGCTGTTACTGTGGAATAAAGTTTCAGAGCCTAATAAATTTGTACAGAAACTCTTAGCAAAGGATAAATAGAGTGTGTGCAGCCTGATTAACATTAGTTCTGAGTTCTTTTTCCAGGCTGAGAATTTAGTAGGCAAGTCCTTGGCCTGGCACCACTTCTCAAATTTGGCACTGTGTTTTGCAGTTCATTAGCAGAAAAGATCTCTCTGCCTTTATGAAATGTTCTTCCCTATGTTCTCCTGCCTCTCTGGCCTCCCTCCCTTCTCCACCCCGTGACTCCTGTTGACTATAAACAAGCCCCAATAATGTTGAGTCATTGCAACGAGAGAGAACAGTGGCAGGATCAAACAAATTGTGCCGGCCAAGGACTCCAGCTTTTGTCTGCTTCTATTAGAACAAAAAGAATCACCAACCAGAGACAGAGTCAAGAGACAGGAATTTAGAATAAGGAACCAGGAACGTCTGGCCACCTTTTCAGGCCTGAGAATCTGCAGAATAAAAAGAGAATTTGTGCCAACGCCATGCCAGTCAGCCCAGGGGAATTAACAGCCCCCTTTCTGCTTGCTTTTAAAGATTACCTGGATGATGTTGTTTGAGCCAAAAATTTAGGTCAAGGATGGTTGAAGCCCCTCCTGATCTAAACTAAGCCAGATTTTTTTATACAGTTTTTATTTTGCATGAACGGCAAGAATTTGACTGCAGTGCAGCTGAGGTTTGCAAGGGCACTCTTTTGACGTTTTCCTTTCTCTTCCTTCGTCATCTCTGTGGCGTCTTTCCCAAACAAAACAAAACAAAAAGCAAAACGAAAGGTGTGCCATCTTCACAATCCTGCGAACCGATGCAGAGATGCTTAGAAGCAGAGTAACGGGCTCCACTAAAAGCTCTACAGCTTTAGACAAATCCGTAGGATGGCCCTGACTATTTCACACACGCATGCACAAGGAGGAGAAAGAGGACAGGCTGACTCGGCGTGTAACAGCTTTACAGAGATGAATTAGGAAAATAGGGCCACGGTAGGGGAACACGGTGGCTTAGTGGCTAAGACGCTGAGCTTGTCGATTGAAAGGTTGGCAGTTCAGCGGCTCGAATCCCTAGTGCTGCGTAACGGGGTGAGCTCCCGTTACTTGTCCCAGCTTCTGCCAACCTAGCAGTTCAAAAGCACATAAAAAATGCAAGTAGAAAAATAGGGACCACCTTTGGTGGGAAGGTAACAGCGTTCCATGCACCTTTGGCGTTGAGTCATGCTGGCCACATGACCACAGAGACGTCTTTGGACAGCGCTGGCTCTTCGGCTTTGAAACGGAGATGAGCACTGCCCCCTAGAGTTGGGAACGACTAGCACATATGTGCGAGGGGAACTTTTACCTTTACCTTTTTAGAGGAAGATGGAGATGTGTTCCTGTCTGCTGGCCAGAGGCTATTGGCCCAAGATCCTTGCTCTTCCCATCTTAGAGTTATTTACTTTAAATCAAATTTGGGGGAATAACCCTTTTGAGTAGAAAAATGCTGTCCGCCAACACAGCTTCAAGTCGAGAACTGATGTGTAACGTTGGCCCATCTACCTACTAGCTTTTTCCCCTTCCCCCGCAAGAATTTTTTTTAAAAATAGCTGCACCTGAAATCTGTTTTGTTTGCGGGCTTTGTATTTGAATGGATGCTCAACCAGCCACTTGTCTGAAATGCTACATTCATCTTGAAAGAAGAAGGAAACTCGAAACCTTTTATCCGGTGACTCACTCTCTGCTGAGCTGCCCTAAGCACTGCAAATCTTAATGGATGGTTTTTGAAAGCAAAACTAATCAATTATTCTCTTTGTGTCTCTCTCTTCTCCCTCTCTCCCTCCCTTTCTCCGTCCCTCTTCTGTCCTTTGTCCTCTCCCTCTCTTCTTTCTCCTCTCTCTTTCCCTCTCCCTCCCTCTTTCCTTCCTTCCTTCCTTCTCTCCCTCCCTCCCCCTTTCTCTCTTCTCTTTACAGGCACAAAAACCAAAGAAGGAGTGGTGCAAAGTGTCACTTCTGGTAAGAGCTACACAAAAAGTTGGCCTGGTGGAATTGCTTCTGGATTTTTTGTTTTGAATTATTTATTTATTATTTAAACTTGTATGCCGCCCTATCTCCGAAAGGACTCAGGACGGCTCACAACAATAAAAATTAATGACATCCTCTCCTGTCTATACCCAGGCATGGCATAAATACATGGGACTTTACTTATTTTCCAAAAATTGATCCATCTATGAATATGATTTATTTTTATTTTTTATTTTATTTTTGGATTTATATACCGCCCTACTCCCGAAGGACTCAGGGCGGTGAACAGCCAAAAAGATAAAACACGCAAACTACAAAATTTAGAAGACAATATAAAAACCCATCAAATGATTTGGCCCAAAACAAATTAAAACACCCCTAATGTTTTAAAACAAATTTAAAATTTACAATTAAAAGGGAAGTTAGGCCAGGCCAGCCTGTTGAAATAAAAAGGTCTTGAGGGCACGGCGGAAGGTGCGTAAATCCGGGATCCTCCGTATCTCCGGGGGGAGCTCATTCCAGATGGCAGGTGCCCCCACAGAGAAGGCTCTCCCCCTGGGGGCCGCCAGTCGACACTGTTTGGCCGATGAATATTCATATAGTGTGGCTTTTTCTTCAACATTGGAAAAATAGAGATAAGGGCCCAATATCACCAGGTCTGCCAATGTTGATGGTATTAGCATAATTTTTGTTTGCTTTGGATGAATCGGTTATCAATATAGATTATCAAAGGACAGTTGTAATGAAATATGGCCATTGTTCCATGAAATGCTTTTTATACAACTTGTATATTTGCAAAAAAATATCCCATATATAGTTTCTATTTTCTTCTTCTTCTTCTTCTTCTTCTTCTTCTTCTTCTTCTTCTTCTTCTTCTTCTTCTTCTTCTTCTTCTTCTTCTTCTTCTTCTTCTTCTTCTTCTTCTCCTCCTCCTCCTCCTCCTCCTCCTCCTCCTTCCTCTTCCTCTTCTTCTCCTCCTCCTCCTCTTTCTTTCTTTCCTTCCTTCTTTCTTTCTTCCTTCCTTCCTGTACAAGCTTTTTCTTTCTCTTTGCTGCAGTCAATCAATAAAAGCAAAAAGCAAAAAAAAATTATGCTACAATGTGATTTATTTTTAGTTTACAGAGAAAATAAGATTATAGCCCCAGTGGATTTGCACATCAAGAGAAACCAGACGTAAGCCAATTATTTTGTGGTTGAATCTTGAATGTGAGCTAGCATTTATTTACCTGCCATTTTCTGGCTTAAGAATCCTTGGAAAAGAAACCGTTTCAGTAATTCAAGACCCATATTTTTGCTTGTGGACAAAAGTTACACTTTCACTTGTGCAAAACCACAAAAACAGTTTGCCATGTGTTTGAAAAATAATTCCCAGCATGTGGAGAAATGATTGATCGAGAGAACAAGGAAGTCTTGATTCATCTCTTTGGACATCAGAAAAGAGAAAGCATCTTGGCAGCTCTCAAGAAAGTTACCTGAAGGCAGAGAGAGGAAATAATCCATTATTAGAGTCTCTCTAGCTAGCAGGTTAAAAAGGGATGCAGTGGCTCAGTGGCTAAGACACTGAGCTTGTCGATCGAAAGGTCAGCAGTTCAGCTGTTCGAATCCCTAGTGCCGCATAATGGGGTGAGCTCCCGTTACTTGTCCCAGCTTCTGCCAACCTAGCAGTTCGAAAGCATGTAAAAAATGCAAGTAGAAAAATAGGGACCATCTTTGGTGGGAAGGTAACAGCGTTCCATGTGCCTTTGGCATTGAGTTATGCCGGCACATGACCATGGAGACGTCTTCAGACAGCACTGGCTCTTCAGCTTTGAAACGGAGATGAGCACCACCCCCTAGAGTTGGGAACAACTAGCACATATGTGCGAGGGGAACCTTTACCTTTACCTAGGTAGCAGGTCAACTCAAGAACTTCTGAGGGAAAGACCAGAGGGTATTTCCCAATCCACTTGTACATCTTCTTTTGTCCTTCATCTTCAGGGCTTTGCTATTCTATATTCTGAAAATGGGGGCAGACTTGACATATTCTTGGGGTGGGCGTAAACCCCCTTCAAAATTCCAGAAAGCACACAGTGAGGGCTAAACAATCTGCCTCCATACAATTTTGGGCTTGCGGAGATCACAAAAGGAACGCTGGTTTCAAGACTCCAAGACCTGGGTTGTAAAAATCCAGGGAAGACACCTGATCCTTTCAAAACTGACCTCCATTGAAGGATCCCAGATAATCTTAGTAGCTTCCAAAACCACATCTGAAGAAGTGGGACTTCCACCTTATCGTGAGTCATCCTCTCAGCTTCTTTGTGCTTCAACTACAGTTGCTGAGAAGACCAAAGAACAGGCCAATCTCGTGGGAGACAGTGTGGTGTCCAGCGTGAACACAGTGGCAAAGCAAACAGTGGAAGGAGCAGAGACGGTTGTAACCACCAGTGGTCTGGTCAAGAAGGTAGGTGTGATTTTTTTTCCACCAATGAGACTGTTTTGTGTTCCTAACACTTTGTCTGTGAGACAAGTCCAGTGCAGGAGGTGCTGGTATTTGCTGGGGGGGGAACCATTCAGCGGATTTTAACCTTCCGCCATAACCTCTTAATCAGATTATTTTTTCTTGGCTTTTAGACCAGGGAAAGGGAAAGGATGCCAGGTCAGGAAACTGTCAAGCACGGGTGGAAGCTAAACAGTTATTTCCCCTCACTGACCCATTCCTCCCATGAAAAAGTTTGTAAATTTTGCACGTGACTTATTTCACCCAATCAAAGGAATCCCAAGAAGGTAGAAATCTTAAGTCGGTAGATTTCAAGAAGTGGAACCTCTTCCCATTTCCTGTCCAATCTTCTTAGCACAAATACAATCTTGCTGGAAGGTGTGGCCGGCGTATCTCCCTGATTATGCAGTTAGGAATATTTTAAAGCCGTGATGGCGAACCTATGGGACGCGTGCCAGAGATGGCATGCAGAGCTCTCTTTGTGGACACGTGTGCCATCGCCAGCTGCTCTTCTGGTTTCTGGCAAGCACATGCGCGCACCAGCCGGCTGGTCTTCATGGGCGCCGGAGCACCAGAAAACAGCCTGAAAACAGCCTGAAAACAGCCTGAAAATGCCTAAAAAACTCCCAGACCATTTTCGGGCCATTTTCCAGGCTGTTTTGGGGCCTTTTTCAGGCTGTTTTCAGGGTGTTTTCAGGCCATTATTTTGGCCATTTTCAGGCCTTTTTTTTTTTTTGAGACTTTTTATGGGCTGTTTTTGAGCCATTTTCAGGCCATTTTCTGGGCTGTTTCCAGGCCATTTTTGGGCCATTTTCCAGGCCTTTTGGGGCCATTTTGGGGGCATTTTTAGGCTGCTTTTCAGGCCATTTTCAGACTATTTTTGGGCCATTTTCAGGCTGTTTTGGGGCCTTTTCATAGGCCGTTTTTGAGCCATTTTCAGGCCATTTTCTGGGCTGTTTTCAGGCAGTTTTTTGAGCCATTTTCTGGGGCATTTTCAGACCAATTTCAGGCTGCTTTTGGGGCCATTTTCAGGCCAGTTTTGAGCCATTTTCTGGACCGTTAACAGGCAGCTTTTTGGGCCATTTTCTGGGCCATTTTCAGGCCGGTTTCTGGGCCATTTTCAGGCCGGTTTTGAGCTAACTGAATCTCTATATTCTGTTGTTCCTCATTTTCAAGGTACATTTTCTGGGCCATTTTCTGGGCTGTTTGCAGGCCGTTTGCAGACCAGTTTTCAGGCCATTTTCTGGGCAGTTTTGGGGGCATTTTTGGGGCCAAAAATGGCTTGAAAACCAGCCCAAAAACCAGCCTGAAAACGGCCTGAAAAATTCCCCAAAACAGGCATGCGCCTGCTGACCAGCTGGTCTTCATGTTTCCAGTGCTGCAGCATGCACCCATTCACATGCATGCATGCACGTATGTTTTGGTTTGGGCACTTGGTGCCGAAAATGTTCCCCATCACTGTTTTAAAGAACCATTAAGGTTGGTGTTATTAGACAATACATTTGCAGCTTACTCTCTGCTGGGAGGGCAAAAAACGGGCCTACCGGAGGTTACAGAAGTCTGGAAACGGGCCTGTTTCTGGCCTCCGGAGGGCCTCTGGACCCTGTGGGAAGCTGTTTTTGCCCTCCTGGAGGCTTGAAGAAAGCCTCCAGAGCCTGGGAAGGACAAAAAACGCCCCCCACTGCCCTGGTGCAGGCGGTTGACTAGGCAACGCCCATCATGGCCACGCCCACCCAGCAACAGGGCAGCGAACCTGTTGTTAAAGGATCTGAAGCCAGGGAATCACTGAACATAGGATAGAATTGACACCAGAACTATGTTTTTTAGGCATACTAGACCCAAAAACAGACAAAAACTATCAATATATAACATTACATATAATAACTGCTGCTAGGATCGTTTTCGCACAAGACTGGAAACAAAAAACTACCCCCTCAGATGAAATGGTAATTAGGAAGATACTTGAAAGTGCTGAAATGGACAGGATGACTATGGAGTTAAAAGAAAGAGAAGCGTCGGACTATTATAAAATCTGGAGTAGACTGTACAAGTGGCTAGAGAATAGAAGTCCAAATAAGAAATAAATGTTCAACACTTTAGAAGTTTTCTTTTTGGCAACGTTTCGACAAGCTCTCTAACCTGTCATCATCGGGCCCCTACTTTCAGTTTAGAAACTGTGGGTGTGCTGCGAGATCGGAGTTGTCGCTTTTCTATGTTCGCTGCTGCTGACGTATGCTGGTTGGCCTGCAACTCTGTGTCCTGATTGGAGGGCAGCAGTTTTTTCTCCTGCTTCATTATCCTAGCTGCAGCCTGACTGCGTGTTAAAGGCCCAGCTTTCTCTGGTTCCCTATTACTAACTGTCAATTGCAAAGAAGGAAAGATTCTGGTAGGCATCACAACCCCGCTGATTGCCTGTTGAGATCTCAGCCTATCTTCTGGCTCGGTTCTCTCTCTCTCTCTATTGCTAGCTATCATCTGCGAAGAGGGAAGGACTCTGGCAGGTATTACAACAACACTGGTTGCCTGTTGGGATCTCTGCCTATCCTCTGATGTTAAAACTCGAGTTTCTCTCAGTGCAGGTCTCCAAATACTTGATAACCTAGAAGCGTCATCTCGTCTATTCATATTCTGCGGCCTCTTTTCAATTTCGATAGCCTCCCTAATTATTCTCTTATTAAGATGTTCCTCTTTCACCACTGTTCTAATATTGTTGAAGTCGATATTATGTCCCGTGGCCTTCATGTGTTGTACCAAGGAAGAAGTTCGCTCTTCTTTTTTCACTACGTTTTTGTGTTCTTCTAAATATTATTCTAAAAATATGAGTTCCAGGTATATTAGTAAAGAAAGAAGCAGACATCCTGCGAGCTCTGGAACTTAAAATTTTAAAATAATTAGTAAAATAAAATTTTAATTATTTTAAAATTTTAAGTTCCGGAGCTCGCAGGATGTTTGCTCCTTTCTTTACATATACATATACATATACATATACATATACATATACATATACATATACATATACATATACATCAGGGGTGAAATGCTCCCGGTTCGGACTGGCTCGGGCGAGTAGGTAGCGATGATGGCCGGTGGTTCGGAGAACTGGTAGCAATGGCAACCTGAGGTTCCGCCTACCCGCCCAGTCGTCGTTACTTCCTGCTTTTACTTCCAGAGAACTGGTAGTAAAAAAATGCTTAAAAAGTTTTTAAAAAAAAGTTCCGACGATCAGCTGAGCGATGCGTGACCGTGGGAACTTTTTTTTTTTTTTTTTACTTTTTAAGCATTTTTTTCTACCGGTTCTGGAGAAACAAAGCACTCGGCTGCTCCCCCTTTTCACTCACCCCGAGCTTCCTGCTGTGGATTTTCATGCCTTGCTTCACACGCCCCGGGATTGTCGCCCTCATCTTCTTCCTCCTCCTCCTCCTCTTCTCCTAGTGGAAAAACTCCAGGAGCGTAAAAAGAAGCGCTTGCTTGCTCCTGACGTTTTTCCATTTGTAACGAAGCTTTCGTGAAGGCAAGTCTGGCTTCCTGTGCTGCTCGCTAAAAACCTCACCATTACTGCTATGCACACAGCTTGTGTGTGTGTGTGTGTGTGTCTTTTTTTTTTTTAATTTGATTTATATGCCGCCCTTCTCCGGAGACTCAGGGCGGCTTACAATGCGTTAAGCAATAGCCTTCATATTTTTGTATATTTATACAAAGTCAGCTTATTGCCCCCACAAACTGGGTCCTCATTTCACCTACCTTAGAAAGGATGGAAGGCTGAGTCAACCTTGAGCCTGGGGAGATTCGAACTTACTAATTGCAGACAGCTGGAGTTAAATTACAATGCATTAGTCTGCTGAGCTATCCAGGCTCCTTTTTGCTCCTGGTCTTTCGCAGCAGCCTGTGCCTGCCGTCCCATCCCCAGCCGGATGAACCAGAGTTGGGGAATCCACCCCTTCAATCCACCCCCACCTTCATTCCTCTTTTCTTTGGAGGCCAACCTGAAGGAGCCTCAAGTCATTCAAAAGGTCTTTTAAAGTGTGTGTGTGTGTGTGTGTGTGTGTGTGTGTGTGTACTGCACTGAATGTCGAAGGGAGGGGGAGGGAAATGACCCCTCCAATCCACCCCCGCCTTCATTCAAAGGTCTTTTAAAGCCTCTGTGTGTGTGTGTGTGTTTGCTCCTGGTCTTCGCAACAGCCCATGCCCAACATCCACACACACACACACACACACACAGCGGTATTGGTGAGATTTTTAGCGCAGGAAGCCAGACTTGCCTTCACAAGGTACGAAAGCTTCCTTACAAACGGAAAAACGGCAGGAGCAAGCAAGCGCTTCTTTTTGTGCTCCTGGCATTTTTCCACTTGGAGAGGAGGAGGAAGAAGAAGACGAGGGTGACAATCCCAGGCGTGTGAAGAAAGGTGTGAAAATCCGCAACTCATCTCCCTGACTGGGTGGCCGAGGTAGAAAGGCTTGCAATCTTTGGGGCTAGGAGACGTTGGATCTGGCTTGGCGAGGGGGGTCAGGCTGGTCAAGTGCTGATCATCGGAAACTTTATTTTAACTTTTTAAAACAATTTTTACTAGTTAAAAATGCTTTAAAAAGTTTTAAAAATTGCCCACGCCCATCCAGTCACATGACCACCACCAGGCCATGCCCCCAAGCCATACCCACAGAACCGGTGGCAAAAAAAATTAGATTTCACCCCTGATATACATATACATATACATATACATATACATATACATATACATATACGTATACATATACGTATACGTATACGTATACATATACGGAGCCTGAGTGGCGTAGGAGGCTAATGCCTCCTACTAAGGCAGCATTTAACATCCAGCTGCCTGCAATTACTGTGAGTTCAATTCTCACCAGGCTCAAGGTCGATTCAGCCTTCCATCCTTTCTAAGGCGGGTAAAATGAGGACCCAATTTGTGGGGGCAATAAGCTGACTTTGTATAAATATACAAAAAGTATGAAGGCTATTGCTTAACGCATTGTAAGCCGCCCTGAGTCTCCAGAGAAGGTCGGCATATAAAAATAAATAAATAAATAAATAAATAAATAAATAAATAAATAAATAAATAAATATAAAAAATATACATATACATATACATATACATATAATCAGAAGACATTATATATTATTACAATATAATTATTATACTATTGCTAGAGTTGTATTTTATGAGAAGGCAAATATTGAATAGCAAATTATAAAGGCAGAACATACCGTACATGCTGATACGTAAAGCTGTAGAATTATACTATATTGTTGAGTTGTTTGTGTATTTTGTTTGCATTTGTATTTTTTCTTTTTTTCTTTTTTCTTTTTTACTTGTGATTTTTAACATTTTGGAAAATGTTCAATAAAAACTATTTTTTAAAAAAAAAAGTGGGATCTGAAGCCCACCCCTGATTAAGCTGGTTGGCTTTGGGTCAGCGTTCTTGATTTTGAGAGTGGCTGTGTGTGTCCAGGTTTTGTGCCTCAAAGTTGTCAAATTTATATTGGCTTGTGGAGAGAAGGAATACACAGCCCCAACACGACTTCTTCCTGTAATTGTGCTCCGGTTGAGAAAGAAAGGGGGAGAAATAAGATCTCGAGATGCTCCTTTCCTGCCGGGTTAAAAATAGAAGATGAGTCAGAGGCATGAAATCATGATGGGGGATGCAGATCCAAGAGAAACAAACAGAGGATGTGATTCTTAAACCACCATTCATAATTAGAGATGAGCTTGAAGTTTTCCTCCAGGCCAAGGAAACAGACAACCAATTGTTTGCATCTAAAACGTATGCTTGCCTCATTTGTGGATAAATGCTTGGTGAGGAGGCAGGGCAGGGAAAGAGCTAAATCCATTCCTTTCCTAATTTACGTTCCTAAATTTAAACAATTAACGCCATGTATCAAAGCAGTCGTATGGGAAAGAAAATTATACAAACAAACAAACCCAGAAGGAATCAAGAGACTTGTTTGTATCCAGCCAAAACCGAGTTTGAAGTTCAGCAAGAATGGGATGGAACATTATATTTGCATTGATTGTATGCAGGGGTGGGCTGCTGGGAGTTTGCAGGGGTTCGGGACAACCTCTAAGATTCTGTGCAGTTCGGAGAACCCCCAAATCCCACTCCTGGCTGGCCCCACCTACCCCGCCCCTCCCAGGAGTCCCCACGTGGCCTGTTTTGAATGCAGGTAAATGCAGGGCACGTGCGAAGGCTCAGGGAGGGCAAAAAACCGGCCTATTGAATGTTCAGGAAGGCCAGAAACGGCCCTATTTCGGGCCTCCAGAGGGCCTCCAGAGCCTGGGGAGGCCATTTTCATGCTCCCGGAGGCTTGAGGAAAGCCTCCGGAGCCTGGGGAGGGCAAAAATGCCCCCCCACCGTGGTGCAGGAGGCTGACTAGGCCACGCCCACCATGGCCACGCCCACCCAGCAACCGGACAGAGAACCCCTTGCTAAAATTTTTGAAGCCCAGCCCTGATTGTATGTCTGCAACAGAGAAAAACAAAACAATACTCTGTGTGATATATATAGCAAATAGTATTCAACTTGAGTAAGCGTTTCCGTCTTTAAAGTCTACGTGCCTGGTCCTTTTGGACAGAGGAACAGTCTTTATAGGTCATCTCAGTCCAGCATTTTGTTCCAGGTGTATGCAGTGCACTCGACCCTTGCTCAGCAATCTGGGAACCGTAGTCCATAAACATTTGGAAGGTGCTTTTTCAAGAGGCAACTGGATTTTCTGGTTTTTCTTTGAAGACGTTTTGCTTCTCATCCAAGAAGCTTCTTCAGCTCTGACTGGATGGGTGGGGAATCACCATCCAATCAGAGCTGAAGAAGCTTCCTGGACAAGAAGCGAAACGTCTTCAAAGTAAAATCAGAAAGTCCAGCTGCCTCTTGAAAATGCACCTTTGGGACAACCATGACCTGGATGACGGAGAATCTCCATAGACATTTACACATCTGGAAGCTAGTCAAAATGGGAAACCCTGACCTCTGGTCTTTGTGGCATCTGATGATACTTTGGTCTGTTCTTGTGTGTTCTATAGGAGGAACTTCATCCAGATCAACACAAAGACCAGCCTGCTGGGGTTGGAGAAGAGGACATCCCGGTGGAAGCCACAGAGGTAAATTTCAGCTCGCCTAACCCCAGAGTCTTTGATTCGGTGGGGACAAAGGGATGTCAGGGAGTGTCATAAAAAATCCAAGATCATAAATTGGTCTTCAAAACTCTACTTCCCTTCTGAGTTGATTACCCTTTCTTTTCTCCATAAAGTGATGACAAAAATTTGCTCTACTGATTTTTATGTCAAAATACTCCCTTCTGTTTTTTTTCCTCCCCACCCCCACTTGTTCCCTACCCCAATTTCTAGACAATTTTGATATTTTGGGTGACAGTGAAGAATTGAAAATAGATTGAAAATTATTCTTCGGCTTCAGCCATTCATTATTTGTGAACTTCCAGATATAGTCCAATAACCGCCACACTAATTCAGTGATCAACGGTTATTAATTGAATCATTAATTAATGATATTGATTTAGCTTAAAATTAATAATAAAGGCACGTCATTTCTTGAGATCTGTTTAGCAGAATTCCTTTGCATTAAGTATGTTAATAGCTCAGAATGGCTTTTTTTCAGATGAAAAGCTTCCTTAAAGCATGGATCCATTTATTTACATATGTATGTAAATCTCAACTTAACGCTGTCATTTTAATAATTTCATGCTTTTTACAATGCTATTGTTATTGCCGTTTAAATGGCAGCATTCGAGGTAATTCATTCTAAGTCTTGCTTAATATGGACTTTAAAGAAATATGGAAATGCGCTAGGCACCTGCAAATAATGCAAATGACATAATTTGCCTACTGTTCTTGTTATCATTGCCATAGCAGTAGTAGCAGTCTTAATTATATTTTTATACCGCACCAAATAATTAAGATTCCCCGTAGCTTGCAACAAGATTGCACAATATATCCACGGCAAAGAAAAACAATTGCAGTAAACAAATCAATCCAGCTCATAAACCTAAGAACAACCAAATCCCCAAAAAACTCATTGGAGTTTATACTGGAGGCTCTACTGGCCAGCCATATTTTGATATCCACACTGGAGTAGAGTGGGTGGCTTTTTTGAAAGATAAATTAACTTATTTTCTTGATTTCTTCTTCTTCTTCTTCTTCTTCTTCTTCTTCTTCTTCTTCTTCTTCTTCTTCTTCTTCTTCTTCTTCTTCTTCTTCTTCTTCTTCTTCTTCTCCTCCTCCTCCTCCTCCTCCTCCTCCTCCTCCTCCTCCTCCTCCTCCTCCTCCTCCTCCTCCTTCTTCTTCCAGATTGAAGGAAATTAACCTTCTCCAGAACGTCTGCTACATTATGAAAAATGAGAAGACCAGGAATAAATGCAGGCCTATTAGAGGATGCAAACAGCAGGGAAATCTCTCCTATTCCTAAGCTAACTTCATGCAGCACAACAAATGCTCACTTATCTTAATTCTCACCTATCCTAGCTGGGTGGCAAAACTCTCGATTGTACGTTTTAGGGCAATTCTATGCGTCTCCCTTTGTGTCTCTTTTGTGGCTTCCTTCTTTGCCCATCTTTGAGCCTTCCAAAGTGTGTCCATTTCACACCCTTGTGGTTGGAATCACTGATTCATGTCCTTCGGCTCATTAGCAACAGCATTTGATTTCCCTAGAAAGGGTGGACGTGTTTTTTTTTTTAAGAGACAAAATAAAATCTTGTTTCAACTAAGCCCTTGTTCTTGTTCTTGTTCTTTTTTTTTTTTAATTCATCAGGCTGAACATGATCTGTTGTGGCCCACCAGTGGCCAGCGGAGCTGGTGGCAGATTCAGATAGTGAGGAGGTTGGGGAGGAACATGGGCCAGTCCTGGAGTCTGGGGAAGGCTCGGATGAGGGCTCTGCGTCGGAGGCAGAGAGGGGGCCAGGGCCGTCTGACAGTTATCAATTGCCTTCGGAGTCAGACATCAGTGAGGCAGACGAACAGCTGGAGCCTGTTCCCAGTGTGAGCATGCGCAGAATTGCCAGATGAAGGGAACAGCTAAAGAACAAGGGTCGACTTGGGAGTAAAGGCACAAGTGGATGGTGAATGGCCCCTCCCATAGGGAATAAAGAGGAGCCAAGGGGAGGGGAGTTTGTAGGAGACAATCAGTTCAATTCATGAGGGTGAAGATCTGTTCCTGACTTCTTGCCAAGTAATTGCTGCTCCAGCGTGGCGTTTGGAAGATATCCGCCTGGCAACTCTCCAAGCCTGATAAAGGTCTGTAGTTGTGAAATCTCATGAAAGACTCTTTGCCGAGACTTTGCTGGAGAGGAATCTCCCTTTAATCTAAATAAAAGAGGTTTTATCGGGACGAGGAGTCTGCTTCATGGTTTGGGGAAGCCTAGGTCAGACCCAATTTGTGGGGGCAATAAGCTGACTTTGTATAAAATATACAAAAGTATGAAGGCTATTGCTTAACGCACTGTAAGCTGCTCTGAGTCTCCAGAGAAGGGCGGCATATAAATCAAATTTAAAACAAAACAAAACATGATCATAAGAGAGCCTATGGGGACTTGGGGGAATGAAAATAGTACAAGGACCACTATTTCTGTTTTTTTCCCCCAGAAATACAAAATACAGTTGCCATCTCACTTAATAAGTTTCCTTTTAGCAATGCCGTCATCCCCTAAATGACAGAAATGACCTCCTGCCATCATTTCAAGATGCAGGCCTGCAGTTCATGCCCTTTTTATGATAACGTGACGAGACACGCATTGTCGCTGGTTCCCTCTGGGGATGCCCATGGCCAGAAGAATTAGCTCGACACATTGGGAGAAAAGCTGTAGGGAAACTTCCTTAAACAGCTTCACGGAAACTTTTATTGCAGTCCAAATTTCCAGGCAGGAAGACAAACAGCAAATGTTCATCTAAGAGTCAATGGAAAGGGAAGGGAATAAAAACAACCGGAAAACATCCTGTTTTTAGAAGGATGAGGTAGTAATTGTGAAAAGGCACCTAGAACTGAAGCCTCAGAAATATTTAGAGCGTGTGAGCCCCAGGAGAGGAGAAAAAAACCTCCTATAGATCCTACCAATCCAACATTGTTAGTGAACGTATTTTCGGAGACATTCAAGAACATATCAACACATATACCCTGTTTTCCCAAAAATAAGACATCCCCTGATAATAAGCCCAATTGGGCTTTCGAGCACATGCACTAAAATAAGCCTCTCCCCAAAAATAAGCCCTCCCTGAAAATATTTAAATGCAGAGCTGGAAATCAGGTAAGATGGCAAGAGGAGCCCCATCTTGCTCCACGCGCCCCAAAATAATAAGACCTCCCCGAAAACAAGGCCAAGCGCTTATTTTGGGGTTCAAGAAATATAAGACAGGGTCTTATTTTTGGGTAAATACGGTAATACAACATAAAGCAAGTCTATCACAGACACAAATAGTATTCTTTATTGGCCAAGTGTGATTGGACACACCAGGAACTTGTCTTGGTGCATATGCCCTCAGTGTACATAAAAAGACAAGATACATTCATCAAGAATCATAAGGTACAACACTTAATGATAGTCATAGGGAAACAGTCAATATAAATCTTAAGGATACCAGCAACAAGGTTACAGTCATACAGTCATAAGTGGGAGGAGATGGGTGATAGGAACGATGAGAAGATTAATAGTAATAGTAATACAGACTTAGTGAATAGTTTGACAGTGTTGACAGAATTGTTTAGCAGAGTGATGGCGTTCGGGAAAAAACTATCCTTGTGTCTAGTTGTTCTGGTGTGCAGTGCTCTATAGCGTCGTTTTGAGGGTAGGAGTTGAAACAGTTTATGTCCAGGATGCGAGGGGTCTGTAAATATTTTCACTGCCCTCTTTTTTGACTTGTGCAGTATACAGGTCCTCCATGGAAGGCAGGTTGGTAGCCATTGTTTTTTCTGCAGTTCTAATTATCCTCTGAAGTCTTTGTCTGTCTTGTTGGGTTGCAGAGCCAAACCAGACAGTTATGGAGGTGCAGATGACAGACTCAATAATTTCTCTGTAGAACTGGATCAGCAGCTCTTCGGGCAGTTTGAGCTTTCTGAGTTGGTGCAGAAAGAACATTCTTAATTGTGCTTTTTTGACGACGTTTTTGATGCTGGGTGTCCATTTTAGATCATGAGATATGGTAAAACCTAGAAATTTGAAGGTTTCTACTATTGATACTGTGTTATCTAGTATTGTAAGCGGTGGTAGTATGGGAGGGTTTCTTCTAAAGTCCACCACCATTTCTACGGTTTTGAGTGTGTTCAGTTCTAGATTGTTCCAGTCGCACCACAAGGCTAGTTGTTCAACCTCCCGTCTGTATGCAGATTCATCATTGTCCACTGGCCTTGTTCTCTTAAGTTCAGGAAAAAAATAGCATGTTTATTTATTTATTTTTATTTATTTGTTTTAATTTGTATACCACCTTTCTCCAGCGGGACTCAGGGCGGTGAACAGCCAGAATAAAAACAGAACATACAAAATTTAAAAACAGTTTAAAAATAATTAAATATTTTTGGCCACAATTTAAAACAACCCAATTAAAATCAATTCAACTTAACCGTTTCAAATACTGTTTTGAATTTAGTGTATGTATCAGGTGTATTCTGCAAAAAAAAAAAAAAAAAAAATTGTTTACCAGGAATCACTGATGCAAAATTTCCAGGAGACACTACACAATATTTTGCAAGCAATCCAATTCTGTATAGAGCCAAGCTTGCATTGTAGATGCCCCAATTTATGTCACAACCATATACTTTTCTAGCTTAAAAGCTGCAACTTTCCAGTTCAGACCTCACAACCAGCTTATTTTGCTTAGTTTTCTTCTCTCTTCTGAGAAGTTAACGTGTCGGTCTTTGTGTGTGTGTGTATCCAATTCCCTTGAATCTGGCCTGGACGTAATGTTCAATTTCCAATCTCCAATGACTATTTGCTCTTTTCTCCTCACTGAAATTCCAGCTCAAAAGACTTGAGCCATTAAAGGCCAGTCTGGTGCTGCATTAAATGGTGAGAAAGCATGCCTGATTTACCAAAATAAACCACTTGGGTAATGCAATTGCCTAAGTCAATATTGGCAATCCTACCGATGAAGCATAAAGACCATTGACCTAAACCCAACAGAAGTGGATTGGAAGTTCAGCTTTGGCTTACCTGAAGTAGGAAACCTAAGAAGAAAGCAAGCATTAATTATCAATAATCATAGGGATATTATTTATTCCCCTCTACGTTATTAGGCCATCGTTCAATAAGGTTTGGGGCTGATCCAGTTCAGCCTTTGCTCAACTCTTGAGGAAGGACTCCAACCACCAAAATGATATTGTCAATGCTGATTATTGACCGATGGTGATTTTGTGAATACCAATATGAATCAGTGGTGGGATTCAGCCGGTTTGGGCAAACCGGTTGTTAGATTGCTGGCTGGCCCTGCCCCTCCCTACCCCGCCCCTTCCAGGAATCCCTACGCGCCCCATTTTGGCTCCCAGGTAAGTGCAGGGAGGACTACTAGGCCCAAAATGAGGCACGGGGGTGTGTGGCATGCCCCCCACTCAGCCTGTTTTTGCTCCCAGGAGGCTGCAAGGAGGCCTACTAGGCCCAAAACAGGGCGCGGAGGGGCGGTGCGACACATACACACACCCAGCGGCCCGTTTTTGCTCCCAGGGGGGTGCAGGAGACCGAATGCTGCCTGTCACACACCCCGGCCATGCCCACCATGGCCACGCTCACCCAGCCGGTCATTAGGGCAGAGAACCAGTTGTTAAATTATTTGAATCCCATCACTGGATATGATTATCTTTTGTCACTTCACTGGTTATTAATTGTTTACTATAATTATTACACACAAGTGTGAAACCACAGTGGTCAGATCTTTAGTTGATTTGTCCGTCATACGTTCTTCCCAAGAACCTAGAATATCATAATGTACAGGCAAGTCTATGACTTACAAACATTCATTTAGTGACCAAAGTTACGACGTCACTAGAAAAAGTATTTCACACTTACAACTGCTGCAGCCTCTCTGTGGTCACATGATCAAAATTTGGACATTTGGCATCTGGCATGTGCTTATGACAGTTGCAGCATCCAAGGCAGAGGTGGGTTTCAGCAGGTTCTGACCAGTTCTGGAGAACCGGTAACAGAAATTTTGAGTAGTTCGGAGAACCGGTAGTAAAAATTCTGACTGGCCCCGCCCCCATCTATTCTCTGCCTCCTAAGTCCCAGCTGATCGGGAGGAAATGGGGATTTTGCAGTATCCTTCCCCTAGATTGGGGTGGGAATGGAGATTTTACAGTATCCTTCCCCTGCCACGTCCACCAAGCCACATCCACAGAACCGGTAGTAAAAAATTTTGAAACCCAGAGGAGTTGCGCGTACCTTAAATAAATGGATGTTTCAAAACGGCGTGGTGGACGTCTGGAGAGAAGTGAAAGGAACTGAAAGAGTGTACACTTTTTACTCTAAGATACATAATACATATTCAAGAATTGACTATATCTTAGTTTCTAAAGATTTGTTGAATAATGTGGATAAGATAGATGTGGGAATTTTTAAGGATTCTGATCATGCAGAAGTTACGATGGAAATAGATTTTAATTTTGAGAAAAAAGGAAGTTGTTGGAGATATGATGAAAAACTGTATAAAAATGAGGAGGATAAAAAATGGATATTTAAAAAATGGGAAGAATGTTGGAGATTGAATGATAATGGAGAGGTTAAATTTGAAATTGTTTGGGATGCGATGAAAGCAGTGTTTAGAGGGGAAAGTATCAAGTTATCAAGCAGAAAATATAAAAATTATAAAAATAAAATTGAAAAAGATAAAAGCCAGATTAAAGAATTGGAAAATCAATATTTGCTTACTAAAGAAAAAAATTTTTTGGAGGAATTAAATTTGCTAAAAAATAAATTGATAGAAGAAGATATAGAATTGGTAAAAAAGAATATGAGATATTTAAATAGGAATTTTTTTGAATTTAGCAATAAAAACTCTAAGTTATTGGCAAGGATGGCGAAAAATAAAAGAGAGAAGAGAGAAATTGGAGCCTTGATAGATGATAAGGGTATAAGACGCTATAAAAAATTAGAAAAATGTGAAGTGGTCAGGAACTTTTTTCAAAATATATATTCGAAAAAATTAATTGATCGGGGAAAACTGAGAAGCTATTTAGAAAAACATGTTGTGAAAATTGACCAAACATATAAAGATTTAATGGAAGAAGATATAACACAAGACGAGATTAATGGAGTAATACAAAAAATAAAATTAGGGAAAGCTCCAGGTGAAGATGGATTACCTGCTGAGTTTTATAAAGAATTTAAGGAAATAATAATACCAAAATTGCAAAAACTATTTAACGGAATTTTACATGGTGGAGAAGTTCCGTTGTCATGGAACAGAACGGTGATATCTATAATCCCTAAACCAGATAAAGACTTAGAAAGGATTGAGTCCTATCGGCCCATCTCTTTAATTAATCAAGATGCAAAGATATTTACTGCCATTATAAATAATAGATTAAGTAGATTTGTAGATAGATATATAAGTTATAACCAAGTAGGTTTTGTGAAGGGTAGATACATGAGTGATATTGTCAGAAGAGTATTAAATATTATAGATGTTGCTGAATATAATGCTGATAAAATAGGTATAATATCATTAGATATTTTCAAAGCTTTTGACTCTGTACAATGGGAAACGATTAAAACAATTGTTGAGGTACTAGGTTTTGGTAATAAGTTTATACATGTTATTTCAAAACTGTATCAAAAAAGTAGTGCAAGAGTGAAGGTGAATGGAAGGCTGACAGAAGAGATAAGATTGGAAGCGGGTACAAGACAAGGATGTCCCCTGTCTCCAACATTATTTTTATTAGTTATGGAAATTTTGACTAAAATGGTAGAAAAAGATGAAGAATTGGAAGGGTATAAGGGATATAAGATAAATCTGTATGCGGATGATACTTTGATTATTTTGAAAGATATAGAGAAAGATTTGAAAAGGATACATAAGCATTTGGAAGAATTTGAGGAAATGACAGGTTTGAAAATAAATTGGTCAAAATCGGAATTATTAATGAATAATAATGGTAAGGAGTGGGAGAATATGCAAGAACAACTTGGGATAAGGATTAAAAAAACATTGAAATATTTGGGCATAACACTTTCACTCAAAGTTAAAGAAATGAAAAAATTAAATTATGATGTGGTGATGAATGAAATTGAGAAAAAGATAGATAAATATAAAATGATAAAGTTGTCTTGGTTTGGTAGAATTGCAATGTGTAAGATGATGTTGTTGCCAAAGTTTAATTTTTTATTTGAGATGTTACCGTTAAACTTGACAGAGAAAGATATTGAAGGATATCAGAAGAAATTGGATAAATTTTGTAATGGTGGGAAAAGACCTAGATTAGTGAAGAAAATGTGGTATCAAAATCAAAAGGAAGGTGGATTAGGAATCCCCAAATTACTCAATTATTATTGGGCTTATGCTATTCGGACTGTGGTAAAAATATTTAAAGGAGAAGATAGTCATTGGAGAGATTTAGAATTAAAGGACATCAAGAGATTTGGCTCAACATGGTTTTTAGATAAAGCAAAATCAAAATGTGTAATTAATAGCTATTGGTTAAAGGGACTGAGTAAAATTTGGAACAAATTTGTTAAAATTTTAATTCCAGATATAATTTTCTTAGGGAAGACAATTGAAAATTGGCCGATTAAAACTAATATAAGTCGTGATAGGGTAATGGAAGATGAAAATATACAAACTATAATAGATTGGTTAAAAACTTCAGAAAATGAAAGGAGGAAAAAAGAAATCATTGAAAAATTGGGTTTAGGCTGGTTTGAAAAAATACAGATAGAAAAATGGACTAAGAAGGTAAGGGACAATTGTTCGATAAGTAGAAGTAAAACTGAATTTGAATATTTAGTATTCCAAATTATGAAAGATGAAATTGGGCTAAAGGGACTCGTTAGTAAGATATATAAGATTATAAATTTTGATGGAAAACCACAAAGGGTGATAAAGATGAATTGGGAAAAAGAACTTAATATTAAAATATCAGATTTAGATTGGAACGTGAATTGGAAGAGTAGAATTATGAAGACTTTATCTGTAAGGATTAAAGAGCATAATTATAAGGTTGTTTGGAAATGGTATTTGACTCCATTAAGATTGTCATTGATGGATAAAAAAATTAGTAAACAATGTTGGAGATGTGATATGGAATTAGGGACTTATGAACATATGTGGTACAAATGTGATAAAATTAAAAAGTTTTGGCAACAATTGGAGGAAATGATATTTGAAATGATGGGGAAAGCAATAATATTGAGACCAGAAACTATATTACTGTTGATAATTAAGGAAATAGAACCAATAAAATATGAGAAAGAATTGATTAGAATTATGATTATAATGGGTAGAATTATAATAGCCAGATATTGGAAATTAGATGTGAATATTAGAATAGAAGAATGGTATTGTGAAATGTGGAAATTAGCTTTAAATGATAAAATGACATGTGATATTAAAATTAGAAATGGTGACTATAAAGAAGACATTTTCTGGAAAATTTGGAAACCATTTGTGGACTATGCGCTGGGAAAATTGGATGCTTCGGTACCTGTACCCCGAGAACGTGGATTTTGGCGATCATGAGGATATATCCGAAGAACCAAATCTTCCTTTCTTATGTATAGCACAGGGTGAAATATTGTACATGTTGTTTGTAATGTTAGTAATTTAAAATATAAAATGTTAAAAATAAAATAAAAAAAAAAAATTTGAAACCTACCACTGATCCAAGGGTCACATGATCACCGTTTGTGACCTTCCCCTTCCGCAAAGCAAAGTCAATGAGGGAAGCCAGATTCGCTTAACGGCCACACAACTCACCTAATGACTGCAATGATTTTCTGCATAACGATGGCAAAAAGGTTGTCAATGGAGAGAAAATTCACGTAACAACTGATCTCATTTAGCAACAGAAATTTTGGACTCAGTTGTGGTCGTAAGTCAAGGACTGCTTGTACTGACCGCATGTATGCGTGGATACATGGGACAGATGGGAATTTTGATAACGTGCATATATTATTATTCTACAGGACATGTGAAGTTATTGCATCCCAGCTATTTCAACACAAGAGGGAATTTATTTGATTCTTTTTGTTAGTTTTTATTGTTTCAAATGGGGCTTTATATTCTGTAAACTGCCTTGAGTCACCATGGGCGAATAGGTGGCAATATAAATTCAGTAAATAAATAAATAAAAATAATTCAATCCAATTTGTAGAATTAAGAAAAGTAGCAATTACATGAGAAAAAAAAAATCATCTGTTGCAGTTTTTCATTTCAACCACAAGAGGGAGCACACGTCCACAAAGATGTGCAGCTGAATTATTTCTGTTTCCTATGGCATTTTTTTTAAAGAAATGATGCATTCTGAGATTAAACACAAAGGCTACCATTATTATTATTATTATTATTATTATTATTATTATTATTATTATTATTATTATTATTATTATTATTATTATTAATTATTATTATTATTATTATTATTATTATTATTATTATTATTATTATTATTATTATTATTATTTAATCTTTAGTGAGATTCACAGCCTTTGAGGCTGGTTAATAGCTCAGCAGCTCGAGTCCCAACCAAGGACCTAGGAACTGTTAAGGTATCGTCGGAGGATGTAAGCTGTTCCGAGTAAGGTGGTTTTTTGAAGAGTCAAAATGTCCAAGTCCGGCAATTTTAGAATTTCTAAATAGCGGGGTAGCCCTTTGGGTATTGTTCCAAGGGCTCCAATTACAATCGGGACAACACACGATTTCTTTTTCCACAGTCGCTCAACTTCAATTTGCAAGTCCCGGTACTTTGTGGTTTTTTTCTTGCTGCTTATCTTCAATCCGTGCATCACCAGGTATTGCAATGTCAATGAGCCATACTTTTTTCTTTTCAACTATTGTTATGTCAGGTGTGTTGTGGACCAAGTGCCTGTCAGTCTGAATCCTAAAGTCCCACAAGATCTTGAGTTTCTCATTCTCCAAAACTTTCTCAACCTGATGTTCCCAGTGGTTTTTGCTGTACTCAAATCCAATATTATTATTATTATTATTATTATTATTATTATTATTTAATCTTTAGTGAGATTCACAGCCTTTGCGGCTGGTTAATAGCTCAGCAGCTCGAGTCCTAACCAAGGACCTAGGAGAATCCAAGACCTCGGTGCCTTCCGCCGTGCCCTTAAAACTTTCTTTTTTCAGCAAGCCGGGCTGGCTTAACATATTTTTTAACATATTTTTAAATATTTTTAATTGGTTTGTTATCTTAAATTGGGGCCAAATTAATATATATCCTTTTAATTGTTTTTAATGTTTGTATTGTATGTTTTTATCTGGCTGTACACCGCCCTGAGTCCCTCGGGAGAAGGTGTGGTATATAAATTCGAAATAAAATTAAAAAAAAAAAAATAAACTGTTAAGTATCGTCGGAGGATGTAAGCTATTCCAAGTAAGGTGGTTTTATTATTATTATTATTATTATTATTATTATTATTATTATTACTATTATTATTACTATTACTATTATTATTATTATTATTATCATCATCATCATCATTACTATTACTATTACTATTACTATTATCATTATGTGGATCAAACTGATGCAAGAGCTACAAACAAGAAAAAGCACAGCTCAAATCCCACCTTGGCTATGACAGTCACAGGAAATTTGGAGACCGACGCCAGTCCAGATGTTATCCTAACCTCTGGAGCAGCTTTGCAGACAAAAATAGCCCTTTGAGGAAATGCTGGATGGGACATGTAGGTCCTAAATGTGGTTGCATTTAAATATGTCTAACTCAGTAACTCAGTAACTTTAAACCGTTTATATGTCTAACTCAATCTAACTCTGTTTCCTGAGGTCGTACCATCCGTGGAATCCAGAGGTGGGTGTCACATAATGTAACTAACAGTTCGCCCAGCACTGAAAATGTGAGCATGTGCGCAGCTTCAAAAACACACCAACTATACAGAACAGGATAGCGCCAAGGCGGATGGGTGGGCCCAGCCACTGGTCGGAACTACCGGTTCACCTGAACTGGTCCGAACTGGCAGCAGCCCACCTCTGGTGGAATCATACACTAAGTTTGCAAAGCACATCAAATCAGCTTTGCACAGGTAATGTTGGGCCCCGCCAGCGGAGCTGGTGGCAGACTCAGACAATGAGGCGGTTGGGGAGGAACATGGGCCAATCCTAGAGTCTGGGGAAGGCTCTGATGAGGGCTCTGCATTGGAGGCAGAGATGGGGCCAGGGTCGCCCCAGCTGCCCCAGCTGCCTTCGGAGTTGGACATCAGTGGGGCAGAAGAACAGCTGGAGCCTGTTCCCAGTGTGTGCATGCGCAGAGCTGCCAGCTAAGGAACAAGGGTCGACTCAGGAGTAAAGCCACAGGTGGACGGTGAATGGCCCCTTCCATAGGGAATAAAAAGGAGAGAAAGGGGAGTGGCGTTTGCAGGAGACAATTTTATTTTATTTTATTTTATATTGGATTTCTATACCGCCCTTCTCCCTGAGGACTCAGGGCGGTGTACAGCCAGATTAAAAAACATGCAGAACAAATATTAAAAACAATTAAAAGATATATAAATTTGGCCCAATTAAAACTCATTTGCCAATTAAAAACGTTTAAAACATTTAAAAACAGTTAAAAATTTCATCTTAAGCCAGCCCGGCTTGTTTAAATAAATGGGTTTTAAGGGCGCGACGGAAGGCACTGAGGTCTTGGATTCTCCTTATCTCTGGGGGGAGCTGATTCCAGAGGGTGGGAGCCCCCACAGAGAAGGCTCTCCCCCTGGGGGTCACCAGCCTACATTGTCTGGCTGATGGCACCCCGAGGAGGCCCTCTCTGTGGGAGCGCACGGGTCGATGGGAGGTCGTTGGTAGCAGCAGGCGGTCTCGAAGATAGCTAGGCCCTATGCCATGGAGCGCTTTAAAGGTGATAACCAACACCTTGAAGCGCACCCGGAAGACAACTGGGAGCCAGTGCAGCTCGCGCAGGAGCGGTGTTACATGGGAGTGCCATGCTGCTCCCGTCACTACCCGCGCTGCTGCGTTCTGGACCAGCTGGAGCCTCCGGGTGCTCTTCAAGGGGAGCCCCATGTAGAGAGCGTTGCAATAGTCAAGGCGAGAGGTGACGAGGGCGTGAGTGACTGTGCACAGGGAATCCCGATCAAGAAAGGGCCGCAACTGGCGAATCAGGCGAACCTGATAAAAGGTCCCCCTGGTTACAGCCGTCAGATGTTCCTCCAAGGACAGCTGCATATCCAGGAGGACTCCCAGATTGCGAGCCCTCTCTGTGGGGGCCAATGACTCGCCCCCAATAGTCAGTGATGGAGTCAACTGACTATATCGGGATGCCGGGAGCCACAGCCACTCAGTCTTGGAAGGGTTGAGCTTGAGCCTGTTCCTCCCCATCCAGATCCGTACAGCCTCCAGGCACTGGGACATCACTTCAAGGGCATCGTTGGGGTGGCCTGGGGTGGAGATGTACAGCTGGGTGTCATCAGCATACTGGTGGTATCTCACCCCAAAGCCACGGATGATCTCACCCAGCGGCTTCACATAAATGTTGAACAGGAGAGGCGAGAGGACCGATCCCTGCGGCACTCCACAAATGAGAGGCCTCGAGGTCGACCTCTGCCCCCCTGCCAACACAAACTGCGACCGGTCGGAGAGAAAGGAGGAGAACCACCGCAACACGGTGCCTCCCACCCCCAACTCTTCCAGCCGGTGCAGCATGATACCATGGTCGATGGTATCAAAAGCCGCTGAGAGGTCTAACAGGACCAGAACAGAGGAACAACCCCTGTCCCGAGCCCTCCAGAGATCATCAACCAACGCGACCAATGCCGTTTCTGTGCTGTGCCCAGACCTGAAACCCGACTGGAACAGATCTAGATAAGATGTTTCCTCCAGGAATTGCGGAAACTGTCGTGCGACCACACTCTCAACAACCTTCGCCATAAAGCGAAGGTTGGAGACAGGACGATAGTTGGCCAATATTGCCGGATCCAGGGACGGCTTCTTGAGGAGAGGCCTCACCACCGCCTCTTTCAAGGCGGTGGGGAAGTAACCCTCACTCAACGAAGCGTTGATAACACCCTGGAGCCAGCCTCGTGTAACCTCCCGGGAAGCCAGTACCAACCAGGAGGGACACGGGTCCAGTAAACATGTGGCCGCACTAAGTCTCCCCAAAATCCTGTCCACATCATCAGGAGTCACAGCATCAAACTCCTCCCAGATAACATTCTCAAGACTATTCCTCGTCACCCTGCCCTGATCTACCCAGTCAGAGTCCAAATCCCCCCGGATCTGGGCGATTTTGTCATACAGGTATTGTCCGAAATCCTCCGCCCTGCCTTCTAAGGGATCCTCCCGCACTCCCGGATGGAGCAGGGCGCGGGTCACCCTAAACAGGGTGGCCGGACGATTCCCTGATGACGCAATAGAGGCGGAAAAGTAGTTAGACTTTGCCGTCTCTATCGCCACTAGGTAGGCCTTAATATGCGACCTTACCAGTGTTCGATCAGATTCAGCGAGACTGGCCCTCCAACCGCTCTCCAGGCGTCTTTTCCGGCGCTTCATTTCCCTCAGCTCCTCAGTAAACCAAGGAGCCGCACGGGATCGGCATCGGGTCAGAGGCCGCAAAGGCACAACTCGGTCCAAGGCCCCACCAGCCGCCCGATCCCAGGCGGCTACCAGGTCCTCGGCCGAGTCATGTGCTAGATCCTCAGGAAATGGCCCAAGCTCCATCTGGAACCTATCAGGATCCATCAGGCGCTTGGGGCGGATCCATCTAATTGGATCCGCCTCCCTGCGGCGAGGGGTCGCGGTTCGAAGATCTAGGCGAAGGAGTGAGTGGTCAGACCATGACAAGGGTTCCATGTCTATATCCCCTATAACAAGACCACTCAACCACTGGCCAGAGACAAAAATCAGATCCAGAGTGTGACCTCCCCTGTGAGTAGGGCCATGAACTAACTGGGTCAGGTCCATGGCCGTCATGGAAGCCATGAACTCCCGAGCCACCTCAGACGCTTCACCGACGGATGGCAAGTTGAAATCACCCATGACTAAAAGCCTGGGTGTATCTACTGCCACCGTGGCTATCACGTCGAGTAGCTCAGGTAGGGCTGTTGCCACGCGGCAGGGAGCCAGGTACGTAAGCAACAAGCCCATCTGAACCCCACGGCCCCACCTCACAAGGAGGGACTCACATCCGGCTATCTGAGGCACAGCGGTCTCCCTCGGACCCAGATCCTCGTTAATAATAACCGCCACCCCCCCGCCCCTCCCCTGAGCCCTCGGCTGATGGAATGCTCTGAAGCCTGGTGGGCACATTTCAACCAGAGGGACGCCACCCTCCGGGCCCAACCAGGTCTCCGTAATACCCGCCAGGTCCGCTCCTCCCTCTTGTATAAGATCGTGGATGAGGGGGGCCTTATTGACCACGGACCTGGCATTGCACAGCATCAGCCGAAGGCCCAGCTCCTGAGTATCTAAGCCACCTAGTGTCCGAGCAGAGCCTTGGGGACCGGGGCAAGCAATTGCTCTCAGACAGCAAGTGCGAGCCCCCAGCACCTGATGTGGTCCCCTGCTCCCGCCATATCTGCCCCTCCCATTCACCGTGCCGATGGTATAGCCCTCATAGATATCGTCCCCCATCCCTTTCCCAATCCCTCGTCCGGTGCCCCCCGAATCGTTACCCTGTGCCGGGCACGGCTCTGACCCTGGTGGATTTCCCCCCCAATCCGCCCTAGTCATCTTCCCAATATCTTTAAAAGAATAATTACAACCCCCTCCCCCAGAACCCCTTAAAATCTTTAAAAATTTCCCTAAAAAGCCCCATAAATTCTTCCTTGCTCCATGCCATCTCTTAGTTCGCTTAATTGGTTTGTGATTCTCCAAGACTCTTTGCCAAGTTTTGAAGATATCGACCTGGCAGCTCTCCAAGCCAGATAAGATCTGTGACTATAAATTCTCCCTTGAAAGACTTTGCTGGATGTGAATGAGAGGAATTCACAGTAACTTAATAAAAAGGGTTTTTTTATCGGGACAAGGAGTCTGCTTCATGCTCTTGGGAAGCCTAGGTCAGAACAGGTAAGTACAGTACTAGATCACCTGATCTAACCTGCTGAACATGTGACTCATACATAACCCTCTTATTTTTAAAGTATTCATAATGATATATGTGTTGACATTAGCCTTAATTGAAAGAACGTGTTCACTGGGTGAGAACCAGAACAGAGACATGTGATTCAAAACTTCAATGCTGAAATAGATACTCTCATCTCCAATGAATGACACTACTTGGATGGGGAAGAGGAGCTTCTCTCTCTCCTCTACACCAAAAAGCCTGGAGTTTCTTTTTGAGTTTTAGTAAGCTCAGGAAATATCCCAGAAGGGTATGAAATTCACGCATTCACATAGATTTAAGGAGAAATTTCCTGACAATGAGAACAATTAACTCTAGGAAGGCCACACCTGGAATACTGCAACCAATTTTGGTCACCATATTACAAAAAAGGTGTTGAGACTTTGGAAAGAGTTCAGAGAAGAGCATCTAAGATGATCAAAGGCCCGGAGACTAAAACATCTGAAAAACAGCTGCACAGTGGTGAAATCCAAATTTTTTTTACTACTGGTTCTGTGGGCGTGGCTTGGCGGGCATGGCAGGGGAAAAGATACTGCAAAATCTCCATTCCCACCCCACCCTGGAGCCAGCCAGAGGTGGTATTTGCCGGTTCTCCGAACTGCTCAAAATTTCTGCTACCGGTTTGTCAGAACCTGCTGGATTTCAACCCTGCGTCTGCAGGATTTGGATTTGGCTAGTCTAAAGAAAAAAAGAATTAGGGGTGATATGATAGCAGCATTTCAGTATTTCAGGGGCTGCCACAAAGAAGAGGGGGTCAAAATATTCTCCAAAGCACCGAAAGGCAGGACAAGAAACAATGTTTGGAAACTGATCAAGGAGAGAAGCAACCTGGAATTAAGGAGAAACTTCCTAACAGTGAGGACAATTAACAGCTTGCCTTCAGAAATTGTGGGTGCTCCATCACTGGAGGCTTTTAAGAAGAGATTGGACAGTCACTTGTCTAAAATGGTATAGGTCTCCTGCCTAAGCAGGGGGTTGGACTAGAAGACCTCCAAGGTCCCTTCCAATTTTATTATTCTGTTATTCATTCCCCCGTGCCTTCAATTGATGTGCCCATAATATCCTTCTACATGACATTCTTGTATGAAAGCAGAGAAACTGGAAATATGCCAATGAGCTGGTTAATGTGGAAGTGAAGCTACTTCCACTATTGAGAAATATTCTAAATCTTCCAAGATAAATGTGTGCAACACGTCTCATCATCATCCACCAAATATTAACCTACAGGAAGGCCTATGACTTTGGGGGATGACAAAGCAACTGTTGGGAAAGATCCTAATTAAAAATTTTAAGGATCATGTATTTTTATTAAGAATCAAATGAAGGTTATTTGTACAGATTGTACAGATTAACAAAGTTGGAAGGGACCTTGTAGGTCATCTAGTCCAACCCACAGCCCAAGCAGGAAACCCTACTCCATTTCTGACAGATGGCAGTCCAGTCTCTTCTTGAAAGTGATGAAGCTCCCACAACTTCTGAAAGCAACTTCTGTTCCATTGGTTGATTGTTCTCACTGTCAGAAAGTTCCTCCTTATTTCTAAGTTAAATCTCTCCTTGATCAGTTTCCATCCGTCAATCCTTGTCTGGCCTGGATGGATTTGGTCCTGATGCATTGGAGACAATGATTATGGAGATCTGTGGTAGATAGAAAGCTATTTGTAGGCTTTCTGAGAGTTAAATACAATAACAAATTGTTAAAAGAGGGTTTTGAAATTTAATTTCATTCTTGGATTATCTGTCAACTACCTTTTTTAATATACAGCAGATAAATGGCAGGTCAATTGGGTTGCAAATAGATTGATAGGAGTTTATAAATTGTGGGCCTGTTTTGCAAGGGGAGGAACCTATTATTACTGTAATACTATCTCTCATTATTCAATGCAGGGGGATAATATTTTCATAAGCGTTTTTGCCTTTTATTAATGCACCTTTTTTTTTGATTTGTCTGGTTTTGTTTTGCTTTTGTAATTTATTTTCTTTCTCATTTTGAACTTCGTATTTTAAATTTCTGAATAAAATAAAAATTATGGGGGGGGGAAACACCCATCAAGTACAGGTAGTCCTCAACTTACAACAACAACTGAGCCCAAAATGGATGTTGCTAAGTGAGAAATTTTGTTACGTGAGTTTTGCCCCATTTTACGACTTCTCTTGCCATGTTTGTTAAGTGAATCACTGCGGTTGTTAAATGAGTCACACGGTTGTTAAGTGAATCTGGCTTCCCCGTTGTCAGAAGGTCACAAAAGGGGATCGTATGACTCCGTGGACACTGCATCCGTCATAAATATGAGTCAGGTGTCAAGCATCCAAATGTAAATCACCTGGCCACAGGCATGCTGCAATGGATGGTCATAAATGTGAAAAATGGTCATAAGTCACTTTTTCAGTGCCGTTGTAACCTCGAACGGTCACTAAGCAAACTGTTGTAAGTTGAGGACTAATGTATTCTGGAGAACTGAATCTGAAGTGTTGCCAACCGTCTTATTTGCTTAGTTTAAATCTTTCTATCCTTTCTATCTTATAGACTGGGGTGTCCAACCTTGGCAAGTTTTGGACTTCAACCAGGGGTGGTATTAACTTACTTTCCCTACCGGTTCGGAAATGTGAGCGCGCGCACATCCATGAAATGCATCTGGCCTTCCGCACATGCGCTCAGACTCAAAAACGTGCCTGAATAGCAAGACTTGGAGCCAGGGTGGGTGATTTCCATGATTTCCGCTACCAGTTCAGGCGAAACGATCCGAACTGGCTGAATACCACCTCTGACTTCAACCCCCAAAATTCCTCAGCCAGCCATGCCGGCAATTTACTCATACTGTGCCCCACTTCTGAATTCAATCCACACTCATTTATCCCAGCCGCAGCAATTCCAGCCCCACCGTCTGTTTCTCAGCTTTTCTAAAATCTGGGCCAGGCTTTGTTCTGTTTCTGTGTGGCAGGGTAAACATTGGACCCATTCATTGCCATGGTCACTCCCCAAAAACAGGGCTAGCCAACATCCTGCCACGTTTCCAACTCTCCAAGGCTCTGCTGCATTGCAATTCAGCAATAGGGCCCCCTGTGTCCTTCCTGGGGACGGCTCTGAATCCTTCCTGGCTGAAGCTGTCCTAAACCCTTTCTCCTGTCAACCCTGGAGCCATCTTTGAGCGTCTTCAGGGTTGCCACAGCAAGGCTGGCTGGAACTGTGGGAGAGGGAGTGGGGAGTAGAGATAGCTGAGGGGAATATGTAGCCAAAATAACATTCTTTCTTCTGGGAACCAAGGACAGTCTCCCCAGCACCTGGAGGGGAATGGATGGGAGGCATCTGGGATGGAGAGAGAGACCTGATTGGGGCATGTGATGGTTGTGTGTTATGTGGGGAAGAACTTTGGATTTTGAACTGGGTGGGGGAAACCTGAGGGACTTCAGATTTGGGTTTTCACTACCTGTGCCAATATGACATGCCTAATAAATCTATACTTTGAGGAACCCTGCCTTTGAGTTTTGATTTCATATGGGCTGTTACTTGAAACCCTGACACCTCCTCCGTAAGATGCAAATATTCCATCAATACAGACACCCCAATAGCACCTAAGACTCTAAGTGTTTTACGCTGAGCCATGGTGGCGCAGTGGTTAGAATGCAGTACTGCAGGCTAATTTTGCTGACTGCCAGCAGTTCGGCAGTCCGATTCTCACCGGCTCAAGGTTGACTCAGCCTTCCATCCATCCGAGGTGGGTAAAATGAGGACTCAAGATTGTTGGGGGCAAGAGGCTGACTCTGTAAACTGCTTAGAGAGGGCTGTAAAAAGCAGTGTGAAGCGATATAGAAGTCTAAGTGCTATTGCAATTGCTGCAGAATCAGTCTATTGCCCCCAACAATCTAGGTCCTCATTTTACTCACTTCGGAAGGATGGAAGGATGAGTCAAGCCTTGAACCGGTCAGGATTGAACTCTTGCCAGTGAGTAGTGAGTTAGCCTGCAATACTGAATTCTAACTACTGTGCCTATACAGCTCACACACCCACTTTCTGGTCTATTTTTGTTTTGAAACGCATGTTGAGAGATGCTGATTGCGGACTAGGCCAGTTTTGTTAAGTAGGAAGACAGGCAACACGGTTATTTGAGGGGTCCTTGGTCCTCTCTGAGCTTGGTTTGTTTTCCTGCAGATGTTTCATTACCCAGATTAGGTAACATCATCAGTGCAAGTCCTAGTTTGGGTAATGAAACATCTGCAGGAAAACAACCAAGCTCAGAGAGGACCAAAGACTTGTCCTTTCAACTCTGAGTTACAACTGTTCTCAATAAAGGAGAATATTTGTAGCTCAGGGTTGAAATGAGGAGTCCTTGGGGCTCTCTGAGCTTGGTTGTTTTCTTGCAGCAGTCCTTATTGGCACTGAAGATGTTAGATAGTTAGGGTAATAAAATGTCTGCAAGGAAACAAGAAAGCTCAGAGAGCACCAAGTTTCCCCCAAAATATTCTCCTTTATTGGCACACGGTTATCTATTTTCAGATCACAGAAACAGCAGGATCCAACCTACCAATTCCATGACATCAGCCCCGTAAACAAGAGGTAAGATAGCAATTGGCAAATTGCTATCTTACCTCTTGTTTACGGGGCTGATGTCATGGAATTGGATGAATACATACATACATACATACATACATACATACATACATATATATGTATGTTTTCTGAGGTTTTCGCGGGTGTTTGTATGTATATATGTATTGTATTGTATTGTATTGTGTGTGTGTGTATATATATATATATATATATATATATATATATATATATATATATATATATATATATATGTATATATGTATATATATGTATGTATATATAAACTGTGTGTGTGTGTGTGTGTGTGTGTTTTCTTTCCTTTTCGTAGGCTTTATGTGTATTTCTCTTTAGCCAGATTCTTCCTACATAAACCAAGATTTTTATGCAGCCCTAGTTCAGTGAAATCCCAATCCACTAGTTTCTAGGCTTTTCTTTCTGGCAGCCAGCAAACACTCTGCTGCCCATTGGGAGACTAAGAGAACTAGGGCTCCATAAAAACACACACACACACACACACACACACACACATTTCATATATATATTTCCAGATGCACCCAGAGCCTTTGCACTCTGTGGATGAAAACACTGTTTTTGTAAAAGAGAGGCACATTTTGTAACCCAATGAAAACTGGAGAAAACCATCCCAAATATTCCAGCAATCCAGCAATTATCACAGAAGTCAGGTCGTCCAGCTCCTGCCTGGGCAACTTCAGAGATGTGGACTACAAATACCACAATTCTCAGCAATGGCTGGGCCGGTTATGGAATTTGGGGAGCTGGTTTGCACAATTTGCCCAGATTGGGAATGGTTTTGTTTGTTTGTTTGTTTTTCAATTATTTTATGTTTTCAATCAAAGCTTCTCGTGCAAGATTGGACCCGTCAAACCAAGATAGCAAAAGCCATAGCATTTAGACTTATATACCGCTTCACAGTGCTTTACAGCCCTCTCTAAGCGGTTTACACAGTCAGCATCTTGCCCCCAACAATCTGGGGTAAAATGACCTCGGAAAGATGGAAGGCTGAGTCAACCTTGAGCCTGGTGAGATTCGAACTGCCAAACTGCTGGCAGCCGGTGATCAGCAGAAGTAGCCTGCAGTACTGCACTCTAACCACTGCACCATCACAGCTCATAGATCCCATCAAGAAGACCCAGAAAACAACTGCATGGAAACCATTCCGGGTTACCGCCTGATAGTTAAAACTCAGAAATAACATCTAAGAGTTACAGTCTTTCCTGAACAAGATCCTTCCTTCTGTATTTGCTCACCCCTTCCAATCCTTGCATCTTCTCATCAGCAACGTCAGAAAAAAGGACAGGGTCTCCAGGAGACTCAAAGGCTGATCAGGTTTCCAGATCTGCGGTAGCAAAACTGGGGCTTCTGGGAGCCTATGTGAGACCTTCTGCTTCAAAACCCCGTGTTGTACCAACAAGATCCTTCTTGCCAAAGAGAAAGTTGATAACCAGAACCAGAATCAGAATAGAGCTGGAAGGGATTTTGGAGCTCAAGCAGGAGACCCTCTACCAGGAGTCTGCAACCTTAAACACTCGAAGAGCCATTTGGAGCCATTTCCCACAGAAAAGAAAACACCGGGAGCCACAAAACCCTTCCCGTGCCTGACTATTTCTTGAGCAGCCACAAAACTAGCATATGTAATTGAATTAAATGTTCTTTTTTCTTCTGAAACTTTTCTTTTCTTGGATTTCTCCATGGTTGGTCTACTAGGGGGTTGAAAAGCTCCATAAATCATGTGCTGGAAGGTGTTGCACTTTGGTGGTTGTGACACATATTTTGAGTGATAGGGAGCCGCAGCAGAGGGGTGAAAGAGCCACATGCAGCTCCAAAGCCGCAGGTTGCTGACCCCTGCCCTATACCATTTCAGACAAGTGGCCATCCAGTCCCTTCTTAAAAGCCTCCAGTGATGAAGCACCCAGAACTTCTGAAGGCAAGCCATTCCTCTGATTAATTGTCCTCACTGTTAGGAAGTTTCTCCTCCAATCCCAGGTTGCTTCTAACCATATCCATATACATCTTAAACACAAGGTTTAAGCTGTATAATTTGCATCCTACCAGATTCAAAGAAGGTCTATCAGATCTTTTATCAAGGGCTTGACTGTGTTCCTTCCATTTTTCTCCCTTTTCCAGCCCTGTTAGCAAAAGAGCAAATGATATTATCCGCCAGGCTGCGTTTCATGGAATCACGAGACTGCAAATTTGATTTAAAGTTGAATCTTTGCCCAGATGAGCAGATCCCAATCCTTGGCAGTTGTGAGCCTCTCTCCACACCTTCCGTCCGTTGGAAAGAAAAATATTTTTATTTTTATTGTGGCTGTAGAGTCTCCACGTCGTAAACGTCACACTGGAAATATTTTTGAAAAGCCAGGAACTTTCCAACACTCTAGATAAGAATCATTTTCCTTTTGTGGCTATGGAAAACTACATTTCTCTCTCTCTCTCTCTCTCTCTCTCTCTCTCTCTCTCTCTCTCTCTCTCTCTCTCTCTCTCTCTCTCTCTCATGCTTTTAAGCCTAACCACACCCTCTTCCTCCAAAAGGGAACACTGTAATTTCAAACATCCCTGCTTTGCTTTTGAAACTGGAAACTAGTTACCAAACAAGAGCTTGGCGAGAGCTTCTCCGCGTGCCCTCTGGGAGGGGTTCTCTGTTATATAAACCCCAACCGGCCCCGGGCTCCATTTGGGAACTGAGAATCTACTGCTGAGCAGACAGCAAGACATCACCCAACGGACAGAAAACATGTTTAAATTCAATTTATCAGAGGAAACATCCAAGATAGGCAACACTGCACAGGATGCAGGTAAATAGACTCTGCTTCTCCTTTTGTCGTTCTGGAATCTTTTCAATCTTAGTTCATATCTAATCCTTCTGGATGGAGAATTGGTTTCTATCCTCAACTTGGTAGAATAACAGAGTTGGAAGGGACCTTGGAGGTCTTCTAGTCCAACCCGCTGCTTAGGCAGGAAACCCTACACCACTTCAGACAAATGGTTATCCAACCTCTTCTTAAAAACTTCCAGTGTTGGAGCATTCACAACCTCTGGAGGCAAGTTGTTCCACTGATTAATTGTTCTCACGGTCAGGAAATTTCTCCTTAGTTCTAAGTTGCTTCTCTCCTTGATTAGTTTCCACCCATTGCTTCTTGGTGTTGGTGTCCACATCTTTGGACACCAGGCTTTGGCTGATTTGGAGAATGGGTCAACCCGGGTATTACAGGACGGGAGGTCCCCAAGGAGTTGAGAGTTGCAAGCCAGATTGGGAAGCTACAAAGACCTCCCAGAAAAAGACAGTGGCCAACCTTGTGTAGCACGGCCAAGAAAAATAAACCAATGTGTCAAGTCATAAGGACTTGAGGTCAAGGGAGACTTCCCCCCCCCACACACAGTGTCTATCCCTAAGTTGGAGTGTGCAAGTTAGGATAGAAAAATGTTTATTTCCAGGGTGTAAAAAATAGGTTTGCTTGGAGAAAGGGCTTAGTAGGAGAACACTTCCTGATATATCCAATATAAGGAATATGAATTAGACCTGGGAAATCTTACCTTGTCTGCATCTTTGGGGAGACTCAGATAACACCAGATAACCAAGACCCAGTGGCCTAGAGGTGGAGCTCCTGCCTCACAATCAGGAGGTTGTGAGTTCGACCCTAGGTAGAGGCAGATGTAGGGTCTCCGGCTTGGGTAGGGGGTTGGACTTGATGACCTGCAAGATCCCTTCCAACTCTGCTAATCTGTTACCCTAATGCGACATGCTTGCCAAACAGTTTAATTTGGCCAGTAGTGGCCAAGATTACGGAAACCTTTTGGGAAAAGTGTATTTTCTAAAACTAGCTAATAACACCGGTTTTTTTTTTTTTTTGAGTAGTACCATAAAATTATATATCAGTGGAAAGATAATTTAATCAAGAGTGTAATGCCATAAATGTTATGAAGGATTTGCTGTTAGAATAGCAGTTATAAAGAAGAAAAGTGAAATGAGATATACAAAAATGATCACCATTGAAAAAACGAGATATACAAAACTGATCCCCATGTCAGTTAATACTGAGTTGGGTAACCTTCAGCATGAATTATGGCCTTACAACGTTTTCCCATGGAGTGAACCAAGTTTTTTAGTTCTGCAGCTGTTATCATGTGAAACCAAGATTGAAAGATTGCTTCTATTAACTGGGTTTTATTGCTGGGTGGCTTCTGACTAACAAGTTTCTTTAGTCGGCTCCATCGATTTTCATTTTTTTAAAAAAATTTGATTTATATGCTGCCCTTCTCCGGAGACTCAGGGCGGCTTACAATGCGCTAAGCAATAGCCTTCATCCTTTTGTATATTTTTTTATACAAAGTCAGCTTATTGCCCCCACAACTGGGTCCTCAATTTACCTACCTTAGAAAGGATGGAAGGCTGAGTCAACCCTGAGCCTGGCGAGATTCGAACCTGCAGTAATTGCAGGCAGCTGGTCTTAATAACAGGGTGCTTTAGACCACTGTACTACCAAGGCTCTAATTGGGTTAAGGTTCCAAGCAGTGGAATAGGATTATCTTGAAACTCAAAAAAAAAAAAAAAGTGGTGTTATTAGCCATCAAACCTCAAAAATACACTTTTCCCAAAAGATTTCCACAATTTTGGCCACTACTGTCGGTGAAGCGGTAGCTTATATATTTTTCCCTGCTGATTTTTTCATACCGCTAGATTCAAAACATGGAACCTCCCTCCCTCTCTTCCTTCCTCCCTCCCTCCCTCCCTTGGGATCTTTTGTTTCTTCACCATTGATGTCCTCAGATTCTTCCTCCTTGTGGTATTTTAGGATGTAGAGAAGTGAAAAGAAGTAGAAAAAAATAAGGGCTTTGCAGGGAATCATTTTATAGGCCTGGTCCTTTATGTGAGAATTTAATGGGAGGCGAAGTAAAAAGAAAAAAAATATCTGCCTTTTCCCCTCGAGTTTTTTTTGGGGGTGGGGTTGGGGTGGGGTGAGTTGTTACATAATATGAGTACCCATTTCAGATGCTGAGGCCGCCATGCCGCCATGTAGATTTCATAAATTAAGATCTGATCATAGACATGTGGATGGAATAGAAACCCAAGAAGTGTTTTAACAAAGAATTTCTTGTTGATTAGAAACTGAGAATGTTTGGTTTTGATCGTCATTCTCCCAGAACTGTGTCACCCCGAGGCATTATCTTGCCTTTGACTCTCTTTTTTTTTTAAAAAAAGGTGTGGTTCAGAAAATTGAAAGACGTTCTGTAGCTTTCCACTCAAGTCCTCTCAAGTCACAAACTGTTATTTTAAACTTCGCCAAAGAGTAATCATTATATACATTTATATACATTTACCAACTGATCAGAAGTCAAGGTGACTTACAGAATTCCCTAAGCGGCAAATTTTACAGCTGGGAGACAAAAATCAGAATTAAGAATTAAGTAGTACCTTTTAAAACTAATAAATCTTATTATAAGGCCCAGGCTGGTCTCGGATTCCTTGTTTTTGACTTTCACTGACTAATGCAATTTTCCCAGAGTTCAGTGATGACTGAAGACAAGATTAGCCCTCATAAACATAGATTTTGGCACAAGGAGTCTACCAGTTATATTTTCTTAAAACACAGCTTTCTCATAGGTTTTTCTTCTTCTTCTGTTTAAGAGTTCATTCTGAGCCTCTAGCATCTGTTCACCTAATTCTTTAATTTGGAGAATTTCTGCTAAACTATGCATGGGGGCAAATCTGCAACTTCTCAGTTGTCCTATGCTATATTTATTTTCCTGATCCATTTTTTTAAAAAAATAATAATAATAATGACATTTTTATGCCAGAAAAGCAGTGGTGGGGCTGTGGTTAGAATGCGGTATTGCAGGCTAATTCTGCCCACTGCCAGGAGTTCGATCCTGACTTGCTCAAGGTTGACTCATCCTTCCATGACTCATCCACATGTGGCCCTCCCAAGCTCCGTTTTCACTGGGAGAGGGTTGCAGGAGGCTGTGGCAGCTGAAAACGGAGCTTGGGAGCCTGCTTTCGCTGGCAGAGCGCTTGGGCCACCACAGGTGCCCCCGACACGAGTGATGTCAAGCTGGCCATGCCCACCCCGGCCACGCCCACCCCAGCCCTCTGAGGTCAAACACAACCCTGATGCGGAAATCGAGTTTGACATCCCTGGTTTAGAGAGTTGGATTTTTGAAGTGTGGATATTTAGTGCCACTTTAAAGATTCTTCTGCAAAGTTCCTTGAAAGTTTCACCCAGTTATAAAATAGAACTTAGCATTTCCAACTTTCTCTGTCAAAACCAGACAGATCAAAAAATGTATGCACAAACGTAACTCTTTTTGAGAAAAATTGGAATGTCGATATTAGTAACCTAATAATTTATTCCTACTATTGAGAATTTTTATGCTAAATAGGCCTTTCGAAATAGTATTGTTCTTACTATACATGCTAGTTTGGCTATTGTTATTTTAAAATGTAAAATGAACTGTTTTTGGCAACTGGTGTATGTAATTTATGACTGTGACAGTAATTTATGTTACTGTTTATGATTGCAGTTAATTCAGCAGGGCAGGCTGTGCAGCACGTTCTGGATCAAGCGACAGAAACTGGTCAGAAAGGTAAGACAAGACAGTTTATATTAAGTTAGGAGCAGCACCTTCACTCTTACAATAAAAGAAAATGGTACATTTTTTCCCAATTTGGAGCAGTTTGCCTCCTGTACAGACTTCTAACTAGAGAAGTCAGGTTTGATCTTGCTTGTAATAAACTTGTCTTCAGTTAGCCTATATCAATGTTGGCGAACCTTTTCGGCACTGAGTGCCAAAGCAGGAGCATGCGTGCACACGTGGGGGAAACTGGAAGAGCAGTTCCCTGGCGCACATGTGTGGGAGTGCCGGAAACCGGAAGAGCAGCTCCCCGGAGCGCATGCACGCTGGTCACCTGGTCTTCTGGTTTCTGGCGTGAAGACCAGCTGGCCGGCACAAAACTGGAAGCTCAGCTCAAGGGGCTGCTCTTCCAGTTTCTGGCACTCCCATGCCAGCTGCGTACTGGAACCCAGAAGAGCAACAGGCAACAGCTAACATGCCCGGAGATATGGCTCTGCGTGCCACTTCTAGCACATGTGCCATAGGTTCGCCATCAATGACCTATACCAAGTAACAGAAAACTTCAAATCAAGAAATTCTGTTCTTGAAGGAGAGATTCAATGTTGTTTTTTTAAAAAAAAATCAAACGCACTTTCTTAGGCAGGTTTTTATACTAGGCTCCTCCTGCCACCGATTGATCTTGGTTGATCTCAAAGACCTAAGCAGGTTCAGGTTTGGTTAAGACTTGGATGGGGGACCCATCTCAGGATTATGGGTGAGATTGAGAAGCCAGAAGAATTTTACCGATGAAGAAGTAGCAAATCACTTCTGGATCAGTGCCAACTTAAGCTATATTATTTAATTATTTTAAAATTATTTTAACTTTTGTGTACAAATGTTTTATTTTTGGCTGTTCACTGCCCTGAGTCCGAAAGGAGAAGGGTGGTATAGAAATTTAAATAATAAATAAATAAATAAATAAACAAACAAATAAACAAATAAATAAATAAATAATGGGAGGGTTACCAGGAGTGAACTTGATTAATGGTGATCTTAATTTTTACTTCTTTCTGGAAAGCCAGAAACAGCCTCAAGTTTGTAAATTGTCCTAGAAACTAACAAAACTCAGAGGCAATGGGAGATTACCTTAACAATAACAGAGTTGGAAGGGACCTTGGAGGTCATCTAGTCCACCCCCCTGCTCACGCAGGAGACCTGTCCTAGGGATTCAAACCGCCGAACTGCCGACCTTTCTGATCGACAAGCTCAGTTTCTTAGCCACTGAGCCACCTAGTCAGGCTACATTGCATGCATATTTCATTATGAACAGGATGAAGTAGGGTTCAGGGATGAAATCATTGAGAAGTCATAGAAAATAAAATCCAACGATGACAGAAATTTTCAAAAGATAGAGAAATTGAACCATTGACAAATTGGTTTGGTCTGGTCAATGTTTAATTATTTAGGACTTTTATTAAAAAAAACTCATTTTGAACAAATCAGATGTTAAGATCAGATCGGGGAAAGGCCAAATTCTGTCGTTAGCAAGTTTTCTGTTAAGGGTTGAATGCAGTGGTGAAATCCAATTTTTTTTTACTACCGGTTCTGTGGGCGTGGCTTGGTGGGCATGGCAGGGTAAGGATTCTGCAAAATCTCCATTCCCACCCCACTCCTGGGGGAAGGATATTGCAAAAACTCCATTCCCACCCCACTCTGGGGCCAGCCAGAGGTGGTATTTGCCGGTTCTCCGAACTACTCAAAATTTCCGCTACCGGTTCTCCAGAACCTGTCAGAACCTGTTGGATTTCACCCCTGGTTGAATGGGATGGTATCTCTTGATAAGTATAATTTGTTAAGTGAACTGGATCACGTTGATCTTGGAACCTTAAGAATTATCAGCAGCGTCCCAAGATTACGTGGTTTGGGGTCAGATTATAACAGCGGTGTCAAACTCAATTTCATTGAGGGACACATCAGGGTTGTGATTGACTTCAGGGGGCGTGGCCAGCTCAACGTCACTTGTCAGGGGGCGCCTGTGGTGGCCAGAGCACTCTGCCAGCAAAAACAGGCTCCCGAGCTCCGTTTTCGGCTGCAACGGCCTCCTGCAATCCTCTGCCAGCAAAAGCAGAGCTCGGGAGGGCCCCACGCGACCCTCCCGAGCTCTATTTTTGCTGGCAGAGGCACTGCAGGCTGGTCCTTCAGTGTTTCCAGGGAGGCCCCGTGGGCCAGATCTAAGAACCCCGAGGGCGGATCTGGTCTGTGGGCCTTGAGTTTGACACCCCTGGATTATAATATAGAAGAAAGGGCTCTGGGCATCTACACTCTGAAGAAACCTCAGAGATAATCTATTGCAGACTTCAGGAAATGTCAGTTTTGCTATATCCCCAGGGAGGCGAAGTTGTATATTAAGAGACCCTTAACCATCTCGTGATTTCCCTTTGTTAAAAAAGTTATTGACGACACCTGCAAAACGGCGCAAGATACTGGCGAAAAAGCCGTGCAAAATGTCACAGGTCAGATAACGGCGTGGGGTAAAAGCTTCGGCGAGAGCGGAGAGAAGAAGGAAGAAAAGAAGAACGTTTCAACCTAAATGGGCAGGTCTTTCTTTTGGTTTGCCTGGTGCATTTGAAACGATCCAACTTATCTTTTTATGCATTGGAAATTATCTTCCCATGGCTACCCTATTAGATGTACTTTACACCTTCATTGAAGGTTAAATTATATATTGCGCAAACTTTGTTGTTGTATCAAAACATTAAAAAAAATTGTTTCAAAGTGAATTGGTGACGACTTGTTTCTGATCATTGCTTTCTGTGATTATATCCTGCCGAGTGAAAATACTAAATCGTACATAATTGCCAAGTCAATTATGCTTTGCCTATCGAAGGATATGGGGTGACATGATAGCTCTCTTCCAGTTATTTGAGGGGGCTATCACAGAGAAGATGTGGGCTCTTGGGGTTTTGGGCAATCCTCTAGGCAAGGATTGCCAGGATTCGGCGAACCCCCAAATGCCACCTGACTGGCCACACGCACCCTGTCCTGCCCCTCCTAGGAGTCTCCACACAGCCCATTCATCATTCCAGGTAAGTGCAGGGGCTGCGCGGAAGGTCTGGGAGGGCAAAAAATGGGCCTACCGGAAGTTCCGGAAGTCCAGAAATGGGCCTATTTCCAGCCTCCGGAGGGCCTCCGGGCCCTGGGGGGAAGCTGTTTTCACCCTCCCAGAGGCTCGAAGAAAGCCACTGGAGCCTGGGGAGGGTGAAAAACGGGCCTCCCGGAAGTTCCAGAAACGGGCCCGTTTCCGGCCTCCGAAGGACCCTGGGGAAAGCAGTTTTCTTCCTCCCGGAGGCTCGAAAAAAGCCTCCGGAGCCTGGGGAGGATGAAAAATGCCCCCCCCCCCGCCATGGTGCAGGCAGCCGACTAGGGTATTTTTCATTTTAAATATGCTTATATGTATGTAATTTCTGGGAATGACTGTGGGAATTTTCAGTCAGATCCCAGCCTGTCTCCACTGACACGGAGTAGAAAACACACAGACCAGAGTATGTTTCAAAATGTCAACTTTTAATAATTGCTTTTGTTGCCATGTTATGTCATGAGTTATAAAGGAGCTAGAAAAAAAAAAAAGCATGAATTTTCGGGACGGGCTTGGGGTGTATTTTAAAAACATCCTGACTGATTAGATTAGGGGTCTTCAAACTTGGCAGCTTTAAGACTTGTGGACTTCAACTCTTAGAATTCTCCAGCCAGCAGAGTCCACAAGTCTTAAAGCTGCCAAGTTTGAAGACCTCTGGATTAGATAAATACATCTGGCACTTTATAGAATTCACCTGGACATAAGACCATGTCAAGACCCTCAAGGCAGCTATGGGAACAATCTAATCCTGATTCGAGACACCCCCCTCTAACCAATTTTTCCAGGTTCAGCATTTCCAGATGAACGGAGCAAAAATTATGTCAGTGCGCCTGCCAATCTTCTTGGGATATCAATAATTTCTACGTTTTAATTGTTCAACGGGCTAATGCTAAAAGCACTTCAAAAACTAACGTACAAGAAGAATAAAAACTTACAAAAATTCTTCAGACGTCCCAAGGTTATCCTCAAGTACGTTATCCTTTTTTTAAAAAAAAAAATACAGAAGCTAAGTGGATGTGTAGTGACAAGAAGCCATTCTCCTATGGTTTTTGTGGACATCAACGATGCTTGTTCAGCTTATAAAAATAATCCATTCCTGGAACTCCTCTCTTTACGCACAACCAGACAGTGCTTAAATCGAGGGGAGGCTAAGTACATGATTTAGAGGCAGGCCTGTAACTGAAACATGTACAGGCCTGTACATGAAACAAGGGAAACGAGGCTTCTGGCTCTCCTGTTAACTGTAAAAATGGGGGGGAAAAAATCTAGATTATTCCCTGAAGGTCACCCATTCAGCCTTCAGAACCGATCCAAGAGCTTTTACTCAAAAGTGCCTAAACTACAAGTGTAGCATTGCCTGAAGCCAAAGTGCTTGAACAGTTAATATTTCCTTCAGCATTATACATTGCCAGAAGCGATGCTAAGTTTGCTTATTGTGGCAAGGTCGCACTTCCGTAGAAGAATAAAAGGGAACAGGTTTAAACTTCTCAAGATGAAACCTACAAAAAAAAAACCTCTAGGCGGTGCAGATGAGCTGGTTATCTGTAGTCGTCTGTCTCAACTCTAAATTCATGGATTCCCGCCCACCCCCATATTATATATATATAAAAAGGACTAGCTTGAACGGAAGTTAACTGAGAATCATATCCGCTACGGCTAAGTGAGAAAGGGGGTTTTCTGTGTAAACTTCTCGTAAGCTTTTTTTTTTTTTTCCAACGGGACTCAGAACACGGGTGTGTCAGGCTGAGACGGAGGAGCCGTTTATGTGAAGGTCAGACCGGCTTCGTTGTACACCTTGAAGACTTTCTCAATCGCGTTGACGTAGGCGGCTGTTCTCAGGTCCAGTCCGAGGTTGTACTTCATGGCGGTACGCATGATTTGCTACGGGACATTAAAAACGGTAGAGTTAGGACTCCCAGAGACGTTTGCTATGCTTTAAATATATATATATATATATAATACACGTAGGAAGATTACTGGGAAGATTACTGCTGGAGTCCAACTGCTATTAGCTTTAGCTAAAAACCTGGTTCAGAGAGTAGAAGCTGAGGAATATCTAGAGCAATGTTTCTCAACCTTGGTAGCTTGAAGATGGGTGGACTTCAACTCCCAGAATCCCCCAGCCAGCACTGCTGGCTGGGGGATTCTGGGAGTTGAAGTCCACCCATCTTCAAGCTACCAAGGTTGAGAAACACTGCTCTAGAGGGTTACCCATTATGCTTTTGTTCAAAGATCTATGCCAGGGGTCAGCAACCTGCGGCTCTGGAGCCGCATGTGGCTTTCACCCCTCTGCTGGAGCTCCCTGTCGCTCAAAATATGTGTCACAACCGCCAATGTCTGACATCTGCTGGTTCGTGATTTCTTGAGCTTTTCAACCCATCTTTTTTTGGGGGGGGGGGGGCGGGGGGAGTTCAAAATGTTTTTGTTGCATGCAGAAATAAAACTCTGTAGCAGTTCATTGATTTCATAAATGCAACACATTATAGTTTCTTTATACACAGCATAAAGGTAAAAAAACGATATATGCAGCATTATCTTCATTTTAGCTGTCAAAAGGGTTTTGTGGTTCCCGGTGTTTTCTTTTCTGTGGGAAATGGGTCCAAATGGCTTTTTGAGTGTTTAAGGTTGCTGACCCTTGATCTATCCATTCCATTCTATTCTTTTTTTTTTGTTGTTTTAATTTGATTTATATGCCGCCCTTCTCCGGAGACTCAGGGCGGCTTACAATGCGTTAAGCAATAGCCTTCATCCTTTTGTATATTTTATACAAAGTCAGCTTATTGCCCCCACAAACTGGGTCCTCAATTTACCCACCTTAGAAAGGATGGAAGGCTGAGTCAACCTTGAGCCTGGTAAGATTCGAACCTGCAGTAATTGCAGGCAGCTGTGTTAATAACAGGGTGCTTTAAACCACTGTACTACCAAGGCTCTTTTTTTTTTTTTATGGAGGAATTCAAAACTCAGCTAGTTGTGAAACTGCATGAAAATAAGGACGCAGTTCAGGATAATTTCCAATGGCCAACTGGAGATTTTTAAGAAGAGATCTGAAATGGTACAGGTAATTCTCCACTTACGACAGTTCATTTAGTGACTGTTCAAAGCTACAATGGCAAAGCTGAAAGAAGTGACTTATGGCAGTTTTTCACATTTACGCTTGTTGCAGCATCCCCATGGCCATGTGATCAAAATTCAGATGTTTAGCAACTGACTCATATTTACGACAGTTGCAGTCTCGGGGTCATGTGATCCCCTTTTGCGACCTTCTGACAAACAAAATCAATGGGGGAGCCAGATTCACTTAACAACCGTGTTGCTAACTTAAGAGCTGAAGTGATCCACTTAACAACTATGGCAGGAAAAGTCATAAAATGGGGCAAAACTCACTTGACAAATGTCTTGCTTAGTAAGAGAAATGTTGGGCTCAATTGTGGTCGTTAACTCGAGGAATACCAGTGTATAGGGTCTTCCTGCTGGACTAGAAGACTTCTAAGGTCCCTTCCAACTCTGTTATCCTGCTTGTCACAAGACAGCAACCAAGGGAAACTGCCACGTCCTCTGGCTAAGTTAACACGTTGAACAATGCAATTACCGTATTTTTCCGACTATAATACACACCAGAGTATAAGACGCACCAAGATTTCAAAGAGGTAAACAAGAAAGAAAAGGTGTTTGCCCTCCCCAGGCCCCAGGAGCACTCTGCAGGCCTCCCAAATCCTCTGCAAGCCTCTTTTTTCACAAAAACAGGATGCACAGAGGGTTTGGGAGGGGGCTGGGGAGGGCAAAAACGCAGTTTTCGTGAAAAACGAGTCCCTTTTTGGCCTCCCAAACTCCCCACGCATCACGTTTTTGCCCTCCCCAGCCCCCAAGGAGCACTCTACAGGCCTCCCTAACCCTCTGCACATCCCATTTTTGTGAAAAACAGGCCTGTTTTTTGCGAAAATGGGACGCATGGGACGGGGTTTCAGGAGGCCAAAAATGGCTGTATTTGGTGTATAAGACACACCAACACTTCCACCCTCTTTTAAGGGGGAAAAAAGTGTGTCTTATACTCCGAAAAGTACGGTATATATATGCTTATATAAAGCTCTGTCCTTTCCATAAACTTCATATCCTGTTGCCTCAAGTCCTTTCCCCAGTCGTGTTCCTAGAAATCCTACCTTCTCATATCTCTAAATGCAGAAAGCCTGACTGCTAATGGCAACATTAATAACCATGGCTTCCCTCTGCTTTTCACTGCTAATCTTTCCGCCATAAGGCAAGCAAAATAAGGCAGAAAGAGCTGACAATCAGGAATAGACCAATGACTCCGACCTCTCAGATGACCATCCATAGTAGCATTTAATGTTTCATAGCTGCGCCATACGTACCCGTGCGGATCGCTCCATGGTGTAAGCCAAGCCCGAATGCACAATGTCTTTTTCAGAGGCACCCTGTGTGGAAAAGAACAGCCATCAGAACCCAGTTTAAAGTTACCAACCAGAGGCTGGTATGGTTTAAGGGGCCAAATTCCCCTTTTCTAATGTCACTTCTATGTACTGCCTTTTGGTGGAAATTGGTTAATTGAAAGAGCTGTGGTGGCGCAGTGGTTAGAATGCAGTACTGCAGGATAACTCACTGCCAGCAGTTCGATCCTGACCGGCTCAAGGTTGAGGCAACCTTCCAAGGTCGGACCCAAAATGAGGACCCAGATTGTTGGGGGCAAGAGGCTGACTCAGTAAAGTGCTTGGAGAGGGCTGTAAAGTACTGTGAAGTGGTATATAAGTCTAAGGGCTATTGCTATTTGAACATCAGGTCAAAAACAGGGTTGGTAGAGGTACATACCCGCCAAGCTAAAAAATTTTCATATGAAACGTATGTATTGCGTACTGGAATTAATGCACATTATTCTAACAATATTAAGTTTAGATTTCACCTGGGAAAATTGTTTCTGATTTCTAGTCAGAACTGTAATAAGGGTAAGTCCTTGACTTACAACCATTCGTTTAGTGACTGTTCAAAGTTACAATGGCACTGCAAAAGTGACTTATGCCCGTTTTTCACACTTGCGACCATTGAAGCTTCCCCATGGTCGCATGATCAAAATTTAGATGCTTGGCAACTGACTCATATTTATGACGGTTGCAGTGTCACGTGATCATCCTTTGTGATTCTTTGACAAGCAAATTCAATGGAGAAGCCAGATTTGCTTAACAACTGTTTTACTACCTTAACATCTGTAGTGATTCACTTAATAACCGGGGCAAGGTAGGTCATAAAATGGGACAAAATTCACTTAACATCTGTCTTGCTTAGCAACAGAAATTTTTGACTCAATTGTGGTCATAATTCAAGGACTGACTGTCTTTGAAATTCTTATTAGTCCATTTATTTATTATAAATACGAACCGAGCCAAAACTTCAGCCTTCAACAGAGTTAGCAATAGCACTTTATGGTTAATGGTGTTTTTATGACTTTGTGTCTTCTGATGTTCTGCATGGAGCCACACGAACTGGATAGCACTAGCAATAGCACTTGGTAGACTTATATACCGCTTTGTAGTCCTTTTACAGCCCTCTCTAAGCAGTTTTACAGAGACAGCCTCTTGCCCCCAACAATCAGGGGAGTCCTCATTTTTACTCACTTCGGAAGGACGGAAGGCTGAGTCAACCCTGAGCCTGGTGAGATTTGAACTGTCAAACTGCAGGCAGCCGGCAGGCAGCAGCAGTTGCTTGAGTACTGCACTCTAACCATTGCACCACCGTGGTTCATAAATTAAATAAGTTAAATGTTATTAAATGCATTTTAGCTTCCCTTCTTCAGAGTTCCCTGTGGGTTTTGTTGCTGCATGATGTAAAGTTTGCTTAGGCCTACATATTAAGAAAATAAAATTTTGCAAGAGCTACTTACAGATATTCTATCCTGGAATTCTGCAGTAGGCACAACCGGAATACTTCCCCCGTGTTTCCCAAACTTTCTTTCCAAGCTCTCTTGAACCGACACTAAAAGAATGAAAACAGCCAGCAGTGAAAACTCCTAGCCAACTGGATGATCAAAAGACAGTTCTTCTCAAAGTAGAATTAACTTCCTTTTTTTATTGTGCTGCCTAGGTACATCTATTTCCATGTAAAGGGGGGGGGGATTTCCTCTTAAATCCATTAATCTGCCAAAAACATTCAGCAATGCAATGCCAGAAACCCACCAGCATAGTTTCCAACCAAAACCAGCTAAAACCATCGGGCACGGTGTGCCCCTGAAAGCAATTAAGGAGCCCAGACATGCCCATCGGTGGGCGAAGGCTAGTATACGAAGGATGGAACCCATGAAACGTACTTAGTAGATGGTAGTTTGAGTCCCTTTCGTACTTGAAGGTCAAGCGGCCGTAGCTGACATGGTTCAGGTTCTTCAACCATTCAAAGTAAGATACAGTCACACCACCAGCATTTAAATAAAGGTCCTGTGGAAAGAATAAGTGAGGAAATGAAAAAGAAGCACCTTCGGATAGGTTAGTAATGATCTAGACCAGTGATGGCCAAACTTTTTGCCATCGCGTGCCAAAAGTGGGAGGAGCGCGGGGATGGGGGGTGTCGCGTGTGCGCCCTCACCCATAATTCAATGTGTCCCACACCCTCACTCATTTGCGTGTGCCCCCCCCACGCTCCCGGCATGTGATGCCACAGTGGGCCCAGTAGGCCCGTTTTTCGCCCTCTCCAGGCTCCAGAGGGTTTCTTGGAGCCTGGGGAGGGCAAAAACAGCCTTCCCCATCCCCATGGAGGCCCTGTGGAGGCCGGAAATGGCCCGTTTGCCAACTTCCGGTGGGACTGGAAGGCCCATTTTTCACTCTCCCCAGGCTCGAGCCTTTCTAGGAGCCTGGGGAGGGCGAAAACAGCCTTCCCCATCTGCCTGGAAGCCCTCCGAAGGCCAGAAACAGCCAGTTTCCTGACTTCCAGAAGTTGGGAAACGTGCTGTTTCTGGCCTCCGGAGAGCCCCCGGGGGGTGAGTAGAGTGAAAAAGGGGCCTTCCAGTCCCATCAGAAGTCAGCAAATGGGTCGTTTCACGCCTTGGGGCGGGGGGGTTGGGGAAGGCCGTTTTCGTCACCCCCAGGCTCCTAGAAAGCCTCTAGAGCCTGGGGAGAGCGAAAAACAGGCCTTCCCCACCCTCCCGAGGCTCTCTGGAGGCTGGAAACAGCCTGCTTCCTGACTTCCGGTGGGCCCGGAAGGCCTGAAAATCATGCGCGCCGGAGCTGAGCTAGGGCAATGATCATGTGCCCACTGATATGGCCATAGGTTCACCATCACGGATCTAGACAGAACAGGCAGGTAGATTTAACAGGCAGAACATCACTAAAGTGTACGTCTGATATGGGCTTATCCCGAAGGAGGGGTAAAATGTGTCATCAGTCTCGAGTCCCTTGGTGCCCACAAGAGATCTAAATCCAGCCCACCGAGATTCTTAATACGTTGACTCTTATCTACCGCCAATTTGCTTTGGCCGTTAGTAGTTCAGATTCTTATAGAGAGCCTCAACTTGAAATAAACCTACAGTATATATTCATTTGAACTGCCTGGATTCCTGATTTTACAGTCATCGACTTAAAAGTGAAATGACAACTATAATTAAACACTTATTAACAGGTACATCAAATTTATGTTTGGCTCCAGGTGAGATCGAGAAGCTAAATGAAGAGCAAAGAATTCAAAAGAAAAAGAATTCACTGTTGATAGAATCTCAGGCGTGTCTGATGTTTATTTTTATACTGCTTTCATTGTATGCCACGCAGTCGCTTCTTGTGAGATGGATGGCCGCACATATTTGATACACGACTAAGTAAATAAAATTCAAGGCATTGAAAAAGGGCAAGGAGGCATCACTCTGCAAAAAGTAGCAGAAAGGAATGAGTAACTGCCTTCGCCATCCTGTTCAGCAACCCAGGAACCAGTTTCATGGTTTCAGGGAATGCATTTTTACTCCCACCCAATTGGCTGGATTAGTAACTTGCCTGCATTCCTGGCTCTGAGCCAGCATTCAGGATGTAGTTCTCAACAACAAGAAAGTCTCTCAGAAACAGTTTTCTTCACTTTGTTCAATGGCTTGAAGTCTCTTCAGGTTGAAGAGCCTCCCATCAACTAGGTTACCCAACTAACACTTCTTGGAAACATGGGATGGAATTATCAGGAATCAAGATGAAGGTTCGGTCCCATCCACTACCTGAATAGCTGAGGAATTTTGCGGGAGTCAACCAAGCAAGGAGATCATGAAGATCCAAAGTTCCTATCTCTGCTTTATGGGGCTGACAATGGCTGAGGAAGACTCATTCCTGCTTCCAAACTAAGCCATACCCAAATAGGAAGAGTGGGGTGAGTTCAACAGAACTTCCTTCCTTGTAGACCAAGATCAAAGACTTGCTAGGCCTTCAAGGGTCTCCCACCTTGGCAACTTTATGGCTTGTGGACTTCAACTCCCAGAATTCCTCAGCCAGGAATTCTGGGAGTTGGAAGTCCACAAGTCATAAAGTTGCCAAGGTGGGAGACCCCTGTGCTAGAGTATAACTGAGGATAAAACAAAAACAGATTTTTTTTTGTATCCAACCCAGCCAAAGGCAGACAACCTTCATAATCTAATTTGCTACTAATAGAGCTATTTGCCAGTTACATTCCTGAAAGCAGATTGAAATCCATTCTATTTCAGAAAAGTCCTGCTGAATAGTTATGTTTTCTTTTTTAAAAAAATCAGAAGTTATCTCCATCAACCAACTTATTTATTTATTTATTTATTTATTTATTTATTTATTTTATTAATTTAATTTGTATACCGCCCTTCTCCCAGAAGGGACTCAGGGCAGTGAACAGCCAAAATTAAAAAACATACAAATACAAAAGTTAAGATAATTAAAAAGAATTAAATCACTAGCTTCCCAATTTAAAACCCCCAAATCCATAAAAATTAAAATCCCAATTAAAAACCATTTAGGCTAGGCCGGCTTGATGGAATAAAAACTTATTCAGGGCTTTACGGAAGGTCCAGAGGTCCGGGATCAATCGTATTCCAGGAGGCAGCTCGTTCCACAGGGCAGGTGCCCCCACAGAGAAGGCTCTCCCCCTGGGGGCCGCCAGCCAACATTGCCTGACTGACGGCACCCTGAGGAGGCTCTCTCTGTGAGAGCGTATTGGCCGGTGGGAGGTTATCGGTAGCAGCAGGCGGTCTTGCAAATACCCTGGCCCTAAGCCATGGAGCGCTTTAAAGGTGGTAGCCAACACCTTAAAGCTTAACTTAACATTGTTTTTCACCCAAGACAACAACTATCAAAAAGAACCTTACTGGAATAACCATGATGTTCCGTTCCAAGAATATCTTATCAGCTTCAGGGGTCGTGGGTCCATTAGCACCTTCAGCAATGATCTGGAAAGTAACAGCAGAGCATCACCGTTAAGCCCAGGAAATCTTTAACAGAGGCAGCGATAGGAGCTGGTGGAGAATAAAGTCTCAGCTGGAGGAACTGAGAAAGCTCAGACGATTCATCCATCTTACTTTCGCTCTGACGTTGTGGGCGTTGGCTTTTGTCAACTGTTTTTCGCTGGCTGCTGGGATGAGGATGTCACAATCGGTTTCAAGAATGTGGCAGTCAAGAGCCTGAGCTTTTGGATAGGTGAGAATGGATCCATGTTGCTGTTGAGAGAATGGTGGGAATTATGACGCTTTAGTCTCTTAGCAGAACAAAATAACAGAATTGGAAGGGACCTTGGAGGTCTTCTAATCCAACCTCCTGCTCAAGCAGGAGACCCTACACCATTTCAGACAAATCCCTGCCTGATCTCTTGTTGAAAGCCTCCAGTGATGACGCACCCACAACATCTGAAGGCAAGCCGTTCCACTGGTTGATTCTTCTCACTAATAGAAAAATTTCTCTTTAGTTCTATATTGGTTCTCTCCTTGATCAGTTTCCATCTGTTACTTCTTGTTCTGCCTTTGGGTGCTTTGAAGAATAGGTTGGCCCCCTCTTCTTTGTGGCGGTCCCTCAAATATTGGAACATTGCTAGCACGTCCCTTAGTACTTCTCTTCACTAGACTAGGCATAACTCAAACACACCACACATTTTTTCCCAGGGGAAAATTTTGCTCAGCTTCCTCATTTTTGTGTGCTCCTCCTCATTAGTCAACATCCTACTTGGGAGTTTCGTCCCCTATTGATATTTTCTAAAGACCTACAGCTTGACTGCCTCACTCAAGCAAATCTAATTTAAAGTTCTTTCCAATCGGAAGCCTTTGTTTTACCATAAAAGCTCCTAATACAGTAACAGAATGACTGCTAAGCTTCATAGCCAGTGAAACAGGACATTAAACAATGCTAAACCATTTTGCATACCAGTTTATAATCTTCCAACTCCTTTGGGTCAAGTCCATCAGGATTCCAGATAGCACCTTCTTTTTCTCCAATAGCTATACATTTTGCTCCATAGCGATGAAGGTATCTCATAGAATGCAAACCTACGTTGCCAAATCCCTATTTATAAAAAAAAAGTGAAAGGAAGTTTTGAATTAGCCTCTCTCGAACCTCTATTTTTCTTGAAGCAGCTTCATGAAGCACAACTTTCTAAAGAGCCCAGGTAGCGCAGTGGTTAGAATGCAGAATTGCAGGCTGACTCTGCCCACTGTCAGGAGTTCGATCTGACTGGCTCAAGGTTGATTTCCATCCTTTCGAGGTTAGTAAAATGAGGACCCTGATTGTTAGGGGCAATGTTTTGATTCCATAAACCGCTTACAGAGGGCTGTAAAAGCACTATGAAGTGGTATATAAGTCTAAGTGCTTTTGCTAAAGGAAAGAATCAAAGCCACCCGATTCATGGCCATTCATGGGTAGACAGCTGGTTCAATGGCTGGACATGACAAAAATGCCATTTACATGTTACTTGTAATAATCATTCGGCTAACATGCATTATGCATTTAATGTGAGAGAAATATTCTCCCAATATTTTATTTTTTATTCAAAAATCAAAGCTTGATTCTTAGTAACTCTTAATGATAAGGATATACAGCGATACTGAATATCCATGCCATTTTCTTGCCTTGATATGGCGATAATTTATCACTGCCACCTCCCAAAATGTATTTTTCCTCTTGTGACTTCCTAGTTTAGGATACAGTCCTAGATCATTTGATCATAAATTTATTACTGAATAGGTGCATTCATTGTGTTTCTGCACAGAACCACACAGAACAGCATTCCTCCAGTTTTCAGGAAGACGGGTCTAACAGTGGTGGGATTCAGCCGGTTCGGGCCAGTTCGGGCAAATTGGTTGTTAAATTGCTGGCCGCCCTTTCCAGGAGTCCCCACATGCCCCGTTTTGGCTTCCAGGAAAGTGCAGGGAAGCCTACTAATCCCAAAAGGGGGCGGTGTGTGTGTGCAGCGCAGGCCCCCCGCAGCCTGTTTTTGCTCCCAGGAGGCTGCAGGGAGGCCTACTAGGCCCAAAACGGGGCGCAGGGGGGTGCAGCGCGACCCTGTGGTCCGTTTTTGCTTCCAGGAGGCTACAGGGAGACCTACCAGGCCCAAAACGGGCCGCGGCAGCCTGTTTTTGTACCCAGGTGGGTGCAGGAGACCAAGTGCTGCCTGTCACATGCCCTGGTCCCGCCCAGCCATGGCGACGCCCACCCATCCAGTCATTAGGGCAGAGAACCGGTTGTTAAAATTATTTGAATCCCACCACTGAACATATATGTTCCCGATTTAAAGCTTGGGTGTCTCATGTATATGAATAACTGAGCAGAACCCCTAAAACAGCGACTTTCCTGCCTGAAAAATAATTAAGGATATCAATGCCTTATCTCAAGGCAATCTAAGTCTTAAGGCTTCATTGCTCCCTTTCCACCCGCATGTGACTCTTGTAAGTCCAGTACCTGGATGGCAAAAGTTTTATCTCCAAATCCTGGAGTCATCCCCAAGAGGCTCATGTATGACGCTTCATTGATGAAGTTCTCAATCCCGTGAAAGACGCCACGACCCGTGGCAGAGATGCGGCCGTGGATGCCACCCTGGCTGATGGGTTTCCCCGTCACACAGGCATGGGCATTGATGTCCTGCAAAAGAAAGAAGGACGTTCAGAAGGTGGAATGGGATGGGCAGAGGTTCTCAAAACTTCTACTATCTGGTCTGCCAGGCTCAGCTTGGTGCCTCACAGGCATCCTGCCATCAAAGGCTACAGGGAGAGGGGCAATAAAGCTGTGTGTGTATGTGATGGGAAATAGGGAGGTGGTAATGACAGGTGATAAAAACCAGGGAAGCTCAGAATCAGTTTGTACCAGCATTCAAGGCAAGGCACCCTGAGAAAGAATGTGGATTACCCCAAAACAGCTCAGCGTTCTCAAAGCACTTCGGGGAGTTCTGATTGGCTGAAGATGGACTGGTCATGGGACGAGAGCTGGGATAAGGGGAAACCTTTCTGTATCTTTTGAATGCGGGAAACCCAGATCTAGCCTCACTTTACTGCAGCCAACATCTTTTAGTAAAAGAACCTTTTGCTTCAACCAAGTGGAGTCGAGGGTCTTTCTTTCCTAAGGAATCAGATTGGGGCAGGTCTGACATCTACCCTGGCATGTGTTAATGCCTCCTCTGCTGAGTTTTATCTTTACTGGATTTCGATATCCAAGAACGGTCATATTTACATCACAACCTATGCGAGGAATAACTTTCTACACTGTGTTATCAGACTTAGGAGAAAGCAAAAAATGAAAAAGTCCTCCAGGTTTTGTGAAATCATTTCTTCTCCAGGTTTTGCTGACGTGATTTTTCAGAACACTGGGCATTACTTCACTTCGCCCTTGCTGGAACCAATTCCACATGTAGCTGGGTTATTTCTACTTTCGCACGTGTTGGCATTCTTCAAAGAACAGTGAATTGCAAATTCACTAGAAATGCAAAGCCACTCCCAGAAATGGAAATTGGGGTCTGTTTAAAACTCTATCTTACGATCCAACTTTACACACTAAGGCACAATTACCAAACTATATTCCAATTTAGGAGTTGTGGGTTCACACATTGCGTCGTGCATTTCTTCATCCTGGCTGCCACTAATGCAGCAAGATGGAGAGAGTTCCATTTGCAATTTTAACAATGTTCTCTGAATTTCCGAGATGAACTGGATGGACCGAAATTCAGGAATCCATCATATAAACAGCCAGCTGCGAACTTCCTCCCTCCCCCCTCTTTCAGTAGTGGATCACAGCAGGGCTGTTAGAAAGAAAATAGAAACATCTCGGCTCTACAGTAGAAAGGCATAAATTGCTTCTTATTGAAGAACAGGACAACAGTTGCTCAAATTCTTCTCAAAAAGGCTTGCTAAAAAGAGTCCTTGAGAATTATGCTTAGATACATGTTTTTTTTTCCATGTCTTGGCAGCTGCCAAAAAGATGGACACAGAATGTCCCAAATTTATCTCATATTGTATTTGCTTTACAGTTTTTGCTCTTCTTTCGTTTACATTAGATAGGAATTCTTTCAAATTGGAAATGTTCTTCCTTCTTGGCCTTGTCTCGAGTTTTAAAACATCTGACTCACCGCTTCCAGTTATTATTTTCTTTGGCTGATGAGTCAGAATAATACAAAAATGAAGCTCTCGCTTCGTTTGTAGAAAGTGTATGATGCTGTTGTCATAGTTCCCACATTATACACCGTAAAACTCTGTGGGGTATTCTGCTCTGCCGTGTTGAGCCTTGCAATTTGGGGCTTAACCAGGGAGAAGAGATTGCAGGGCCTAACCTGTGGGAAACAGATGCTGAAATTTTATCTACGTGGACTAGAAGCCTCTGTGCCCCATTCAGGCTCTGGCATACTATATTGGATGGTAAACATTGCATCTACAATTCTTCAGTTTCTGTGCCAATCTTAATTTATTTAGCACCTTGGAATAGCAAAAAAAACAACAAACTGTTTATCTAATCTTAAACTAATAAACTTTCAATCAGAATCCCAAAGGTGCTTTTTCAAAAGGCAAGTGGACTTTCTTTGTTTTTACTTGAAGACTTTTCGCTTCCCATCCAAGGAGCTTCTTCAATTCTGACTGAATCAAGAAGCTTCTTCAGCTTGCCTGAATCAGAATTCAGTCATAACTGAAGAAGCTTCTTGGATGAGAAGCAAAACATCCTCAAGGAAAAACAAAGTAAATCCACTCGCCTTTTGAAAAAAAGCCCCTTTGGGACAACCATGAGCTGAATGATTGAGAATCTCCATTGACTTTCCATCAGAACATCCTATAAACTCCGTATTTTTTTTATCAACTCTTGTTAGCAGCTTTGGAGTGTCACAAAAATCTTTGAAAAAGCAAAGGAGAGGAAATCTTACACTTCAAATAAACAAGCATTTTATCATACATGGGTAATCCGTACAACAACAAAAAATCACTGGCTTTTAAATTCACAAACTGCACCAGTCGCATGAGCAATAAATTAATTCCTTTGGGCAACGAACCAATTATATTCCCAATTATGATATCAAATCAGGAGTTTTCAGTGAATTCTCAATTGCATTAGATCCAAGAACAAGAATATGCCTATTTTTAGCAATCTGCTACACCCAGAGAAAAATGCCAGTGCGTCAAGGCAGGAAAACCTCTCTTAATAAAACTGGCCAAAAAGGGGAAAAAGTTATTTAGAGCTGCAGCTTCGCTGACTAGAATACTGACGAGCAAATTATTTTCTCTTCTTTTCTTCTCTCCACAATGTGTGTGCAGAAAAACAAACGCCATTTGTCACTTAGTTGAAACTTCATAGTCTTGTAATCCGGAGTGATTTTTTTTGCCAAAGTTTAAAGTATCCATCTCAAGTAAAATTATGTGAGAGAAGTCCATGGAGTCACTCAAGAGGCTGTTTAGAAAACTGTTTCCATGGTCACCCTGAATAAGCAAAATGTTAACTCAGATGAACCGAAGTGGAATAATTCAATTGCTTGCTCATGCATGAATAATTAAAAGAATTTTGAAAAGAAGGACTTTCTCTTGGTGGCCAAACCTTTCCCTCCCTAGTCTCCAATTTTCCCCTGCCTTCTAGTTGAAAACGATTACCGTGTTTCCCTGAAAATAGGACCCTGTTTTATATTTTTTTGAACCCTGAAATAAGCACTTGGCCTTATTTTCAGGGAGGTCTTATTATTTTGGGGCACGTGGAACAAGATGGGGCTCCTCCTGACATTTTATCTGAGTCTTCGGAGAGGGGCGGCATATAAATTGAATTAATTAAATTAAATTCCAGCTCTGTCTCCCTTATCCTAACCAGAGGAAATGGCGGGGACCAGCTGCACGTGTTTAAATATTTTCGGGGAGGGCTTATTTTCAGGGAGGGCTTATTTTAGCGCATGTGCTCAAAAGCCCAATTGGGCTTATTATTGGGGGATGTCTTATTTTTGGGGAAACAGGGTAGGTACAAAACTGAATTTAAAAGAAAAGCTCCCTGGCACCGTATTTCGAAAAAGATTATATCTTCCCTACTCGATGAGAACAGTTGTCAAAATCAGAAAGCAGAACTTGTGAGTATTATTAAATATTGTCAATTTTTAGAATTGGGCATGGTCTCATTTCAGGGCTAATACAGCTTGGGATGTAATTTATGTCAACAGACTCACTGTTTGCATAATTTTATGCCAGTTTGTTAACAGTTAAAAGTGCATATCAACACTGCAAAAACAACCATGTCAATACATGACTGCCAGTTATATTGCAAGGAACTACCTACAGATTACTAGTACAGTTTATTATGGATTGGTTTTCTAGAAGTCTATTATTTAATCTCAAATGGCCAAAGCTCGGGGCATCAGTCTTTGCAAACGTGCCAAGATCTCCTCCTCAATGTGCATCTTTTATTAATTTATGGCTCCAATACAGAGAAACTAGCAGAGGCAAGGGAAGAGAATTCAGTATGGCCTTTGAATTGGAGTCAATATATTATATTAAACTGTTTGAGGAGCCTTGTGGCGTGGGGAGAAAAAGGATGCGACAAGGGCTTGCCCTACACAATGGCAGCTTACAAAACAAAATAGAAATTAACTGATTTGCAAGCTTCCAAGAACACGCCGTGGTAAGAGAAGCTCTTGAATCCCCTGTGCTAGGTGACTCCACTCAATCACCTAGCACAGAGGTGTCAAACTCAAGGCCCGGGGGCCGGATCTGGCCCGTGGAGTGCTTAGATCTGGCCCACGAGGATGCCCTGGAAACAGCAAAGGACCAGACTGCGGTGCCTCTGCCAGTGAAAATGGAGCTCGGGGGTGGGGGAGAGGGCGTTGGCAGGAGTTGCAGGAGTCCATCGCAGCCGAAAACAGAGCTTGGGAGCCCGTTTTTGCTGGCAGAGCACTCAGGCCCCCACAGCCCCCCCCGACACGAGTGACGTCAAGCTGGCCACGCCCCCTGGCCACACACCCCGCCCCCCACTTGAGGTCAAACACAACCCTGATGCAGCCCTCAATGAAATCGAGTTTGACACCCCTGACCTAGCACATTGCTAAGGAGGACAGCAGACGCACAGATAAGACCTCCCCTGATAATAACCCCAATCGGGCTTTTGAGCACATGTGCTAAAATAAGCCTCCCCCCGAAAATAAGCCCTCCCTGAAAATATTTAAATGCAGAGCTGAAAATCAGATAAGAAGGCAAGAGGAGCCCCATCTTGCTCCACGTGCCCCAAAATAATAAGACCTCCCCGAAAATAAGGTCAAGCACTTATTTTGGGGTTCAAAAAAATATAAGACAGGGTCTTATTTTGGGGGAAAACATGGTATTTATTTGGGGAAAGACACTCATTCAACAGTGATGTTTGCAGACATATAGACCTTATATTGATCTTATGTTGCTTGTCCAAAGAACTGCAAATCTGTTCTAGGTCGATGCTAGGTTGTAAGCAACTTGAACAACAGGTCGTAAGGCCACTGTGCCATAAGTGAAGCTTTTGTTCAGAACTTACATAGTGCCCTATGGTATTAGCATAGGTGTCTGCAATCCACGACATCTCCCGTTCACCGGTGCTCATGTCAGGAGCTGGCACATCCACACCGGGCCCTGTTTGGCAAAGCCAGGAACAAAGCGGGGACACCATTAAACATAAACCAGTTCCGCGCATGGAAACCAAAAGAATCAGCTGGGATATTGCTTACGGTTATGTTAGGGTTACGCTGCAAAGCCATTAGAAATAATGTTGTCTTTATTCATGGATGCAATGATTCATGGTCTAAATCAGTGTTTCCCAACCGTGACCCTTTGAAGATGTATGGACTTCAACTCCCAGAATTCCTCAACCAGCCATACTGGCTGGGGAATTCTGGAAGTTGAAGTCCAAGCATCTTAAAATAGCCAAGGTTGGGAAACACAGGTCTAAATAGAAAGAAACGTCTTCATTCAATCACTTAGAAGACAAAAAGAAGCAGACTATCCCTACTTCATGGGGAAAAAAAAAATCTATACCTTAAAAGATTTTTTTAAAAGATAGTTGGAAGGTGGAAATAATAAACCTATTGACTTGTACCCCAAGCTACCAATGTTTATAAATTGAACATTTTTCTTTTTTCCCCTAGCTGTTTGCTCTGCTCTATCATATCTTGCTAAGGAATGACCCCTGGCTTCCAGAAGGGGTTCAGGCAGTGGTGGAATTCAAATTTTTTACTACCGGTTCTGTGGGCGTGGCTTGGTGGGCGTAGTGTGGCTTGGTGGGCGTGGCAGGGGAAGGATACTCCAAAATCTCCATTCCCACTCCACTCTGGGGCCAGCCAGATGTAGTATTTGCTGGTTCTCCAAACTACTCAAAATTTCCACTACCGGTTCTCCAGAACCTGTCAGAACCTGCTGAATTTCACCCCTGGGTTCAGGGTCCACAGATAGTTGCAGGCGGAAAGAAGGGAAGCGAATTTTATTCCCATGATTCAAATGCTGGAGAGATTATTAAAGAATGAACGGCGTGTTTACAGCAAAAAGAGAACAGGATAAAATGGGTGTTTCTCCCATCAGCTATGAAGTGAACAAACAAGACAAATTGGTCTTTTGATTTGACAGCTTGACAAGCCAAGTATGAGCAGATCTCTTTAATATGATTTTCTAGGTACTCTCGATGTGGAGGGTTTGAAGAGAGAGGTGCAGATTCATCAATCTGGAAGAATTCTGTTCCCAGGTGAATGGATTTTTTGCACATCCCTGGAACCGAAAGCATCAAGCATGCAAACCTACAGCTCAGACGCCCTTGGGCTTTGCTGTAGCTGATTAATTAAAACTGGGGTCTCCAACCATGGCAACTTTAAGACTTGTGGACTTCAACTCCTAGAATTCCTCAGCCAGCTTTGCTGGCTGAGGAATTCTAGGAGTTGAAGTCCACAAGTCTTAAAGTTGCCATGGTTGGAGACCCTGAATTAAAACAAGGAAACACAAGCACTGTTGTCCTTCCGAGTGTCTTCACAATATGCACCACCACGTTCAAGTTACCAGTGCTACTTTGGGGGGGTGGGGGAGGGCACAGTTTTACTATCTAGTACTGCTGATTCCTCTCGCCCAGATCAGTACAGATATTCCCGTTTTACATACCGATGAAGCCTTTCTTTGCGAGTTCTATGGTAAACCGCCTTGTGATTTTTTCCAATTCATTATCCTACAACAACAAAGGAGACAGTGAATATTCAGGAGGTGAGTAAGCAACGCCCAAAGTCAACACTTGTGATTTTAGCAAAGGTTTAGCTGATAGCTCCTAGGCCATCTACTAGTCTAGGCTTAGCCACCATGCAAATAACAGGTGAGGTACCAGCCCAACCCATTGTTTTGGATTGTATGTGAACCTTGGAAAGTAACTGCTGCTATTAATCTTCCCAACCTCTTGAAGGCCAGGATCAATTTGTGAAGTTCATCTCTAAAGTGTTGGCGAGAGAGGAGGGAGCTATTCCACAGCTGGACAGCTGTGAGGTCAGGAAAAATATGCTTTGTCTCTTGGAGGCACAACAGATTGCAGGAAAATGTGTTTATTCTGCTGTAAAATTCCCTCCCTCTTCAAGTAAATAAATAAAATAAAATTTTTACTCGGGTTTTTGTTTAATCTGGTGCTACCAGCGCCCCTGTAGAGTTTAATAGGAGCCGTGGTAGCACAGTGGTTTTAATGCAGTAGTGCTGGCTAACTCTGCCCACTGCCAGGAGTTCAATTCTCACTGGCTCAAGGTTGACTCAAGCTTCCACCCTTCTGAGGTCGGTAAAATGAGGACCCAGATTGTTTTGGGCAATATGCTGACTCTGTAAACCATTTAGAGAAGGCTGTAAAGCAATGTGAAGCGGTATAGAAGTCTAAGCGCTATTGGTCACTGCGGTGAAATTTAGCATTTTAATGCTGTTTAAGATTTTTAACCTTTCTTTACATCTTTATGGTCTCATTGTTAACTTTAACAATGACTTTTAATGACATCAACTGCCACTTTAGGATTGCTAGAAACACACCATAACTAAAACTAAGGATTACAATATTCTATTGCAATGATTCTGAACCACCCTTTATCTTGAAACCTTGCGATTGGAATAAATCCTTTTTATTTAATTCTTCTTATCCTGAGTGTCCATCACTGCACAGCACATACCCCCAAAACATAAGTTGGCTTGCAAAGTAGACTCAAGTTTACATTCTAACTTGTGTAGAATGAAAGCATTCTAAGCAAACTGATCTTTTATTGGCATATTGGCCAAAACATGCAACATCTGACCAATACTGCATCCTTCCTCATATACAGGGAGTCCTCAACTTACAACAGTTCATTTAGTGATTGTTCAAAGTTACAACGGCACTGAAAAAAGTCACTTGTAACTGTTTTTCACACTTATGACCGTTGCAGCATCCCCATGGTCACTAGATCAAAGTTCAGATTTTTGGCAACTGATTCATATTTATGACGGTTGTAGTGTCCCGGGGCCATCTGATAACTTTTTGCGACCTTCTGACAAGCAGAGTCAATGGGGAAGCCGGATTCATTTAACAACCGTGTGACTCACTTAACAACTGCAGTGATTCAGTTAACAACTATGGCAAGAAAGGTCGTAAGACAGGCCAAAACCCACTTAACAAATGTCTCACTTTGCAACAGAAATTTTGAGCTCAATTAAGGTTGTAAATCAAGGACTACTTGTAGTGACATGGGTACAATTTGGCTGCTAACTAAGTCATTCCTTTTATTTCAGAAAAAAAGGTGACAGCCTCAATTGACCAAAATAATTGCAGGCAGCATTCATACTGTAATCTTATTTGGCAACTTTTCCTGTGATTATTGCTTATCTGAAAGGTATGATAGGTATGAATGTATGCAATTAATCTCTCCAGACCAAGAAAATATATAGAATTCTACTGCATTGTCTTAACTGGTCTATGTTAAGAAAACAGCTCCTCAGATATCTAAGCCTAAACATGCCGATTGAAAGCATATTTTTCTGGAATTTGAACTTACTGTATATAGCCTAGGATTGATCTTAACACCAGCCTTTGCACCACCAAATGGCACATCTGAAAACAAATGTTCACGCTTAAGTTAAAAAAAAAAAACAAAGGACAAGAATGTAAAGATGGTAAAGATTTATCGTATCGCTAGCTCTGATGCCTGTCTGGTCTTTTCCACTTTAGGAATTAGACCCAGAGATATCAACAGAAAATGAAAAAAAAATGCAAAAAAATAAAATAAATACATAAGACAATGATTTATTTTAAAATAATTCACCATGCCCTTCAACATAACGAAAAGACAAGATTCAGAATTGGGTTTTTTTTACAAGAATTATTTACCTATGAAAAACAGGATATTTCTTTTCTATAGTATTACATCTAATTAGGTGTGCAAACTTCTACAAAGGTTTATTTGTGCTACTTGATGGTAGTTGAAGAATTGTTTGGATTCAGGCCTCTTTAAGACCAGTGGGACCAACCACTCTACTCAAGGGATATGCTCACCATTTCTTGTTTTGCTAATTTTGATCAGCTAGGAGATCAGACAGGAGTTTTAAAAGCTTGTATTACATCAGATTTAATCAATTTTTCTCTGTTTCATAAACAGAAAAGGAGCTGCACGCTGAGGCTGGATGAAGGCTAGAAATGTTATTTCTGAAATGCCCTAAAATTGGCAAAGTAGATATCTCTACTCCCAGGGACATCCTTCATTTTCAGGCACACCAAGAAAACAGAAAAGAAAACTTAAAAATCCCCAGGAAAGCATAGATCAGGTGTCTCCAACCTTGGCACCTTTAAGCCTGAAGGACTTCAACTCCCAGAATTCCCCAGCCAGCTGGGGAATTCTGGGAGTTGAAGTCCTTCAGGTTTAAAGGTGCCAAGGTTGGAGACACCTGGCATAGACAGGTGCTTTACAAGCTCAGCCCACCCACACAATCTATGGAGAGAGGTCATTTCCCCCACAGGCCATTACTCCAAATACCTTCTCCAGGAGCTCACCAAAGCAAGGTAGATCTCTCTCGCTCCCCAAAATTCCTAGCTCTTACATGGGAATAATGCTTATAAACATCTTTCTGACAAGATTAAAAGCTCTGGGGCATTTTAGAATTACTTACCAACTACTGCACATTTATATGTCATAAGAGAAGCTAGAGCTTTCACTTCATCAACACTCACTTCCGTGCTGTAACGAATACCTGTTTTAAAAGAAACATGAATGTTAGCGACTGATGCATGTGTGTCGCCTGCCAATAAGAAATCAGCCACGAGCACAAAAGGAGCACAAAAAGAAAGACAACTATTTTTTTTTTTAAAAAAAGGCAATTTACCGGGGAGGCCAAATACAATGCAATTTATTTTGCCCAATCTTTTGGCGATAAAAAAAAAAGCCAAATTTGTAACTAATTCTATCAGCTCTCATATTTGTTCCACCGTGCAAATCCACAATGTGAGTCATTTTGTTCAACGATTGAATTATCATCTTCACATCTGGTTTTAAGCAGGAATCCAATCCAACTACAGACCTAGGTCCCCAAATTTGTTTCAATTTAATTAATTCAATTCAATTTATATGCCGCCCCTCTCCGAAGACTCAGGGCGGTTTTCATAATTCTGTAAATACTTTTTTTTAATTAACCTAGTATTATTCACAAGGGCTCATTTTTTCAACATTGTATATGCTGTTCTTGGTCTGGAAAATCCAACTGTGAGCAAACCAGCACTAATAGGCAGCTATTATGCAATATTTGAAGTAATAAGCAGAATACTGACAGAATAATATATACAGTTGGGTTTAAGGAGACGATCACTGAATGAAGAAATCATTTCAATGAAAAAAGCTGTCAAATGATTTGAACAGAGAGTAATAAAATCAAGGATACAACCCAGGGGTGGGATTCAGCTTATTCGGACCGGTTCGGGCAAACTGGACGCTAATTTTACATTTGGTTCGCCGAACCAGTATTTGCAAGGACTGGCTGGCCCCTCCCACCCCTCCCCTCCCAAGAGTCTCCAGGTGGCCTGTTTTGGATGCCAGGTAAGTGCAGCGCCCACACAGAGGCTCTGGGAAGGCAAAAAACAGGCCTCCTAGAAGTTCTGGAAGTCTGGAAACGGGCTCGTTTCCGGCCCCCAGAGCCCGGGAGAAACTGTTTTTGCCCTCCCAGAGGCTCGAGAAGAGCCTCCGGAGCCTGGGGAGGGCAAAAAATGGGTCTCCCGGAAGTTCTGGAAGCGGGCCCGTTTCCGGTGTCCAGATCCCAGGGGAGGCCATTTTCACCCTCCCAGAGGCTTGAGGAAAACCTCCAGAGCTTAGGGAGGGTGAAAATGTGCCCCCCCCCCATGGTGCAGGAGGCTGAGTAGGCCATGCCCACCATGGACACACTCACCCAGCAAATGGGCAGACAACTGGTTGCTAAATTTTTGAATCCCACTCCTGAGACAACCAAACTAGAAATAAGGAGAAATTTCCTGACAATGAGAAAAATCAATTAATGGAATGGCTCCTCCAGAAGTTGTGGGTGTTCCTTCACTGGAGATTTGTAAGATGAGATTGGACAGCCATTTGTTTGGAATAGTCTCCTGCTTGAGCAGAACCAGAAGGCCTCCTCCAACACGTCCCTTTGAACTCGTTATTCTATATTCATAAATGATATTAGTGCTTGTTCAGTAAGATTTACAACTCCATACCATTCATAATCGTTAGTGGTTTCCACTGACTGATCTAAAACACATGTCAGGCTCAAAAGTCCACAATATCCCGGATTCAGCTGCTAAAATATAAAAAGGTAAAGGTTTCCTCTTTCTGGTCATGCCCGACTCAGGGGGATGGTGCTCATCTCCGTTTCTTAGCCGAAGGAGCCAGCATTGTCCAAAAATATTTCCGTGGTCATGTGGCCAGCATGACTATAAGCTGAGCACACAGAACCTATTACCTTCCCACCCAAAGTGATATCTATTTATCTACTTGCATTTTGCATGCTTTTGAATTGCTGAATAGGCAGGAGCTGGAGCAAGGAACGGGAGCTCATCCCATCGTGCGGCACTCAGGTTTTTAACCGCTGAGCCATCGTGCCCCCATTGACTAAAATATAAACATACTAATACAGGTGTAGGATTTCTCTGGTATATGCCAATTCTATTCTGTGTTATCTGGTCAATCAAGTATTTACTTTTATGAAAAAGAGACAAATTACTTTTTAATGCCCGCAGCGAACAACTTCATTTTGCAAAGTCTGCTGTACAGGAAACGATCGCTTCCTCATTTCAGCTGTCTGGAAGCACGTTAATCTGAGGCAGCCTGTTTCCTGCTCTCTTATTTAGTGTTACCTAACCTTCCACAACTAAGTAAGGAGCAAGTTCACAGCCATTCTCATTGCGCTCTTCTTTTAATGATTAAAATTTACTAAGTTGGAGCCACAAAGCATTTAAACATAGCATTCCATGCTATGTTTCCATTTAAGAGCAATGGCAGGTCACTGAACTCTTGACAACATAATGGAAGTCTCCCATTAACTAGAAAGAAAGAGAAAATGAAGGTACTTTGTTTGATAGGAACCAAGGATTTTAAATTTTATGGCCATTAAGAAATTGTTCTTGTATGTAATGGAAACTTTGATTATGCACACACACACAAAAAAAGGCATGTTAAGATAATATATTATCAAAATGGTATCTGGAAATAAATAGGAACAATTTTGAAAACAAAACTTAATAACCGGGCCTAATTTACGCTCATCCATCTTTTACTCTGCCTTAAATCTGTTTCACGATCACTCAAACTGATGTTCCCTATTATAATTGCAAAAAGAAACATCTGCAAGTAAACAACCAAGCTCAGAGTGTACCAAGAACTCCAGAGCTCAACTCTGAGCTATGTTTATTCTCTTCCATTGCCAAGTATTTCATTTCAGAGGCTAAGGTATTGCTAAGATTCAGTGCATCTTCCTAATCAAATTTAATGCAATTGGACTCGTCTCCAGAAGTTGTGGATGCTTCATTATTGGAGGTTTTTAAGAAGAGACTGGACAGCCACTTGTCTGAAAGGGAATAGGGCACGGGTGTCAAACTTGATATCATTGACAGCCACATCAGGGTTGTGTTTGACCTCGGGGGTGGGGGGGGCGTGGCCAGGGTAGGCGTGGCCAGCTCAACGTCACTCGTGCTGGGGGCGCCTGTGGTGGCCCAAACGCTCTGCCAGTGAAAATGGAGCTCAAGAAGGCCGTGTGCAGCCTTCCCAAGCTCCGTTTTTGCTGACAGAGGCACCGCGGCCAGATCTAAGCACCCCGCGGGCCAGATCCGGCCCCCGGGCCTTGAGTTTGACACCCCTGGAAGAGGGTTTCCAGCTTCAGCAGGGGGTTGGATTAGAAGACCTCCAGGGTCCCTTCCAATTCTGTTATTCTGTTCTGTTCTTTTGTGCCTTTTATTTCAAGAGATGGAATAAAACAGCCATTAGAAATGCGAGAAGAACTGCACCAAAGTTAGCAGTATTCTTGCCCAACCAAGGCTAAGCTTCACTTTGTCTAAATGCTCAGGCGATTTGCTTTTCTGTTATAAAAGCCTCCTACTACAAAATGACTCACAGCTATGGTTAAACTTTCCACTGGAACTGGCACAAGATGTTGTTTGTTAAGGATTTTCTTTTCCTCCGGCACACCCGAAAAAGAAAGTTAACCAACAGTCTGCAAAGAACAGATTCGTTTTTTTTGTACTGAAGCAGCAATGAAAAAACCACCAAAGAATCCTGAAAAAATGTTCAATTTTTGAGCTTTTAAGTCCCTTCTGAAAAAGACAGGCTTGTAGGTAAAACTGTACTCACACACACAATTTAGCAACTGCTTACACAGAGCAATAATTTTGTGAGTAGTGAATACAATACAGTTTGTGAATAGTGATACAAAAACATGGTGAAGTAAGGATCTTATCTATCACTATTAGGAATAAATCCAAACAATTTAGTAGTAAAGTAGCTAAACCCAGGTGCGTTAAATAAAGCTTATATGATGGAATATTTTATAGCAAAGAACAGAGCCATCTTCAGGGGATCAGCAACCCCATAAACCACAGGCTTCAAGATATTCCCGGAAAATCCTTACTCCTCTGCCAGAAAATGCCAACAGTTGTGTTTTCTTGCCAAATTACTAGATATTTTTAAATGGGGTTGTTCCTGGAAGATAAGACACCCAGATCCTTGAGTCGAGTTTGGGATGGAGAAAGGGAAGTGATGAAGCAGAACCAAAACTGAAAGCCATCACGCATGGCATAGACCAGGGATGGCTAACCTTTTTGCCGTCATGTGCCAAAAGTGAGGGGAGCGCGGGGGGTTTGCATGCATGCGTGCCCACACCCATAATTCAATGTGCCCTACCCCCCTGCACATCTGTGACCCCCCCTTGTGCTCCCCCCGCTTTTGGCACGTGATGGCATGGAGGGCCCGGTAGGCCTGTTTTTTCGCCCTCCCCAGGCTCCAGAGGCTTTCTAGGAGCCTGGGGAGGGTGAAAACTTTCTAGGAGCCTGGGGAGGGTGAAAACTGCCTTCCACACGCTCTCCGGAGGCTGGAAATAGCCCGTTTTCTGACTTCCAGTGGACCCGGAAGGGCCGAAAATAAGGTGACCGCCGCGCACATGTGTGCTGGAGCTGAGCTAGGGCAACGCTTGCGTTGCACACAGATACAGCTCTGCATGCCACCTGTGACACGCGTGCCATAGGTTAGCCATCACGGGCATAGACTCCCTTTTCTTTACACAGGCTGGGTTTAGGTTTAACAAGAGTTTTGGACATTTTGATTTTTTAGCAAAAACACAGTAACTGGGAAAGCAAGTGTTAGTTCATTTGTTTATGCGCTTCTCAAGAGGAAAAGACAGCCACTATTAAGAAGCTAATAGGGGTTTTAAAAATTAAGGATGCTTGCAAATGACAGAGATGACCATTATAATCGGGCTTAAGGCTCTAGTAGTAGTTGATCCAGAGGTACAAAGACAAAGACAAAACGTCAACAGGGCTATTTATTCAACATGAGTGTTTCTACAGGAACAATGGCCTCCTTTAAGATTAGGTATCTCTGTTAAGAGTCTGGATAAAGCACAGAGATTAACATATGTTGCTCCATTACTAGAAGGTCATTCCTGTTTCCTGTACCTTGTTAGGATACTTTTAGTTCTCTGGACAGCTGTCCATATGATGAATAGGAGCAGCTGTAGTTTCTTCTGAAGCACAACCTCCAAGCACATGATCATACAGGCAAACTAACACCAGTGTACTCTTTACTGTATTATGATTGATTGTGAATTGTTTGCATGGTTTTCTTTATAGCTGGGGTGGGGGGAGAGAAGGAGGGAGAGAAAAACAGTCTTTAAAAAAATCTAAATCCCAGCAAAGAAGTCCAAGACCCATAGACCTTACAAAATTAAGGTTGAGTATTTTTAATCTATGCATGATGCTGCTACTGTTTCTTTCCGTTACTGAAAATGTGTGGGGTTTTTTTAGTTTTTAAGAAATATTTAGGAAGTAAAACTGTTTCTATTAGTTAATTTAATGGCATATTTAAAGATGCTCTTAGAAGTGACAATGTGCAGGGTTTGGATAACCACAGCCGTTTAAAAATGAAATCCAAAAATTCAGAGAAGCATAGTAAGATATATAAGGTTCCTAACTAGTCCAGTTGACTTGGAAGACAGATTGAAAATATTTTTCAGGTGATGAAACAGCCCTGAGCAGTTTCTAAAAGCACTGCCAAAAAAAAAAAAAAAAACCAATCTTGGGATTTTGGGCAAATATATCTGCTCCGAAACAGTCATGCTTACATTAAAATCATCAACTATAAATACGCCAAATAAAATCATTGATAAATATGAAAATGCACAGATTTTACAAAACGCAAAGAGCAGTTTACTTTTTATCCTACATTTTCATTTTTAATACTTGTTCTTGCTTCTTGCTAAATGTAAAATTTACTATGGTTTAAAGAACAAGTATCTGAATTTTCAAAAAATTAGGCCATAATTTATTATCAATGAATACTCAATAAAGTTTGGAAATAGATTCCTGCTTCTTGAAGTAATTTACAAGACATCCTTCCAAAAGTCAGAAAGTATGATAGTCAAGAATTCGACTAGAAATCTCAACTTTGTTCAAGGTTTTTCAACACCACAACACGTACCACTTCTAAAGACAGGGATGATGCATGGACCAGCAATTCAAATTACTGGTAGTTCAATACCCCAATGGAATTATTTAAAAGATCTCCAAAGATTCAAGCTTTAAACTTTATTACAGATGATCAAGCTTTAAAACATAGCAATTTTTAAAATAATTTTATCTGTCAAGGAATAATTCAGCAATACCCCAAATATACCAAAATCCAAAGCATGAGAGATTGTTATATTAGAGGGGTCTCACTATTGTCAAACCCATGGACTATACCAGAAACTGCTTCTGTTACTTACACATTATGTAAAAAAGGGATAATATATAAATTGGTGTGAAGTTTTAATGTTCCAGAGAAGGAAGACTACCTTATCCCAATTTGAAATTATCAACAAGCCTTATTAAAAAGACAGTAACATTAAGCAATTAACAAATTAAATACAGAAAAAGGGAGGGTATGAAGTCCCAAATTTATTTATTTATTTATTTATCGAATTTCTATACCGCCCTACTCCCGAAGGACTCAGGGCGGTGTACAGCCATGAAATAAAACACATAAATATACAAAATTTAAAATCGAATAAAAATGAATTAAATAAATTTGGCTGAATTAATACCCATAATTTAAAATACCCATAATTTTAAAATACATTAAAAATTTAAAAATGTGCTTTTTCAAGAGGCAACCGGACTTGAAACTTCTTGGACGAGAAGCAAAACGTCTTCAAAGAAACAGACAAAAAGTCCAGCTGCCTCTTGAAAAAGCATCTTTGGGTCAACCATGACCTGGATGACTGAGAATCTCCATATGGAGGCTGTTAAGAGAACAAACAAACAAACAAACAAAAATTGGAGCAAATCCACAAAAAGCAAGTGGATGTAGGAGATGACCAGGCTGAACCCGAGGGAGGGGGGAGTCAAACAGGTCATTAGTCTCAAGTTCCTTCACGCCCACAAGAGTCCAGTCCACCTTGAATTCTTCTGACTGTTACCTACTGCATATTTGCTTTGACCATTAGTAGTTCAGATACTTGTAGAGAGCTTAAACTTGCAATTAATCTGTATACCCATTTGAACTGCCTGGATCTTTTGATTTCCCTGTCACTTGACAATGGGTCTATCTCACTCTTGGATTATGTGTGTCTTATAAACAAACCTAGCCCAAAAGCAGCAATGTCCATAGGTATGTCATATCCATGTTATGAATCTACTCTCTTTCCCAACGTTCCCCTCTTCATAGAAAACATTCATAAGCAAATAATTTGAACACTCTAAAGCTGCTTTGGCAGCCCTGAGAGCGGTACAGGAGAGTAATGAAGTTCACCACACTAAAATGCAGAATATCTGCAGGGTTCTTGGAAGCTGCTGTTATTTACCAGCACTGGGGAACTCATAGAAGCCAGTCGGATTTACTGGAGCTCCTCACACAAGACTTTTCTTTTTTGTTACAAGGATTTGGAGATCGATATTAAATGGATTTTAGTTGCCTACATAGGTTGGGAAAAAATAATATGGTTCTTAGGAGAATAACATTGGGACGTAGAACGTTGTCAGCAACTTTGAAAAGATTGTATTATGTGGCAATAATTATTTTTCAAGATTATTGCTACAACAGAGCACACCAAGAAACCAATCTGGATGGCAGAAACTGCAAGAAAATATTGCATTTGTCTTGGGTGATTCTGAAATTATCTTCACACTATGTAGACATTAAAGAACAAAATATCTGCATCAAAGGAATTATTTTATTCAGTGTCCTTCAGTGGCCACAAAAGAAATTTTTAAACCTTGTATCCAAACTAATCTGGACAGGCTGAACTGGGACCACCCATATTTGAATAATTCCAAAAGAGACCTTATTTCCCAGCCGCATAAACTTCACATCTGAAATCTTACATAGAGGTTCTTCAGTATTTCTTTTGTAAACCTCATGATCAAATAAAACTAGAGTCTTGATAGTACAGTGGTCTAAAGCACCCTGTTATTAACACAGCTGCCTGCAATTACTGCAGGTCGAATCTCACCAAGGCTCAAGGTTGACTCAGCCTTCCATCCTTTCTAAGGTAGGTAAATTGAGGACCCCAGTTGTGGGGGCAATAAGCTGACTTTGTATAAATATACAAAAAGTATGAAGGCTATTGCTTAGCACATTGTAAGCCGCCCTGAGTCTCCGGAGAAGGGCGGCATATAAATCAAATTTTTAAAAAAAACCAAAAAAAAAAAAACCATATGTTTTGATATGCTGGTATAAACCCTGAGTGTTCTACCTACTGAGTCAATCTCTAAAGACCAAGCAACTGAACAAAAACATAGCATCCAAAATACAAATTTCCAGCAATTAATTGGCCTTTGGGCAACTAAGTCTCTTTCAAACCTATGGAATGGCAGGCTCCTGCAAACTCCACAGAAAACTTTATTTTTCTCGTTAAACTCAAACAAGAATGAACTATGGACTGCAGGAAATTGTCAGAACTTGCAAAAAGCTTATCACACGGGGGACTAAAGCAGGGAAGAAAAGAGGGGAACTTCTCTCCTCCAGAGGATAGGTATGTCTCCATTATATAAAAATGCACCTTTCTAACCTTTGGTGCAGGTTTTCTTATCTAAAGAATCAGGTTACATTCTGGGGAAAGGATGTTTTGCAATTCTTACCGTTCTGGCCAGTTTTGCGCTTAACCAATCAACAACTGCCGGATACACTACATATGAACAAATCAATGACTGCACAAAAAAGATAAACAAATATGTCTGATTTTCCAATTCATTTTAACTGCAACCTTCACAGTACGTACTCTAGTGCTTCTGACACTGAATTAGGATTGGGACAAACTCTCAGCCACACAAACCCAGTGCATGGCCGAGCCCCTTAACTCTTTCTCAGTGCAAACTTACAGAACTGCTTTGGGGAGAATTGGAGGAAGATACCTTTGAATTCTTACAGAAAACCTGGGATGCAGGACTAACATGGGTGTGATGAATCACACAATATCCGAAGATGTTCTCTGTAGCCTGCAGGGGTAAATGCTGCCAACTCTCACCTTATTTTTGCCTCCTTTAAGGGTGGGGTGGTTCAAATGAAGAGCAGTGCTACTACACCCCTTTCCGTTGCAAGAATGCCCGTGGGATCCACACAGCATCAAAGGCAATCTTCTTGCCACTGTGTAGCACACCGGTCTTTTTTTTAAAAAAATTGATTTATATGCCGCCCTTCTCCAGAGACTCAGGGCGGCTTACAATGCGTTAAGCAATAGCCTTCATACTTTTGTATATTTATACAAAGTCAGCTTATTGCCCCCACAACTGGGTCCTCAATTTACCTACCCTTAGAAAGGATGGAAGGCTGAGTCAACCTTGTTTACTGTTTAATCATACAATAAACAGCTGAACTACCAAAGAAGCCATTCTGTTTCAAGTATTAAGGCTTTAATTCCCCCTCTTCTCCCAGGGTATATCCCAGTATGAAGCAACTAAGGGAAAATGCTATAAGGTTCTTTAATAGCCGATTCAGTCTTAAAGTGACTTCCATACTCAAGACCCATTATATCTCCTGTTCCTCTGCTGAAAGGAGTACACAAGTGTTTAAAAAGGTTAACCAGGATAATGTAAACAGTGATCCTAGGAAATGTATCTATGTAAGAAGCAGGAAAGAGCTATGAAACAAATTGGATCTGCTGTTACTTCCCTCTTGAAAAAAATCACAAAAACAAATTTGAAAGTTTTTCTTTTTACCGTAAGCAAACCAGAAAAGTCACAAATGCAGACCACTCCCAACTGTCTACCGCACTCGTACACATCTTCTCATAACTGAAAATTTCATGTCAGTAACAGAACCCCTGTAACTATTCTGCAAGAGAAAAAAATAGAAGAATTTACTAGGAGGCCTTGCCAAGCAAAGATTGGAAGGAGTTTGCCATTGATGCGGGCTGTTAATTATTTCGGCAGGACCAACTTTTGGAAGAGATTTTTTCCATTTGTAATCCGCAGTTAACCATTCATATGCAAAAATGGGACATGCGGTCAGAGTGGGAAGGGAAATAAAAAAGAGAATCAGTCTCTGCAAACTGCACTCAACATTTTTAAATAAAAAACAGAATAACCAGTTTCACTAGCCAGTTTTAAGAGGGGGGGGGGGGTGAACCATGGCCAGATTCCTAAAAGAAGGAAAATCACTTCCGACAATGAAGCAGGACAATACTCTATATTCCACAATTACAATCAAATGCTATTGTCCTTGTCCATATGAGAATAGAATATATTTATATATATAAATAGACTATATATAAAAAAACGACAAAAAGACTATAGGGCACTGCACACCAAAACAACTAAACACAAGGACAGCTTCTCCCCCCCCCATGCCATCACTGCTTAACAACTAATTCCCACAACACGCAAATACTTTACTAAGACTGTATTACTATTATTCTTCTCTTCCTCACTAGTATCTATCTCTTCCCACTTATGACTATAACCATGTTTCTTGTATCTCTCAATTTATATTGTTTTTATTTGATTCCTAGGAAGATTTGATAGCTTATTAGTAACCTTGACTATCACTAAGTGTTGCATCTTTTTATTCTTGATGAATGTATTTTATTTTTCTTTATGTACACTGAGAGCATATGCACCAAAGACAAATTCTTTGTGTGTCCAATCACACTTGGCCAATAAAAATTCTATTCTATCATTTCCTAGTATGATTTGATTGCTTATTCGTATCCTATGACTATCACTAAGTGTTGTTATCTTATGATTCTTGACAAATATAATCATTACTATTATTCTTCTCTTTCTTCTTAGTATCTATCTCTTCCCACTTATAACCATGTTTCTTGTATCTCTCAATTTATATTGTTTTTGTTTCCTAGTATGATTTGATAGCTTATTAGTAACCTTGACTATCACTAAGTGATGCAATTTTTTATTCTTGATGAATGTATTTTATTTTTTGTTTATGTACATTGAGAGCATATGCACCAAAGACAAATTCCTTGTGTGCCCAATTACACCTGGCCAATGAAGAATTCTATCTATCTATCTATGTGAAAAGTTAAAATCTGGGGTGTTTTCCTGCGTCATTATAAGTTTGTTAGTTAAAATGTTTAAAATCCTGGCTAAGATCTATCTATCTATCTATCTATCTCTATCTATCTATACATATATATATATATATATATACACACACACCTCAATCACGCTGCAGCAAAATGACAATGGAGAACCATTTATTATCATATCCCTGTAAGACTTCTTTTTTTAAAAAAAAATGTTTGTGGGGCTATTTGCACATTTAGCAAACCAATCGCTCTCCAAGAGACAGGATCCATAAGATCAACTTTAACTCCCGAGCAAAAAAAAAAAAAAAAGCACCACACACACAAACAGCTTCTGCATTTGTGTCAGGCTTGGACCCTAAAGTAGATTTGGGGGGTGGAGAAGCGCCCGTTCCCTTTCTCGTATGCCACACAAGACGGCCGGAAGAAGACCCAGAGACGGGGAAAGGAAATCTCCTCGGCCACGTATGGAGAAACAAAACACCCGTGTTTATATATATATTTCAGAGAAGCGGCGACGCCCCAAAAAAGACAGACCCGCGTCTGGGAAAAGCCTGGCCGCGAAAGGGCCCCGGGATCCTTGGCAGGGAGGCGGGGCTGCTGGCTGCCTGCCTGCCTCCTTCTGTCCCAGACGCGTGTCGGCGAGTGCACGTGTGAAGGGCGTCCTCTCACCTCCCTTGCAGGGCGTGCGGTGCTGGCTGTGCTGGGCGCGGTAGCCCTCCACCACCTCCCACTCGCCGTTGTCGCGCTTGATGGGGAAGGAGACGCTGAGCACGTGGTTGCAGGGCTTGATGATGCGGAGGATGCCGCGCACGCGGTGCCGCTTCTCCTCGGCGCTCTCCCGGGTGCGAAGCCCCGATACCAGCTGGTCCTCCACGATGCCGGCGCCTCGGTCGAAGAAGCCTTCCACCATGCGGAAGAAGTTCGGGTCGTCCTCGGAGGCCTCGTCGCGGCTCACCGCCTGGCTGTAGCCACGGCGGGACTCCCCGGGCACCACCAGCTGCAAAGCCGAGGCCGCGCAGGGCTCCGCGCACGGGGAGGCCGAGGCGGCGGCGGCGGCGCGGGCGGGCGCCAGCAACTCTCCCAAGCGGCGATACATGATGGCGGCGCTCCTGAGGCGGCGACGGGGACGCCCGGCCGGGCCGCCGCCGCTGCCTTTAAAGGGGGACCCGCAGGGGCGGGCGGGAGCGCGCCCCCGCCCCGACGGCCTCTGCGCACGCGCGAGATGCGCCGGCGCCACGGCAACGCGCCGGAAGGACCGCCCCCGCGGCGCGGCGCGGCTCGCCGTTGGCCCGCGCTCGCCCCGCCCACCGTTTCCGCGGCAGTTGGGGGCGGGGGGGGAGGGAGGGGGGAAACACGACCTAGTAAGATGGCGGCGCCGGCGGTGGGTGTGTAGAACGTGAGTCTTATTCATTCGTTTGAGTTGTGTGTGTGTGTTGTGTGTGTAAACACACCATTTTAAAAAATGTATATAAATTTTAAATTCATTCATTCATTTAAAAATTAAATTAAAATTAAATATTATATTCAGTGTGGATTAAATCACTGTCAGTCCGTTGCAAAGGGGCAAGTTTACTGGGAATAGTTTACCATTCTGCAATGGTTCCCACCAGAGAACAACGTCTGCCTATCCCAGATCCTTGGGAAGGACTCAGCAGGGGATAAAATCATGGTCTGAACATCTGGCTGTCAATAATAAAATAATAACAATAATAATTTTATAAAATACATCAAGAAGTTGCAGCTTCCTGCAATAACAACAACGGAACTGCAAAAAACTGCGCTACTTGGAACATCATATATTTTAAGAAGGTACTTGGTTAATTCTAGGACGCTGGCAGCAACCCGTGTCAACCATCAGCACCAGTCAGTGGTATTTGTGATGCATTTTTGAATGTTCAGTTGACTGAGTTTCATGTTCAATGAATAAAGTATATAATAATAATAACAACAAGTTGCAGTTTCCTGCAATAACACCAGTGGAATTGCAAAAAACAGCTACTTGGAACATCGTACATCTTAAGAAGATACTTGGTTGATACCTAGGACGCTGGCAGCAACCTGTATCAACCATTACCGCCAGTCAATGATATTTTTATTATTTATTTATTTATTATTTAAATTTCTATACCGCCCTTCTCCAGAATAGGACTCAGGGCGGTGAACAGCTAGAGTAAAAAACAATACATACAAAATTTAAAAGCAATTTAAAATAATTAAATATTATTGGCCGTAAATTAAAATAACCCAATTTAAAATCAATTTAAAATTAACTCAAGCCAGCCCCGCTAGTTGGAATAAATGAGTTTTCAGGGCCCGACGAAAAATCCGGAGGTCTGTTATTGTACGTATCTCTGGGGGGAGGTTGTTCCAGAGGGTGGGCGCCGCCACAGAGAAGGCTCTCCCCCTGGGAGTCGTCAGCCGACTTTGTCTGGCGGACAGCACCCTGAGGAGGCCCACTCTGTGCGAGCGTACTGGCCGGTGGGAGGCTATTGGTGGCAGAAGGCGGTCTCGTAAGTACCCCGGCCCTAAGCCATGGAGCGCTTTAAAGGTGGTCACCAACACCTTGAAGCGCACCCGGAAGACCACCGGGAGCCAGTGCAGCTCGCGCAGGAGAGGTGTTACATGGGAGCGCCTTGTCGCCCCCATAATCCCCCGCGCGGCCGCGTTCTGGACCAGCTGGAGCCTCTGGGTGCACCCCAGGGGGAGCCCCATGTAGAGAGCGTTGCAGTAGTCCAGGCGGGAAGTGACGAGTGCCTGAGTGACTGTGCGTAGGGAGTCCCGATCTAGAAAGGGGCGTAACTGGCGTATCAGGCGGACCTGATAAAAAGCTCCCCTGGCCATGGCCGTCAAATGATCTTCTAACGACAGCCGTGCATCCAGGAGGACGCCCAAGTTACGAGCCCTCTCCGTGGGGGCGAGTGATTCGCCCCCAATAGCCAGCGATGGCGTCAGCTGGCTATATCGGGACGCCGGAAGCCACAGCCACTCGGTCTTGGAGGGGTTGTTTCTCCCCATCCAGGCCCGCACGGCCTCCAGGCACTGGGACATCACTTCAAGGGCATCGTTGGGGTGGCCTGGGGTGGAGATGTACAGCTGGGTGTCATCAGCGTACTGATGGAACTCCACCCCGAAGCCACGGATGATCTCACCCAGCGGCTTTACATAAATGTTGAACAGAAGGGGCGAGAGGACCGACCCTTGTGGCACCCCACAAGCAAGGTGCCTCGGGGTCGACCGCTGCCCCCCTGTCAACACAGATTGCGACCGGTCAGAGAGGTAGGAGGAGAACCACCGCAGAACGGTGCCCCCCACCCCCAACCCCGCCAACTAGTGCAACATGATACCATGGTCGATGGTATCAAAAGCCGCTGAGAGGTCTAACAGGACCAGGATAGAGGAGCAACCCCTATCCCGAGCCCTCCAGAGATCATCCACCAACGCGACCAATGCCGTTTCCGTGCTGTGCCCAGGCCGGAAGCCGGACTGGAGCGGGTCTAGATAGACAGCTTCATCCAGGTACCGGGGAAGCTGTTGCGCCACCACACTCTCAACAACCTTCGCAACAAAGCGAAGGTTGGAGACTGGACGATAGTTAGCCAAAACAGCCGGATCCAGAGAGGGCTTCTTGAGGAGGGGCCTCACCACCGCTTCTTTCAGAGCGGCCGGCAGGACCCCCTCACTCAAAGAAGCGTTAACAATCTTCTGGAGCCAGCCTCGTGTCACCTCCCGGGAAGCCAGTACCAACCAGGAGGGGCACGGGTCCAATAAACATGTGGTTGCGTTCAGCCGTCCCAGGACCCTGTCCATGTCCTCGGGAGCCACAGGATTGAACTCCCCCCAGATAACACTCTCAAGACCTGCCTCAGTCATCCCGTCCGGACATACCCAGTCAGAGGCCAGCCCTTCCCGAATCTGAGCGATTTTGTCATACAGATACTGCACAAAGTCCTCAGCTCGGCCCTGCAAGGGGTCATCCCGCACTTCCAGATGGAGGAGGGAGCGGGTCACCCTAAACAGGGCGGCCGGGCGATTATCTGATGACGCGATAAGAGCGGCAAAATAGCTATATTTCGCCGCTTTTATCGCCACTAGGTAGGTCTTAATATGAGACCTCACCAGTGTTCGGTCGGATTCGGAGCGGCTGGTCCTCCAACTACTCTCCAGGCGTCTTTTCCGGCGCTTCATCTCCCTAAGCTCCTCGGAGAACCAAGGAGCTAGGTGAGTTCGGTGCTGGGTCAGAGGCCGCAAAGGCACGACACGGTCCAAGGCCCCGGCAGCCGCACTATCCCAGGCGGCCACCAGGTCTTCAGCCGAGTCATGAGCCAGAGTCTCAGGAAATGGCCCAAGCTCCATCTGGAACCTATCAGGGTCCATCAGGCGCCTGGGGCGGAACCACCTGGTCGGTTCCGCCTCCCTGCGGCGGGGTGCAGCAGTTAGAAAGTCCAGTCGAAGGAGCGAGTGGTCCGACCATGACAAGGGTTCGATGGCTATATCCCCTATATCAAGGCCACTCAACCACTGACCAGAGACAAAAATTAAGTCCAGAGTGTGTCCCCCTGTGTGAGTGGGGTCATGAATTAACTGAGTAAGGTCCATGGCCGTCATGGAAGCCATGAACTCTCGAGCCATCTCAGACGTTTCACCGATAGATGGCATTTTTGAATGTTCAGTTGACTGCGTTTCATGTTTAATGAATAAAGAGAAGTAGAAGTAGTAGTAGTAGAAGAAGAAGAAGAGGAAGAGGAAGAGGAAGAGGAAGAAGTGATACCCATTGTCATTGGGGCACTTGGTACCATGTCCAAGAAGTTTACAAAATAAATCAAGAAATTGCAGCTTCCTGCAATAACACCAGTGGAACTGCAAAAAACTGCACTACTCGGAACATCGTACATTTTAAGAAGATACTTGGTTACTACCTAGGAGCTGGCAGCAACCCGTATCAACCATCAGTGCCAGTCGATCATATTTGTGATACATTTTTAAATGTTCAGTTGACTTGAGTTTCATGTTTAATGAAAATAACAATAATAAAAGTAGGCATTGACAGAATAACAACAACAACAACAACAATATAGGCATTGACAGAATCCCTATCAATCAATTGTAAAAGGCAGCTTTACTTGGAACAGTTTGCATCCTTTAACACCATCAAACTTTCACATCTGCCTATCCCAGATCCTTGGGAAGGAAGGACTGGATAAGTGGACAGAATTGCTGAATCCAGTCTAAACATCTGGCTGACTGTGATGAACCATAATGATAATATTGTCATTGGCAAATTCATCATTAGCCAATTGCAAAAGGCAGCTTTACTTGGAACTGCTTACAACCTGTGATGATACCTTTAACACTATCAAATAACAGTACCTGCCCATCACCTGCCTTGGAAAATATTTGCTAGGTGGACAAAAAGGCCAAATCCAGCTTAAACATCTGACTAACTAACTATAATAATATTGTCACTGAAATTTACCATCAATCAATTGCAAAAGGCAGCTTTACTGGAATAGCTTACATTCTGCGACAACACCTTTAATAACTTCTTCCTATCCTTAGGAAGGACTTACTAGGTGGATAAAAATGCCAAATCCAATCTAAATATCTGGCTGACTGTCCAATGAACCATAATGATATTAACTGTAAAAAAGTCAATCACAGACTTGAATTGCAAAACTTGGAACAGCTTAGCTTCTGTAACAATACCTTTAATATTATTAATCATCAACATTTGCCTATTCCAGGTCCTTGGTAAGGACTCAACAGGTGGATAAAAATGCTAGATCCAGTCTGAACATCTGGCTGACTGGATGACCTGCCATAATGTTGTCATTCCTGTCCCGTTGTGAAATGAAAGGGTTTCTTGGTGCAAGCTATGCCTTTTCCAAGCACAAGGACTCCATACAAAGCATCCTGCAGCTCCGTGTTTCTCAACCTCCTAAAATTCAGTTGAAGTCCACACATCTTCAAATGGCCCAGGTTGAGAAACACTGCCCTAGGGCCTGGCAAGCTAAGCCACATTAAAGGAGGAGATGGTTGAAGTACCTGGAGTTCAGGCAACCCGTTTAATCTCGGTTATCCAATTAACTCATTTTTTGGGGATTGTGCAATAGAAGGAACCGTGCCCTAATTAACTGCATTGTGTTGGCCTAATGAATGAAGAGAATAAATAGGGCCCACTATTATCCATTATGCCAGTGCAACTGCTTATTCTTGGAGATCCCCGCCCCCCAGTTCAGTGTCTCAAATGAACACAGCCATGTATGAATGACTAAATGAATAGCAACAGATGAGCATTTTACCCCAGGATGGTAACTGCTGAATTTGTTGGATTGTTTTTACTTTATGTAGTGTTAGTGTGCATTTTCCTGTGACCCCGTTCCCTTGTTTTGGGTTAGGTTGTCTTGGAGGATTTCCTGTTCTTTGATCATATAAATAAATACTGGATTCGATCAATAGCACCCCATGTAATGCCAATGCAACTGCTAGATGAACTGTCCTGATAAAGAGGCTCATCTGAACACAACCACAACCAGTGATGGGTTTCAAATAATTTCACCACTGGTATGCCGAAAATGTGAGCGCTTCCACCACATGGTGAGGTTTGACCGAGCAGCCTTTCGGAACCTGCTCCCCTCCATCTCTGCTCTATGGGGCAGCAGCTGCTTCTCTCTGCACTGCTGGGACAGCGTCTTATGCAATTTAGCAGCTGTGAGCCGCTGCTTTCCTCTAAATCCCATCCGGACAGCACTGCGGGACAGAGAAGCAGCAACCATCTTGAATGCTGTTTCTCTCAGCCACAGCGCTTTCCGGATGGAACTTAGAGGAAAGCGGCGGCTCACAGCTGCTAAATTGCACAAGACGCTCTCCCAGCAAGAGCAGCAGTGGAGCGAAGCAGCTACCGACCAGGAGAGCACATGGAGCGACTCCGCAAGCAACCGAGTCTGGGCAAGGGAGGGAAGAAACGGCTGCAAGATCTCCACTGCAGCGCTTTCCGGATGGGACTTCTTGCAGGTAAGAAGAACCATCCGGTCCATTCCCAATCTGCTTTGGCCCTCCTGCGCCCCCCCCCCGCGGCCCTTTGGCCTAGCGCAGCAGGCCAAATAAATTCCTTCAGCCCAGAGGGCCGTATTTGAGGCCAGAGGGTGGGGGCTGCATGCGGGCAGAGGCCCGGGGCAAGCCTGGAGCGGGGGAATGGCACGTTCCCTGACCAGCCAAGGTGAATGGCGAAGCAAGACAGGCAAGCTCTGGGGACTGCGGGGGAGGGGACAGCTAGCTAGGCCACAGTGCCACGTGGGATGGAGCTGTGGTAGCGAAGCAAGCCAGGCAAACTGGAGGTCGGGAATGGTGGGGGGGGCACCTTGTTGACCACAAGTGCCATGGCCTGCGTGGGATGGAGCCACGGTGGCGAAGCAAGCCAGGCAAGCTGGAGCCTGGGGATGGTGGTGGGGCAGCTTGCTAGACCGCAATGCTGCGTGGACTGGATCCGTGGCGGCGAAGCAAGCCAGGCAAACTGGGGGATGGGGACGCTGGGGGGGGGGGGCAGCTAGCTAGGCCACAGTGCTGCATGGGATGCAGCCAAGGTGGCAAAGCAAGCCAGGCAAGCTGGGGGACCGGGGGGGGGGGAAGCTAGCTAGGCTGCGACTAACAGGCTTACTTATCCAGTCAGGCAGATCAGGGCCACTCATTTGGGCCACAGGCACCGCGTGGGAAGGCAGGCAAGCTGCACAGGCTGTGGTCAACGCTAGCAAAGAGCCACACAGTGTGATATGCCGGGGAGGCGAGATGAATGACTGAATGGGGTGGGGCAGGGCAAGCGGATGGGGGCAGGGCCAGCCAGAGATAGTATTTGCTGATTCTCTGAACTACTAAAAATTTCCGCTACCGGTTTGCCCGAACCGGCTGAATGCTACCTCTGACCACAACATAATGGATGCTGCTGTCTTTTTCTCACTTGCACTGCAGTGTCTTCAGAGCACCTAAGCGAAAGTATATATGGTTGCAGCTGCTATATTGGCTGATAAAGTAAAAAATAAAATATGCAAAATGAATATTGCAGGGAGGGCACACCTAGCAAGGAAGGAGGGATGGCTCACCCCCCCCTCCTTTACCAAATTTGACATTTCTAAGTATTAAAGGGTTGAAACCAACTCTTAATGGGAACTACAGATTGGCTGCTTCAACTTTTAAATTAGATTCTGAGCTGGATATTGGCTTGTTTCACATATCAGCTTCATTACCAGTCCTCAGAGTTTTTAAACATAAAAATGGAGATTTGTAGAGCTATCTTTTAGAATTTCATAGTCAACCTTTTAGAAAGAAAAAGTGAAGTGAGTATTTTTCAGGAACTACCGGTACTAGAAAAAAAGGGAGTCCAGAAACTCGCAGGAGATCACATGTTTTCTGTGCTGTGTATTGTTAGAAAGATAAGGCTGTGGAAACTTAAAGGAGAGTTGGTTCTGATTAAGCCAAAGCTGAATTATTGCACAATAATATAATAAAGCCTATTAGATATATACCTTGATACTGTTTGCTTCCGGTTTCATTGGGCATAGGGGCAGGATATATATAACCCTGACATAAATACACTTAAATTGTTTACATTTCATGAAAGCAGTGTTTATTATATGTTGTATGGGAACATACGTTAATAGAATAGAATATTATTTATTGGCCAAGTGTGATTGGACGCACAAGGAATTTGTCTCCGGTGCAGAAGCGCTCACTATACATAGAAGCAACAAAGTCATAAATCATAAGATACAACCAACAAAGGAATAGTCATATAAGAGACCAATAAAGATAAATGTTCCCCTCGCACATATGTGCTAGTCGTTCCCAACTCTAGGGGGCGGTGCTCATCTCCGTTTCAAAGCTGAAGAGTTAGTGCTCTCCAAAGACGTCTCCGTGGTCATGTGGCCAACATGACTAAACTCCAAAGGCGCACGGATTTCTGTTACCTTCCCACCAAAAGTGGTCCCTATTTTTCTACTTGCATTTTTTGCGTGCTTTCGAACTGCTAGGTTGGCAGAAGCTGGGGCAAGTAACGGGAGCTCACCCTGTTACGCGGCACTAGGGATTCAAACTGCTGAACTGCCGACCTTTCGATGGACCAGCTCAACGTCTTAGCCACTGAGCCACCCCATCCCTTATAAGAAACCAATAGGAGTAGGTAATAGGAAAAGTGAGAAGGATAATAGTAACACAGTCCTGCTACGTGGTTAGATATCCTTAGGCATAAGACCGTGTTGTGGGAATTAAGTGTTTAGCAAAATGATGGCTTGGGGAGGAAAAGTGTCTTTGTGTCTAGTTGTTTTGCCATGCAGTGCCCTTTACGGGATCCTGAGGGGAGTAGTTGAAACAGTTTATGTCCAGGTTGTGAGGGGTCTGTAGATATTTTCTCAGCCCTCTGTAACTTGTGACCTTCGGAATGCTAGAAAGCTGCCACATAGTGAAGTAACAGCTGTACTGATGCAGGTTTTTTCCCCCCCTCCATTGCCCAGCGGAAGAAAAAGGGCATAGCTTGCAAAAAATAAATAACGTAACTGTCATGTGAAGTGGCATTTCTACAGCTGGGCAATTTTGAAAATTCTCCTCTTTCCATCTGTTTGCATTAAGTTTGCTGGCAGCAGTGGCCAAGGCAGGAACGGCTTGCATCAGATATCCCAAGCGATAAGAAGAGCCTAGTTGTCTGTGCCTGTGGACAGTCTGCATCCCCAGCCTCTAAATGGGCAGGAACTGTTTCTCCCCCACCCACCCCCAAAATGAACCGTGCTGTTTTCTCAAGTTGATGCAAATACTTCAAAAGTGGGCTTCCAAATCACTTTGAAGGTGATTTAGCAGCTGTTCTGAGATCTTTAAGGATGTTTGCTGACAACCTACTATACTGCATACTGTCTTTGTCTCAGTCTGGAACATGTGTACTTGAGGGGTGAAATCCAAATTTTTTTTCCCTACCGGTTCTGTGGGCGTGGCAGGGGAGGATACTGCAAAATCTCCATTCCTTCATTTCATTTCATTTCATTTATTAGATTTCTATACCGCCCTACTCCCGAAGGACTCAGGGCGGTGCACAGCCAAACAATAAAAACACATACAATACAAAATTTAAAAAATAGAATAAAATCAAATTAAATAATTTTGGCCCCGACAAATGTAAAACCCCAAACTTTTAAAACCAATTTAAAATTGAATATATAAATACTAAAAGATGTTTAAAATTTTAAAGATCTTTTATAAAAGAGGGGGAAAATTAGGCCAGGCCGGCCTGGTGAAATAGTAAGGTCTTTAAGGCGCGGCGGAAGGTGCGCAGATCCGGGATCCTCCATATCTCTGGGGGGAGCTCGTTCCAGATAGTAGGTGCCCCCACAGAGAAGGCTCTCCCCCTGGGGGCCGCCAGTCGGCATTGTTTGGCTGACGGCACCCGGAGGAGCCCCTCTCTATGGGAGCATACCGGCCGGTGGGAGGCTATTGGTGGTAGTAGGCGGTCCCGCAAGTACCCAGGTCCTAAGCCATGGAGCGCTTTAAAGGTGGTAACCAAAACCTTGAAGCGCACCCGGAAGACCACCGGGAGCCAGTGCAGCTCGCGCAGGAGAGGTGTTACATGGGAACGCCATGTCGCTCCCATTACCACCCGCGCGGCCGCACTCTGCGCCAGTTGGAGCCTCCGGGTGCTCCTCAAGGGGAGCCCCATGTAGAGAGCGTTGCAATAGTCCAGGCGGGAGGTGACAAGGGCATGAGTGACCGTGCGTAAAGAGTCCCGATCCAGAAAGGGACGCAACTGGCGAATCAGGCGAACCTGATGAAAAATCCTCCCGGTCATGGCCGTCAAGTGCGCTTCTAAAGACAGCCGTGAATCCAGGAGGACGCCCAAGTTGCGAGCCCTCTCCGTGGGGGCCAATGATTCGCCCCCAATAGTCAGTGATGGCGTCAACTGACTATATCGGGACGTCGGAAACCACAGCCACTCAGTCTTGGATGGGTTGAGCCTGAGCCTGTTCCTCCCCATCCAGATCCGTACGGCCTCCAGGCACCGGGACATCACTTCAAGGGCATCGTTGGGGTGATCCGGGGTGGAGATGTACAGCTGGGTGTCGTCAGCGTACTGATGGTACTCCACCCCGAAACCACGGATGATCTCGCCCAGCGGCTTCACATAAATGTTGAACAGGAGAGGCGAGAGGACCGACCCTTGCGGCACCCCACATATGAGGGGCCTCGGGGTCGACCTCTGTCCCCCTGTCAACACAGACTGCGACCGGTCAGAGAGAAAGGAGGAGAACCACCGCAACACAGTGCCTCCCACCCCCAACTCTTCCAACCGGTGCAGCATGATACCATGGTCGATGGTATCAAAAGCCGCTGAGAGATCTAACAGGACCAGGACAGAGGAGCACCCCGTGTCCCGAGCCCTCCAGAGATCATCAACCAACGCGACCAGTGCCGTTTCCGTGCTGTACCCGGGCCTGAAGCCCGACTGGAACGGATCCAGATACGTCGTTTCATCCAGGTGCTGGGGGAGCTGTTGCGCGACCACACTCTCAACAACCTTCGCAACAAAGCGAAGATTGGAGACCGGACGATAATTTACCAACATTGCCCCGTCCAGGGAAGGCTTCTTGAGGAGAGGCCTCACCACCGCCTCTTTCAAGGCGGCGGGAAAGTCACCCTCACTCAGCAAAGCGTTTATAATCCCCTGGAGCCAGCCTCGTGTCACTTCCCGGGAAGCCAGTACTAACCAGGAAGGACACGGGTCCAATAAACAAGTGGTCGCGTTCAGTCTACCCAGAATCCTGTCCACGTCCTCAGGGGTCACAGGATCAAACTCATCCCAGATAACATTCTCAAGACCTGCCCCTGTCTCTCCCCCTGAGACTACCCAGTCGGAGTCCAAATCTTCCCGAATCTGAGTGATTTTGTCATACAGATACTGAACAAAATCCTCGGCTCTACCCTCCAAGGGGTCCTCCCGCGCTTCCTGGTGGAGCAGGGAGCGGGTCACCCTAAAGAGGGCGGCCGGGCGATTATCTGATGACGCAATAAGAGCAGCAAAATAACTACATTTCGCTGCTTTTATCTCCACTAAGTAATTCCTAATGTGGGATCTTACTAGTGTCCGGTCAGATTCAAGAAGACTGGCCCTCCAACTACTCTCTAGGCGTCTCTTCCGGCGCTTCAACTCCCTCAGCTCCTCGGTAAACCAAGGAGCCAATTGAGATCGGCGCTGGGTCAGAGGCCACAAAGGCACGACCCGATCCAGAGCACTAGCAGCCGCCCTATCCCAGGCGGCCACCAGGTCTCCAGTCGAGGCGTGTGCCAGAACCTCAGGAAATGGCCCAAGCTCCGTCTGGAATCTGTCAGATTCCATCAGGTGCCTGGGGCGGAACCATCTTACCGGCTCTGCCTCCCTGCGGCGGGGTGCAGCGGTTCGAAAGTCGAGACGAAGGAGAGAGTGATCTGACCATGACAAGGGTTCAGTAACTATATCCCCTATATCAAGATCCCTCAACCACTGTCCAGAGACAAAAACCAGATCCAGCGTGTTTCCCCCTGTGTGGGTAGGGCCATGAATTAACTGGGTCAGGTCCATAGCTGTCATGGAAGCCATGAACTCCCGAGCCATCTCTGACATCTCGCCCACGGACGGCAGGTTGAAATCCCCCATGACCATAAGCTTAGGGGTATCAACCGCCACCGCGGTGATGACGTTGAGTAGCTCGGGCAGGGCTGTTGCCACGTGGCAGGGAGCCAGGTACGTGATCAGCAAACCCATCTGAACCCCATGACCCCATTTCACAAAAAGGGATTCACAGCCGGCCGTCTGAGGAACAGTGGCCTCCCTCGGTCTCAGACCTTCTTTAATGATAACCGCTACCCCCCCCCGCCCCTCCCCTGTGACCTCGGCTGATGGAATGCTTGGAAACCTGGCGGGCACATTTCAACGAGGGGAACCCCCCCCCTCCTGGCCCAACCAGGTCTCCGTAATACCTGCCAGGTCCTTCACCTCCCGGGGGAAGGATATTGCAAAATCTCCATTCCCACCCCACTCTGGGGCCAGCCAAAGGTGGTATTTGCTGGTTCTCCAAACTGCTCAAAATTTCTGCTACCGGTTCTCCAGAACCTGTCAGAACCTGCTGGATTTCACCCGTGGTGCACTTCCTTCTGTTTAGAGGGGATTTTTTTTCAAAAGAAAGAGGAATCCCCCCCCCCCGGTCCCTGATGAACTAGTGTTAACCCTCCATGAGCTGTAATGGAAGTCACACAAGTAGGAGAATTCGTTGAGGAAACTCTTTATCCAAATCTTTGGGCTCTCAATGAAACATTGCATATAACAAGAGACCAATAAAAATCAAATAACAGTAGAAATAAAGGAAGTGTGGCCTAGGTTACTGGAGAATGTGTAGGTCAGCCTACATTCAGTTCCTGTTAGAGGGAAGAAAGAAATGACAGAGAGGGCCTAATCCACTTAGGCTGTCATTGTACTTGACATGTGTCATTAATCACATAAGGCTGCATATAGAGACATAAGGCATTAGTCTTTAGTCTTCATTTGATTTATATACCACCCTACTCTTGAAGGACTCAGGGCGGTGAACAGCCAAACAATAAAATACATAAATATAAAATTTAAAAAACAGAATAAAACCAAATTAAACAAATTTGGCCCAGACAGATTTAAAACACCCCAATCATTTAACACAACCACATATGCAGGTAGTCCTCGAGTTAGGAATGAAATGGAGCCTGCCCATTCCATTCGTAACCCGAAGTTTCGTGGGAGTGAATCTTGTAGATGGAAAGGGATCACTCCCTCCCTTCACCCATGCATTCACTAATCAAATGTGAGGCTCATTAAGTGCGCATGAGGTATTTCAGAGTGGGAAAGCCCATGGGGGGCTTACTGATGGAACAGGCCACCTGCGTAAGACCACCCAAGGCCTCCCCAACCCCAATGAAACATCTCATGCTCCCCACAATTGCTTCATCCCCCCAACCTGCTGCGCCGGGTCACTTACCTTGTGAAGATCTAGCAAGCAGTCGCCTCTTAGCCATGTGCACCCCTTTGCAATTCCATTCAGGCCTCTCCCAGCGAATCCACCCCCTGATGCTCCCTTCGGGCCTCTGCAGGCCTCCCCCGGCCTGTTGCAGGCCAAAATGGAGCTTCCAAGGGATAGATCCGGCCCTCCCATGCACCGTTCTGGCCTCCGCAGGGCTCCCCCAACACATTACAGGCCGAAATGGAGTGTCGGGGGGCGGATCTGCCCCTCAGAAGCTCCATTTCGGCCGTCAACCTGCTAGGCGAGGCCTACGGAATCCCGAATGGAACTGTAGAGGGGTGCATGCAGTTGAGAGGCTGGAGAGGAGACTGTCTTCACAAGGTAAGTGACCTGGTGCGGCAGGTTGTGGGGGAGAGTAATTGTGGGGAGCATGAGGACCAAAGGGAGCTTCTGAGGTGGGGATCTGCCTCTCCGAAGCTCCATTTCAGCCGGCAACATTCAGGACAAATGTTGCAGAGACTGCGGTTGTTATAAAGGCAAAGAACTGCCGTGGTGCTGCAAGATTCATAGTTACGGGACTTGTTTGAAAATGCTACGGGTCATTTATCATGTAACTTTGAACGTTCGCTAAGGAACGCTCATAACCTGAAGATTACCTATACTTATCTTTATTGCAAATCTCAGAGTGCCATTAGATTCCACATATGTTTTTCTATCCAAGGCAAGAATAATGTACAAAAGTTAAAATCCTTCCTTCCTTCCTTCCTTCCTTCCTTCCTTCCTTCCTTCCTTCCTTCCTTCCTTCCTTCCTTCTTTCTTTCTTTCTTTCTTTCTTTCTTTCTTTCTTTCTTTCTTTCTTTCTTTCTTTCTTTCCATGGTGTCCTGAAAGAGATCAGCTGCCACAGTGTCATGGCATGGTACTCTGTACTCCTCAGCTTGTGATCACGTAGGGGCTGGGGCACAAGCTAAGGGCATGTACCTGTTGCCCTTTGCACCTTCCATTTAGTATTTTTTAGTATCCGTTTAGTATTTCACATTTGGTCTCGTGAACAGGGCTGGTACGATTCCAGAATGAAAGAAGTGAGCTAGCGACATAGAGCAGAGATCAAAGATAGGAAGACCATTCCACCCCTGTGCAGCTGAACTCTCAGCTCTCTACACCACTGCAAAATCAGTCAAGGATTTTCCTGTCTGCAAATACATTTATTTTTTTTTTGCCTACTTTGGAATTCCCATTTCTTCTCTGGATAGCCATGTTGAGGCTGGCGTGTTGTCCAGCACTTTCCTTGTGTGGGGTGACAAGGAACAATAAGGAATTCCCAGTTCAAGAAATACATCCAGAGAGTTATAGGTAGTCCTTGACTTACCACAGTTCATTTAGTGACCATTCAAAGTTACAACGGCATGGAAAAAAGTGAAATGACCGTTTTTCACACTTATGACCATTGCAGCATCCCAAGGTCATGTGATCAAAATTCAGACGCTTGGCAACTGACTCACATTTATGACAGTTGCAGTGTCCTGAGGACACATGAACCCCTTCTACGGCCTTCTGACAAGGGGGAAGCTAGATTCACTTAACAATTGCATTGCTAACTTAACAATTGCAGTGATTCACTTAACAACTGTGGCAAAGAAAGGTCGTAAAATGAAGCAAAACTCATGTAACTAATGTCTCACGTAGCAACTAAAATTTTGGATTCAATTATGGTCATAGGTCAAGGATTATCTGTACTGCCATGGGTGGATATGGAACTTTGCATTCCTATAAGAACTGGTCTGGTAAAGTGGAAACTGCTACAGTGGAAACATGCTTGATTTTCCTTATTCATTTTCCTGCTGGGGTGGGTAGGTATTTAAAAGAGAAAAATCCCCCCAATTTCTGAATCTTGTCTGTAAGTCCCAGTGACATCCCTGCTTGCATTAATAGGTACACTGAGAATTTGGTGGCTTCTTTTAAAGATAATAGGAACATGGAGAGATCTTTCATTTGTCTTTACACTTTTATATAAAACTGTACAGGTAATCCTCGAGTTACGAATGTAATAGAGCCTGCCAATTACATTCGTAACTCTGAGGATTCGTAGGAGTGAATCACGTCACTTGAATGTGATCACTCCCTGCTTTCGCCCACGCATTCGCTAATCATTAAGAGCACGAGATATCTCAGGGTGGGGAGGGCCGGGTGGGGGGGCTAGTGATGGAACAGGCTACCCAAGGTCTCCCTGATCCACTGAGATACCACATGATTCCCACCTTCCTTCCTGCCACCGCCGGACTCATCTTGCAAGGATCTCTCTTTGCTGCGGTTTCTTTGCCTTTGAGGGAGAGGAGAACAGGACAATTCCACTTCTAACGTCCGATCAGCTTGTAAATGCTTTTCGTGCTGAGAGTGAAAGGTTCTGATGGCCATGATCTCCGCTTTTGCAGAGAATGGGTGCCTGAAGTCATGTGAGAAGGTGAATGTTGCAGTGCCTCTGCGGTCATTCATAAGGGCGAACAACTGCCGAGGTAATGCAACATTCATAATTTTGGGGCTTTGTCGTAGACACTTGGGGGGGCCTTATCGCGTAACTTCGGTCACTAAGTGAACTGTCGTAACTCGAGGATTACCTGTATTTCACTGCTCATATATTGAATCAGCATTTCTGTTCATTTGCCACGTACGTATCTGGTCCACAGTCAAAGAGCAACTAGATTTTTACCAATTTATTATCTTTGAAGCCAAAAACTAACAAGGTCATATATATTTGTTTGGCAGTATTGGTGTGCTGCTCAGCTCAGCTCCTAGTGGTTTGCAGAATAAAAACCAAATAAATAACCTTAGCACAGATAGAGGAATAAAAGACAAAACCACGCAGATCCCCAAAACGTTAAAACGCCACCCCCACTTGGACACACCTTGCAAAAAATCTGGCCACCACTGCTCAGTGAAAGCCAACAGAGGAAATGCCAGGCAACCTTCAGCACTGCAGTGAAATGCAAATGACAGTTAAACGTTTATGAGCAGAAATCTGGCTGACCTCAGGGTTTCCAGAAAAGGCAATTGGTGGGGGGGACTTAATTGAGTACTTTTTTTGTCTTGCAAATAGCTAAACTCCAGAACCTTTGCGCTGCTGTTCACAGGCAGAAGAGGCGAAGTTTATGGTCTGAATCCTAGATGGTTACAAAGAGACCTTTTGTCTCTTGTGCCGGCCTTTGTATCCTGCGCTATAACACTCTCAAAACTTTGCAATAACTCTTCAGAGCAGAAATATGGCAGAACCATTATCGGCAATTAAGAATAAGCCAGCAAGACAAGTTGCTTATATCCCCCCCCAATCATTTGTTCAACAGCGCACAATTTGGGGGGGGGGGTGTTGTGTTCTGCTGGCCTCATATAATCTTCCGCAAATTAGCATGACACGTTGGAAAGGGACTCCAACTGCTAGCACTTTTAATCAAAATCATTAGGAGAAAATTGGACCCAGAAATGTGAATTACGATTAATAATAATTTATTTCTTTATTTCACAAAGGCTCACAAAGCAGAGGGGTTTATATCTGCTGCTTCTACTGTGTTTCCCCGAAAATATGACCTACCCCAAAAACAAGCCCTAGCCTGATTTTAACACATGCACCTAATTATAAGCCCTACCTCAAAATTAAGCCCTAGTTAAGCCCCGCCCACCATCTGGTTATACAAGGTGGGGCTAGGTGCATGCGTAAAAACCAAGCTAAGGCAGGGGGGCTGGAGCTGTCCCACGCGTTCCACAACTGCTTACCTTAGGACCACCGCAGCCAGACCTCCCACACCCCGACACCTGTCGTGCTGCTGTGTGACTTCTTCTCCGGCCGCTTGCGGCCACTCGCAGCCAGACACCCAGTGGCGCGTTGCGCTGATGCTACTGTTTGGGGCAGGAGGTGTGTAGTGTGTTGAGCCAGTGCCGCTGCTCACATCAGGACCCCGCACAGTGTGGCATGCCGGTGCCACCGCTCACAGCAGGACGTGTACTATGTCATGCCAGTGCTGCCGTGAGTGGCAGGACGCTGCATGGCTCGTCACGCTGGTGCCTTCACTTGTGGCAGGATGCCGTGTGGCACATTGCACCAGTGCCGTGAGTGGCTGTGAGCAGCCGCAGAAGAAGTCGGGCACCAGTGTGACAGGTGTCGGGGCGTGGGAAGCCTGGCTGTGGTGGTCCTAAGGTAAGCAGGTAAGATATCCCCTGAAAATAAGACCTGGTGCTTATTTTGGGGCCTAAAAGAAAATAAGACTGGGTCTTCTTTTTGGGGAAACACAGTATTTATTTTGGAGATATTTGGGTAGCAGTGCCCAGTGCTTTGGCCCACACAGGTATCTTATCTTCCATCATATCTGGAAAACTTTTTTTTTTTTTTACAGACTGCTGGAAGAATGAAGAGAATGAAAGGGAAATTCTTCATTCAAGGTGCACAGAGGTGAGAGTGAGAAAGAAATATTGCCCTTCGTTTCTGATTTTTCACGCCGAGCTGTCATTTCAGCAATCTCGGTTTTGAGCTGTGAAAGACATTATAGAACAACGTGTGCCGAAAGCGCGTGTGTACGCGCCATAACCCCCCTTGCACCCCACCCCCACATTTGCGCGTGACCCCCCTGTGCTCCCCTCGCCCCCCACACATGCATGACTCCCCGGACCTGTGCATGTGTGCGCGACCCCCTCCCACATGCGCCCCGTGCATGCGTGCGCAACCCCTGCATGCGCACGTGCCCCCCCTGTATGCGCCCCGCGCATGTGTGGTAGAGACCCGAAAATCAGCTGGCCAGTGGGAGGTGCGCACACATGCGCGGTAGAGCTGAGCTGGGTTGATGGCTCACGTGCCTGCAGAGGCACATGCTCTGCGTGCCACCTGTGGTATGCGTGCAATAGGTTCGCCATCACGGTTATAGAATAATAGAATCTTTGTATGAGGGCTGGAAGGGACTTTGGAGGTCATCTAGTCCAATCATTTGCCCAGCGCAGGAGTCCTTACTACCCTGTTTCCCCCAAAATAAGACATCCCCTGATAATAAGCCCAATTGGGCTTTTGAGAGCATGGCAATAAGGCCAAGTGCTTATTTCAGGGTTCAAAAAAAATATAAGACAGGGTCTTATTTTTGGGGAAACATGGTATATCTCAGATAATCTTTTCTTGAAAACCTCCAGCGATGGAGCACCCACAACTTCTGGAGTTGATTCATTGTTCTCGCCATCAGGAAATTCCTCCTTAATTCTAGATTGGATCTCCCTTTGACCAGTTTCCACCCATTGCTTCTCGTCCTGCCTTCAGGTGCTTTGAAGAGTAAATCGAGGCCCTCTTCCCGGTGGCAGACCTTCAAGCAGCTCCAGAGGGGTCAGGAAATTCAGAGGAGTTGACCATAGCATGCTTAGGAAAAAGAGCCCATCCTGATGCGATAAAATGTTTTTTTTCTCACTGAACTTTTGCAGCAGAGATGTCGTAAAGAGAATTGGGGGTTCCTTAAGAATACTTTTCATTCATCTTGAACTAAAACACAAAATCCCACGTAATAGCAATCCAGCTCCAGGGAACTCTGGATCAAAGTAGCTTATCTGGATGGGTATTTACAGTCTGCGAGTCTGGGGCACAAATACTGTACTAATATTTGATCTTCGCCAGGGACCAGACAGAGGGAATACATTGCTCTGTCTAGTTGTTGAAGTTTTCGGTGGCTTTTGGTGCCCCTCCTCTTCCTTCGTTAGATTCATATCTGGGAGTTCAAGGCACATTTGGTAGGTGGGCAGAGGGGGAGAATTGGTCCAGTGTTACCCATGGCTGAGGGAGAATCTGAACCTGAGTCTCCCCAATCCCACTCCAACATGTTCATCAGAATACCACTGGAGTTCTCACTGACTGAGTGTTGGCCTTACTATGTTACTCACTGTATTGTCCTTCCAAACTGTCTTCTTAGGAAGACAATGGGAAGATGTTTACCTGAATGCCTGTCTGTTGATAGATAGTTAGATTGTCTGTCTGTCTGTCTATCATCTATCTATCTATCTATCTATCTATCTATCTATCTATCTATCTATCTACCTACCTACCTACCTACCTACCTACCTACCTACCTACCTACCTATCTACCTATCTACATATCTATTTATCGTGTTTCCCCGAAAATAAGACCGGGTCTTATATTAATTTTTGCTCTAAAAGATGCATTAGGGCTTATTTTCTGCTTAGGGCTTAGTTTTGGAGAAATAAGGTATTAAATGCATCCACCTGGCTGACAATCTTAACTGGGTCTTATTTTGGGGGTAGGGCTTATATTACGAACATCCTGAAAAATCATGCTAGGACTTATTTTCCAGTTGGGTCTTATTTTTGGGAAAATATGGTATCTATCTATCTATCTATCTATCTATCTATCTATCTATCTATCGTGTTTCTCCAAAAATAAGACCGGGCCTTATATTAATTTTTGCTCTAAAAGATGCATTAGGGCTTATTTTCTGCTTAGGGCTTATTTTTGGAGAAATAAGGCATTAAATGCATCCACCTGGCTGATAATCTTAACTGGGTCTTATTTTGGGGGTAGGGCTTATATTACAAGCATCCTGAAAAATCATGCTAGGACTTATTTTCCGGTTGGGTCTTATTTTTGGGAAAATACGCTATCTATTTATCTATCTTTCTATCTATTTATCATCTATTATCTATCCATCCATCCATCCCAGGCCTCTGGTCTATCATTCCATCCATCCACCCTCCATCCCAGGCCTCTTGTCCATCTGTCTGTCCATCCACCCACCCACTCATCCATCTATCCATTCTAGGCCTCTGGTCTGTCCGTCCATCCATCTATCCCAGGCCTCTGGTCTGTCTGTCCGTCCGTCCGTCCGTCCATCCATCTATCCATCCCAGGCCTCTGGTCTGTCCGTCCATCCATCCATCTATCCATCCCAGGCCTCTGATCCGTCCATCCATCCCAGGCCTATGGTAGAGGACCCTAGATTGAGGAAGACACATACCACCCATAAGAGTGAGAAAGGATTTTTTATATTTTTCTCTGTCGCTAGGTGTCTGTGTATATAGTACAGTGTGCTGTGGTGTGTGTGTGTAGTATTTCCCACCATTATATTTACTGAACTTTAATTCATAATTTAATTCATAACTTTAATTCATAATCACTGAAATTAAAAAAAATGATGATGAAGAAGCCACTTCATTGCAGAAACTGTATCAGAAACCTACCCTGGGTAGTAATATAAACCTAATAAATGATTTACGCTCCTCCTCAATCCCTTTAAATTCCCCTAGTCGAAATACGCCAAACGTTTCAAAGCTTCTCCTTGACCCCATGATCAATTTGATGTTGCTATTAAAGAGTCCTCCATCTTTTGATTTTTTTTTTCCAAGCTAGCTTTCTGCTGAGCACAATAGCAGTCCCTTCTCGTAGCTGTCTTGTGACAGGCGAGTCCATTCCTTGCTCTCATTCATTGCATAATACGGTCTTTGATTAGTTATGCATTCATTTTTCACATTAGTTACATTTTAACAGGAACACTCCATATTGTATAACTGTAAACTTCCTTGATTGTGCCAAAGGTATTTGTTTACGTTTCAGACCAAGTGTTCTACTTCATAGACTTCTAGGAAATGCAAAATTCTTATTTCCTAACTTCTCTCCGAGTTCCCATTTTTATTGGAATCTGGTTAGAACCTATAATGATGGATGGCTTTTAATTAGAAAATGTGGGTATGGAAAGAATAATTGCGAGAAAGATATATCTTGTTGGACTCCATGGGATTGGTGATCCTATCATAATTGAACATCTACATAAAACATTCCGAAACAAAGTACAAACACATGTCATTCAGAAATAGATCCTTTTCAAGTGAGAGGATTCAATATAAGGAAACTAAATCTTGTTGTGTTGGAAGTTTCATCTTGCAGTTGTCCAAAATAATAAAGAGAGATATAGATAGCAACAAAGAACATAGAGTGAACTTGGTGATAAAGCTGGAAAGAAAAATAGGAGCAAATAGCTAGAAGAATAAGGAAACAGAGTAACAGAGTTGGAAGGGACCTTGGAGGACTTTTAGTAAAACCCCTGCTCTGGTAGGAAACCTTACGCCATTCTAGATAAGTGGCTGTCCAGTCTCTTCTTAAAACCTCCAGTATTGGAATACCCACAACTTCCAAAAATAAACCGTTCCAATGATTAATTGTTCTCACTGTCAGGAAATTTCTCCTTAGTTCTATGTTGCTTCTCTCCGTGATGGAAAATGACTGTCCTCCATTCTTTTTGAAAAGAGTGGCAAAAACACACATGTTTCTCTTATCCTCACACCTAATTTTTTGCCCCCACTCCCTGTTCTGCCCCAGCTATGGACCCCAAAGAACGCAGCACACGCAAACTCTATACAAAGCTTATTTTACTCAAATAATTTAGTCTTTATCAACCAAAGGCTGTTAATGCACTTGGTAGTAAGTTAATGCACTTGGAAGAGCCTTGGTAGTACAGGGGTTTAAGGCACCCTGTTATTAAGCTGGTTATTAAGACCAGCTGCCTGCAATTACTGTAGGGTTCGAATCTCGCCAAGGCTCAAGGTTGACTCAGCCTTCCATCCTTTCTAAGGTAGGTGAAATGAGGACCCAGTTTGTGGGGGCAATAAGCTGACTTTGTATAAATATACAAAAGGATGAAGGCTATTGCTGAGCACATTGTAAGCCGCCCTGAGTCTTTGGAGAAGGGCGGCATATAAATCAAATTAAAAAAAAAAAATGCACTGTCTTAACAGCCTACCAGAATTCTAAGACAAGGTAATTAGAGTCTTACTAGAGTTGGCAGAAAGCGCAGAAGCAATTTTGCAGACATGAAGGAGAGTGAACTAAAGTTGTTCTCTACAGCTTGTTGCAAGTGGTGTTCCTCCTTAAATAGGCTAAGGGAGTGGCCAATTAGCCCCAAGACTTACTCTCGAGGAGACCTCCTCCTGAGGAGCCACTCCTGCCTTTTGGCAGCTCTGCGCGCCCGTGCATTGAGAAGAGGCTCCTCCTCTTCGTCCTCTTCACTTAAAGGAGCTTCTGGAGGTTCTGAAGGCCCTGGCTGAATCCCTGCCTCTGGCACCAAATCTTCTCCAGCCTTCTCACTGTCCGACTCGACTCTGGCGCAGCACCACACCAGCCTCCTCATTGTCAGAATCAGCTACAATCTGCACAGGCCGCTGACACCTGTGACAACACCAACAATCTGGGTCAGGGGTGAAATCTACCTACCGGTTCAGAAGTGCATGCATCACGCGTGCGCACGGACCCTCTGCACATGTGCAAACCCTTCTGCGCATGCGCACAGGGTAAAAAACATGGTTTTAACCAGGAAGTAACAATGACTGGATGGGTGGGCGGAGCTCGCGCTGCCGTCGCTATCGGTTCTCCGAACCACCTGCCGCCATCGCTACCGGTTCGGCTGAACCGGTCCTAACTGGTAGCATTTCACCCCTGATCTGAGTCCTCATGTTACCGACCTCAGAAGGATAGAAAGCTGAGTCGACCTTGAGCCAATGAGAATCGATCTGCCGAACTATTGGCAGCTGGCAGTCAGCAGAAATAGCCTGCAGTACTACATTCTCACCACTGCGCCACCACAGCTCATTAAATGTTGTTGATCCATTGAAGTCGATGCTGGGCCAGTTTTCAGGGTCAAATCTGGTTATGCTACGTGGCATTTTCTTTGTAGACTAGACAACCCGTGACCCGTTGAGTTCCTGCAAGGTCCCCATTGACTTTCTCCTTGCGAACTTCGCAGGAAAGAAATTGCAAGTCCAAATCCGTGCTCCCGCCATCAGCCGGGTCATTGGGTGATCCCCAATGATTTTTTTTTAAAAACTTGCAAGCTTCTGAGGCCTCCCCACTGATTCATGGGAAGATGTCAAGGAACATGAGAATTTGATTCCCATGGAAGTCACAAGTCCTGGCATTCCGTAAAATTAGCCTGTGTGAGATATGTTGGTTGAAAAGGTTTTGCTCTTTGATGCGCTGTTTCACCCAGTTAAAAGTTACAGACATGGGAGATTATGTAGAAAATGTCATGAATTGAATCTCAGAATTTCTTAAAAAGCAGTTCTTCCTTTGATCTAAGATTTTGTCCCAAGTTTTTCTGAATATTCAGTTTTGTTGTCATTTAAACCAGATCAATAACTTTAAAATGCAATCAAATGAGACTGGCCAAAATATATTCCGTAGAAAAGCACAGTACATCTGAGCAAATACCCTAAGGATTTACCAGCTTATTATGTGAATTCCCTTTTGTAGCTTTTTTTATGCAACACCAAACTGAAAAATTAAACTTGACTAATGATGCAGTTGCAACGCAGGCTTAATTTTAAAAATGCACTTTGTAGTTTTGCCTGTTAAATTTTGGCTGCATGAGCTGCATGTTATTGATAACCTAGAGCATCTCATTAAATGGCTTGTTAGTCTATAAAATCTGCCCCTTGCTGATTTTTTTCAGTCAAAAACTGGAATATCCCAGCTGTATTTTAGCTATGACCTGCCCACTTGATAGCCAAGGTGATCCAAATCTTCATTATTATTTTCATGGCACCCAGGTGTTCAGCATACATAGTTATCTAATTTGATGCCTATCCTTATCTGTTGTTCTAAGAAATAACGATTAACTTGATTTCGAGATAGCTGCAGATTTTACAGTGGCTTGTGGTAACCTGTCCATTTCAAACCTAACTCTATTCTTCCTATATAGTAACACCAGCTGGCACGAACACTAACATCCCTGGCGCTAAGTTACAGTGCGAGTTCTGTAATTCTGAATAATTACAATGTGCGAGCCTGGCCTTATGGTTGGTAAAATATAGTTTACAGTTCTCTAAGGTGTAATCCAGGCCATTGAGAGAAGTGATCTGGAATCATAGTTGCAGAAAAATAAATGTTGCATTAAGTCGTCGTCCTCCTTCTCCTCCTCCTCCTCCTCCTCAGGAGATGCAAAGTTTTGGCTCTTGCTCTTTTGCCAGCTTCATCCATTGTTAATTGATGTTGTTGTAGGGCAGTGATAGCTAACCTTTTTGCCATTGTGTGCCAAAAGTGGGGGGAGCCTGGGAGGGTCGCATGCAAGCATATCCACACCCATAATTCAATGCCCCCCACACCCTGCCCCCCATACTTTTGGCACGCAATGGCAAAAATGTTACTGGTAGGCCCATTTTTCACCCTCCCAGGCTCCAGAGGTTTTCTTGGAGCCTGGGGAGGGCAAAAACAGCCTCTCCCCCCACCCCCGCAAGGCCCTCTGGAGGCCGGAAACTGCCGTTTCCTGACTTCCGGTAGGCCCGGAAGGCCCGAAAATCAGCTGGCCAGCTCACACCTGCGCTTTGGAGCTGAGCTAGGGCAACACCCGTGTGTCCACAGATATGGCTCCGCGTGCCACCTGTGGCACGCATGCCATAGGTTCACCATTACAGTTGTAGGGTGTCTTTGATGTGGTCTCTCCATCTTCTTCTGGGTCTGCTTCATGTTCTTGGACTTTCTCTTTTTGTATATGCCTCGAACTGCATTGAATCCCACAATATTAAGACTTGGCTGTATAAATCCTGTAGGGCTGGGTATGTTTCAGAAAAGATTCCTAAGAATGGATCTGGAATGGGAAGAGTGCAAAGACTGGGTTTTTTTCCCTTTTCAAGAAACCTGAAAAAGAAAAAAAAGACCTGTCCTCTTTAAAGAGATGTTCCATGGTGTGTGTCTGAACGTATTCCAAAACCTCTGTTCAAAATCATTTTCAAAACTCGTACGGCCTTAGTACAAAAACGTACCGAACAGTATTGCCCAAACCATAGCAGATGATCAAGAATCGCACGTACAAATCCTTCATCTTATTAACATGCTTGTGCAAGTACTTTTTTTCCTCTCGGTCTCTTCCTTGCTTTCATGTGTTCAAATAGTGTGGTAAGAGCAGTTTCAACAATTGGTTGCGGTTCCTAGCAAAGCTCAAAAGCTGCTGATGCAACTAGTTGGATTTTAATAGATCATTGACCCATCTATAAGACTCTGACCACTTTACAGATAAAGAGGGAATGTTCTATTGGCTACCCATATGGGGAACATATTGAGAAATGGTGTAATAATTAACTGTGCTAATGGAAATGTGCCTTTTCACTTCCAACCAGGATATGTGAGTGGCAGATATTTTTCCCCCATTCAGTAACATTAACCTTTTTTTTTTAAACTGTATTGCACGGTCAAAATGTAAGTTAGAATTTCAGGTGACCATTAAGCCCCCAGGGAGATGCAGAAACGTTGAACCAAGGGGACTCTCAACAGGTGGCAGTAGCTTAGTCTAAAAACCAAAGTAGGGGTAGATTTGATTGGAATTAATGGGAGACCCCACCACCCCAAGACATGCCAGGACTATAGGCTACACTGGCAATTAGAACCAAAAAACAGGAGGAAGAAGAGGAGCAGAAAGGAAGAGGAGGAGGAAGAAGAAGAGGAAGAAGAGGAAGAAGAAGAAGAAGAAGAAGAAGAAGAAGAAGAAGAAGAAGAAGAAGAAGAAGAAGAAGAAGAAGAAGAAGAAGAAGAAGAAGAAATGAGAATGATCATGATGATTCACAAGGAATTCACATTCACAATTCACAAGGAACTGAACAACACCAAAACCAACAGGGAGGCACCTCAAATGTCATTACATCCCCCAAAATCTCCCCTGGCTTGGCTATTGGTAAAACATTCTTTTAATAATAACAATAACTTTTGCCAGGCATGCCATATGGCATGTTTATTGTAAAGAATACTTTTGGGATTCACTAAACCAATCTTGTTAGGTTAGACTTGAGTAGAAAGGCAGGATATTAGTTGATTAAATAATCAATAAAATCCCCCAGAAGGCAACTGGGCTTTCGGATTAATGGTGGGGGATCATGTGTACTGGTCAGCCTTTTGAAAGGTGGCCGCCTCTGGCTACTCTCCGTTGCATGTCTACTTTGACCTTCAGCCTACTCTTTATCCAAGAGTACTGTATGTATATGCGGTCTATAGAAGTGACTAGGCAAATAATCCCTGTCTAGGGATGAAATGACCAACGAGGATGTATGTAACAAAACCCAGGTTAGGCCTCTCATAGCTGCAATTATCCAGATTCGATTTTATCTAAGAACTTGAGCAAATTGTTTGACCAGTGCTGCAGTGTGCTTGCTCAACCCTTGTCCTTCTTGGCTCACAGCGGCAAAGCCATCAAGCCTCCACTGGAGGATGGAGGCTTCCTAAGTATAGTGATCAAACCAGGTTAGAGGCCACCTTTTTTAGGCCACACATGATTTTGGAGCTGGAGGCCAGATAAGGCCAGAGCATACAATTGTTCCACACCTTCCTTTGCAAGACTAAACTTATTGTTAAGCCTACTTCAAACTAAAAAAAGTAGTTTGAAGTAGGCTTAACAATAAGTTTAGTCTTTACCTTAGAATAGTCAGAAACCATAGTACTGATTTTGATCATTGTGCATTTTCCCCTCAAGTCTAGGAGTAGAAAATTTAAAATGATGATGTTCTTCATGTAGAAGACCAGAGCTAACAACTGCTACTTTGACTTAGTTATCCTGTTTTTCACATGGACCAGAGATAAATGCTATCTGGAATATACTGTATTTTTCAGACTATAAGACGTGTATAAGACACACCAAGATTTCGAAGAGGTAAATAAGAAAAAAAAGGTTTTGCCCTCCCTGGCCCCCAGGAGCACTCTGCAGGCCTCCCAAACCCTCTGCGTCCCCCGTTTTTGTGAAAAACAGGTCCATTTTTTCACAAAAATGGGACGAGCGGGACGGGGCTTTGGGAGGCCAAAAATGACTGTATTCCGTGTATAAGACGCACCAACATTTCCAACCTCTTTGGGGGGGGGGCAGAGTGCATCTTACACTCCGAAAAATACGGTAATCAGTATTCACACAAAACAGCAGTGTGATAATATCTGGCAAGATGGGCATGGTTGGCTTTTGTTACTCAAGAAGTATTATTTGACAGGTCTCAGAAGATAACGTCTTTTCTTTCACCATGCCTCTCCTACGGAACGGCCTTCTCACTTTCAGAAGGTTCTCCAAACTTGGCTTGGTTTCCCCCAGGCCCTGGGTTGGGATAGACTTAATTCATCTAGTTGCCCTATTCAGTTCATTTTATTTTTTTATTTATTTATTTTACTTCAAATTTATATACCGCCCTTCTTCCTGGGAACTCAGGGCGGTGTACAGCCAGATAAAAACACATAATACAAACATTAAGAACAGATTAAAAGAAAATATCTCAATTTGGCCCAAAATTTAAAAAGACAAACAAATTTAAAATCATTTAAAAGATTTGTTAGGCCAGCCCGGCTTGTTGGAAAAGGAAAGTTTTAAGGGCACGGCGGAAGGCACGGAGGTCTTGGATTCTCCTTGTCTCTGGGGGCAGCTGATTCCAGAGGGTGGGTGCCCCCATAGAGAAGGCCCTCCCCCTGAGGGTCACCAGCCTGCATTGCTTGGCTGATGGCACCCCGAGGAGGCCTTCTCTGTGGGAGCGCACAGGTCGATGGGAGGTCGTCGGTGGCAGAAGGCGGCCTTGGAGATAACTAGGTCCTATGCCATGGAGCGCTTTAAAGGTGGTAACCAACACCTTGAAGTGCACCCAGAAGACCACTGGGAGCCAGTGCAGCTTGCGCAGAAGCGGTGTTATGCGGGAGCGCCATGCAGCTCCCATAATTACCCGCGCGGCCGCATTCTGGACCAGTTGGAGCCTCCGGGTGCTCCTCAAGGGGAGCCCCATGTAGAGGGCGTTGCAGTAGTCCAGGCGAGAGGTGACGAGGGCATGAGTGACTGTGCACACGGAATCCCGATCAAGAAAGGGGCGCAATTGGCGAATCAGGCGAACCTGACAAAAGGTCCCCCTGGCAACAGCCGTCAGATGTTCCTCCAAAGACAGCTGCGTATCCAGGAGGACACCCAGATTGCGCGCCCTCTCCACGGGGGCCAAAGACTCACCCCCGATAGTCAGCGATGGAGTCAGCTGACTATATCGGGATGCCGGGAACCACAGCCACTCAGTCTTGGAAGGGTTGAGCTTGAGCTTGTTCCTCCCCATCCAGATCCGTACAGCCTCCAGGCACTGGGCCATCACTTCAAGGGCATCGCTGGGGTGGCCTGGTTCATGATTTAGGATTAATCATCCATAACAGTAATCTATATACAGTATATAAAAGCGAAATCCACTCACTCATCACGAAATCTCCAGAACGGTAAAACCTACAAATTTGAAATTTGGCATGTATGTTCCTCTTGGCGTCTAGGTGCTCGCTAAGAAAGGATTTTTCAAAATGATCATAATTAATATTTCATATACAGTATATTCATATACAGTATATTCACACGCTCTGATGCTAAGGAGTTAGACGTCCTACTCCCCCACCCCACCTGAAAATTTCCAACTGCCGGTTGCCTCACATTCCGTTACCTCAGTTCACACTGGCAGACATTCCACTCCTTCACTCAGGAGCGGTCTAGGGTTCCTTCCAATACTAAACGTCCCTACCTCACCAAAATGTCTACGCCTTCTACCTATGGAATTGCTTCCAAACTTAAGGCGCCGGGAGAGATATTCCCTTATGAAGGCTGGGGACAGCAAAAAAGTCACTTCCTGTCAAACCAGAAGTTTTGAAAGGGGCCGTTTTGGGCCTCCGGATGGCCTCCGAGGGGGTTGGGAAGGCTGTTTTCGCCCTCCCCAGATGCATAGAGGGGATCTGGAGCCAAGTGAGAAAGAAAAACGGGCCTACAGGACCATCATGTACCAGGAGCAGGGGTGGGAGGGGGGTCACGTGCGCATGCGCAGGGCGGGATACATAGAATTATGTGTGTGGGCACGCGCACACGCAAACCTCCCCCGCCCCCCCTCCTGGCACGTCATGGCAAAAAGGTTAGCCATCATTGGTCTAGTCTAATGAAGAGAACTAGGAATGACATGACAATTGTCATCTAGAACTTGAGGGTTTGTCACAGAGAAGGGGGTGGGGTTGTCAACCTATTCTCCAAAGCACCTGAGGGCAGGACAAGAAGTAACAGGTGGAAACTAATCAAGGAGAGAATCACCCTAGAACTAAGGAGAAATTTCCTCACAGTGAGAACTATTAATCAGTGGAAAGGCTTCCCTCCAGAAGTTGTGGATGCTCCATCACTGGAGGTTTTTAAGAAGAGATTGGACAGCCATTTGTCCTCAATGGGATATGGTTTGCTGCTTGAGCAGAAGGTTGGACTAGAAGACCTCCAAGGTCCCTTCCAACCTTGCTATTCTATGTTAAACCACTTCTATAAGTTCAATGGGGGATTTTCACCAGCCAAGAGGGTTCCACCTTGTAGATGCAGACCCATCGAAAGCCCAATTTTTTTCCTGTGTCTAAGGTAACATAAATATGCAACTAAAAGTAGCAGCAAGTGATGTCAGACCTGCTTCAAGAGCCCTGCAGAAGTGGGTCTACAGATTAAGGGACCGGTCCCAGAAAACAATTGACAGATCAGAAATGGCCGGCCACGATTTTCACTTTGTTGCCTTTTTGCTTAATATGTGTTCTCCTTCAAGTAATCTTCCAACGGTGTTTTGCTGAGCAATCTCAAGATTCCCAACAGTTCCAATAAATAAATACTAACTGAGGATTCTGAAATTTTGAGAACATTACAAAGTTACAAATCTAAAATGAGCCTTGGTAGTACAGTGGTCTAAAGCACCCTGTTATTAAGACCAGCTGCCTGCAATTACTGCAGGTTCGAATCTCGCCAGGCTCAAGGTTGACTCAGCCTTCCATCCTTTCTAAGGTAGGTAAATTGAGGACCCAGTTGTGGGGGCAATAAGCTGACTTTGTATAAATATACAAAAGGATGAAGGCTATTGCTTAGCACATTGTAAGTCACCCCGAGTTTCCGGAGAAGGGCGGCATATAAATCAATTTTTTTTAAAAAAAATCCCCTTTTTACTAGTAAATGTAATTTATCTACAAATGAGGATGGAGTGGAATTTCAATTTTTTTTTTCCTGAAATATTTACTTTTGTTATTCCTTTTTTTTTTTTTTTTTACTTTTGAACTCTCCCAACAGATAGCAAATTCCATCTTGCTGATAGTAGGTCACTGCCTAAAATTTCATCATGTCTCTTGTTAAACATAGCATAACCTTTAATCTGTGATTGGCTATTACTGATACACGACTGTTTATGGAATTTTCCCAGGATTATAATACAGAATAAACATGTTTGAGCCCAATCAAACCGACTTAACTCACTCCTACAGATTTTATTTAAATATTTAAGCATTAAATTTGTTAGCTGAAACTATTCTTCATTGAATTTAAGAGTTTCTCTCTTTTTTTCCCCCCCTTTACTTGATCCTTGAATTCTCATCTGTTAATTCCATCCTTGGTTTATTTGGTTTGGTAATCTACAAATGTTTGTAGTGATTTCATATTGTACTTTACTGCAATGAAAAAGATTGGAACTCAATACCGTTTTTTTTTCTTCCCCTTATCCTACACCAGTGATGGCTAACCTTTTCTGGAGCGAGTGCCCAAAGCGCGTGCAGCCCCAGAACATGACCTTGTGCCCCTCCTACATGCGCCCCCCCTGCATGCACCTGTGGCCACCACACACACACACTGCATGCGCATGCAGCTCCCCGCACGCCCCACGCATGTGCACTCGCCCTCCCGCCCTGCCCCCTGCGTATGCACGCCAGAAACCTGACCACCAGCTGGCTGGCAGGAGGTGCGCGTGTATGCGCGGTGGAGCTGAACTAGGGCGACGGCTCACATGTCCACAGAGAGGGCACTGCATGCCACCTGTGGCATACGTGCCATAGGTTCACCATCACGGTCCTACACCTTTCTTTTCCTTTTCTTTCCATCCCCTGCTTCCCTACTACCTTTATTTTATTTTCATTTTCATTTTATAGTATGATAATCTCAATAAAATGTATAGGGGGGAAAAATAGGATAGGGAAGGAGGTTTTCAGAATTTTGTCTGAGATGGCTTGTAACTGACCAATGTTGCCACCAGATGGTCTTCGTTGGGACCTGTAGGTTTCTGCATAGGTCATCTTCTGTTCTTATCTCTTCTAGCTTATTACTGTGCTTCCTGTATACTGTAGTAATAAAATATTCCTGGTACCAGTGTCTGTGGAGATTCTCCATCATCCAGGTCGTGGTTGAGCCAGAGTTGCTTTTCCAAAAGGCAACTGGGCTTTCTTCTTATTTACCTTGAGAAAATTTCGCTTCTCATTCAAAGAGCTTCTTCAGTTCGGAATGAAAGAAGCTTCTTGGATGAGAAGCGAAACATTTTCAAGGAAAAAAACCCCAAGAAAGTCCAATTGTCTTTTGGAAAAGCACCTTTGGGTTTAAGGGATCAATTGTCAACCATCCCATTCAGTCATCTAGCAAGGAAAGACTTCTGCCCATTATACTTCTGGAGTATACTTTAACGAAGTTAAAGTTACAGAAGTAGAGTAAGCTGGCTCTGAGGTTTTCCCGTGCAAACAACACAAAGGAAAGTTCCCAGTATTGCTCTCTTTATCTTTTTCGGCTGCATTTATTTAATGACTATAAACCAGGGGTGTCAGATTGGGCCCCCGGGGTGCTTAGATCCGGCCCACAGGGCCACCCTAGAAACAGCAAAGGACCAGCCCGCGTTGCCTCTGCCAGTGAAAATGGAGGTCTGGTGGCCCTCCCGACCTCCGTTTTTGCAGCCAGAGGGTTGCAGGAGGTCGTCGCAGCCAAAAAGGGAGCTTAGGAGCCTGTTTTCATTGGCAGAGCGCTCGGGCCAGCAAAGGCGCCCCCGACACGAGTGATATTGAGCTGACAATGCCCCCCCCCTTCGAGGTCAAACACAACCCTGATCCGGCCCTCAATGAAATCGAGTTTGACACCCCTGCTATATGCAGTTTTAAGAAAGGCCTACTAGAAATCCTTAAATGTTTTTGTATTTGTATGCAATTGTGTAGCGCAAACCAAAAAAATACCATTATTTCTGGAAATCTTTTTTTCCCTATTTTTTTACTTTTTATATTTTATAAACGCTGTTTACAAAAGCGGAATGAAAAAAAAATGTGTTTCCGATGTCCAAAAGTTCAGGACATTTTGCTTGAAATAATGATTATGATTCAAATTATCTTCAGAGGACTTCTATCTTAGTGCTTTTCATTGGAAATATAAACTTTATATTTAACTCTTGAAACTGGAGATTAAGTGATCAAGTTCCTCATTATGGTTGGATGATGCTGTAATTTTCTGCAACTGGATTAAGTATAAAAAATATGCATGGCCATCCCATGGAGGTTTCTGAGGACATGGTGACCTCTAATGGTTAGATAAGCATCAACATTCAACATTTTTGCCTATATCGGGAAAGCGATTAGTGTATGCTACTGAACTCCTATTTTAGAAGACAACTGGAGATCGTTATTAAAATGCTTAATCGGCTTTTTGTATGTTTTTCAGTTCTTCCCAATAGAACAAAACCTCTGAGATTTCTACAAGAGATGTTGGATTCCTGACTCCCAAACTCTACCAGAGTATATTTTGCCATAATAGTCAAAAATTGCTGATGCAAGAAATCAACTTTTTACGCTTGGTAACGTAACACAAAGCTTGAAGTTTCCAGTAAGGTGAAAAATGGTCTACCTCATTTCAACAGAGAAAATTGGGAGATTTTCATCTTTGACTTTTTCATTTCATGGTATTGAACCACACTGGATATTTTACCATTTTTAAAAACAACAATGTTTCAGTGTATACATTGTGTCCCCTTTTTCTTTGTCTATATTGATGGAAGTCAATGGTTTAGGAGGAGCTTTTGACAGTAAATTAAAGAATAAAAAGGTAGAATGACCATTGTATTCTCTAAGAGTTTCAAAATATAAAGTACAAAATAAAATTAATTTTGAAATACAGAGAATATAAACTCCAAGAGCACTATAAATTCAATGTTTTTCCATTGATGAAATCCATTTTGAGTATTTTTATGAATATTTATTATTGTGCATTTCCCCAAAATTCCATGGATGGAATTTGTTTCTTGAATATTTTATGACAGGTTAGCACCACAATCCTTGAATGAATTGTTTGAGAATCTATGAATGAGTAAAGATGATGTTTTAGGCACTATTTATAAAATGAACTGTTGTGTACATCACAACATACATTTTCCCCATAATCCAAATCCTGCAAGGAAAACAAAATGTCCAGAAGACCTCAAATTCACATGTTCTTTGGTGCACCCATTCTTTCAACTGCTCCAAGCAACCCCAAAGAAGAGAATGGTTCTTCGGCTAATGAGAAACCATGGAGAGAATTACACCTTTCATTTACCAATGACACTTTTAACCTTTGTAGCACAAACTTCAGGCCTCTTGACTATGAGACCGCAAATGATGCAGTTTTGGTTGTCAATTCCAAAGATCACTTCCCAGTAAACTTTGAAAAAAGAGGTGGCTCGGTTGATGTCTTTATGACCGATTGTGCAACATCTGTTGGATGTGTCAAATCCTTCAGCCATAAAAAGGAGGTCCTGGGTGAGTCACCTGAAGATGGTTCTTCTGTCTGCAGCGATATAAGCAGAGGGAACCAGAAAAAGCACCATGAATGTCAACAAAGCAAAAAGAATTATACCAAAGGAAATGCTGGTTGTATCATAGATAACCATCTTGATTCTTCTCCTTTGGTTTTTGAGATGAAGGACTTTAAAAATTGTGTGGTAGTTAATCACAACCCAACTTATCTTAAGTCTCAACCTCAGGGTGAAAATCTACTCCTGAGTCAGTATCTGAAAACATGTTCACAAAAAGCAGATGAATTGAAACCCGGCAACCTGCTAGATGCACCTTCAAATCTTGTTCTATCAACAGACAATGAATTCCTTAGTATTCTGACTTTAAGCCAAGTAGCTCTCTGCTCAGGACAATATGCCGTAGGACAGAATGAAATGCAAAATAAACCTGTAGCAGGTGAAGGAGTAGAATTGGCCCTGCCTTGTAGGGAAGACACAGCAGATGGAGAACCTCTACTTAAATCAAATGAAGATGGTGATACAGCTGCTAAGAAAGTTGACACAAACTGTGAAGCCAACTTTGAGTCTTCCATTCAACTCTTTGACTCCGATAACTCAAGTCAAGATAACTCAGATTTCAAAAAACGTAGTCTTCTTTCTTCACCTGTTAAAACTGAAGGACGGGACCTTAAACCCCAACGGAAAAGACAGCTACATTCTCCAGAAGAGCACCATGCTGAAAGATCTCAAGCAACTGATGATAATGTGATGACTTCTCGCTTTACTTTTGGAGATCAGCAGCTATCCAAAAGAATCAAATTAGCGTGTTCTCCTCTTCGTCCGGTTAAAAAAACTGGAAAAACCAGGATCCCAGGAATTGAGAAAGCTCAGAAGCCACTATCATTGCTTAAGGATTGTGTTGAGAAAAGCCAAAAGTTCTCCATCTTGGTGGTGGTGCTACATCCTTGTCATATCAAAGAAATCAAGGTGGGAAGTACCGCATCCTGCAAAGTCCCCTTAGCCACAGTAGTCGTTGCCGATCAGTCAGAAGTGAGACAGAAGGTTGTGTTGTGGAGAACAGCAGCATTTTTATCACTTACCATCTTCCCTGGAGACATTGTATTCTTCACAGGTGAGTCTGTATTTTTTGGAGTATAAGAGGCACCGGAGTATAAGACTCACCTTAGTTTTTGGGGAGGAAAATTAAAAAAAAGCTGATTGGCAGGTGGATGGGCCTACCAGAATACCCTCAATCAACTGTTCCCGGAGGTGAATTTTAGCAACAGGTTCCTTAGATTTGAGCTCTGTGCCTTGCTTTTTTTTTTTTTTTTTTTTGCTTTGCTTTTTTTTCTGCCTCTGAAACTTCTGAAACCCTGTTTCAGAAAAAAAATATATTTCTGCCTCTGAAAGCCTCCGAAACAGAGCTTCAGAAAAAAAGCCTCTGAAGCTCTGTTTGGGGGCTTCTTTTCTGAAGCTCTGTTTGAAGGCTTTTTTTCTGAAGCTCTGTTTGGGGGCTTTATTCTGAAGCCCTGTTTGGAGGCTTTTTTTCTCAAGCTCTGTTTCTGAGGCTTCTTTTCTGAAGCTCCGTTTGGGGGCTTTATTCTGAAGCCCTGTTTGAGGGCTTTTTTTTTCTCAAGCTCTGTTTCTGAGGCTTCTTTTCTGAAGCTCTGTTTGGGGGCTTCTTTTCTGAAGCTCTGTTTGAAGGCTTTTTTTCTGAAGCTCTGTTTGGGGGCTTTATTCTGAAGCCCTGCTTGGAGGCTTTTTTTCTCAAGCTCTGTTTCTGAGGCTTCTTTTCTGAAGCTCCGTTTGGGGACTTCGTTTCTGAAGCTTCATTTCTGATGCTTTTTTCAGCCTTTGAAACCTCCATCTGAGAAGCTGGGTGGGACTACATTCGGAGTATAAGACACACCCAGATTTTCACCCTCTTTTTTGGGGGGAAAAAGGTGCGTTTTATACTCCGAAAAATACAGTACATTTTCAACTGTAAGAGGGATATTTATATATGCTTAGTTTTCACAATTATTATGCTGTTCAAACAAAACCTAAGCCATAATCTTCCATAAACTCTAAACATGACCTGGAAACTCTTCCGTAAGTGCAGATTTTTTTTTTTAAAAAAAGTGCAAAATAAAAATATTCCGATAACTGCATGGACAACGGGGAACAAAACGAGTTACACACCCCAAAACCAAATGGCACCAAGGCAAGTTCATTTTCCATTGATGGATCTCCTCTGTCTTTTTCTTGCAGATGTCGTCGTTTGTGAGAACCGCTGGGTTGGAGAAATGATGCTGCAATCAACTTTTATGACCAAGCTGGTCAATCTTGGAAGCTGTTCAGCTATTAATCCGAAGGAAGGTGAGGATTGACAAATTCCAGGCAGAGAAATCTTATTTCGTCACTAACTGATACTCCCTTCCTTCATCAAGCCATTAACTTCTTGCAGCTTTTATTAATAGAAATATATTTTTCCAAGTCAATTAAACAAATGACAGACAGAATGTAGAAGTTAGAATAAAATAGAGCTGGAAGGGACCTTGGAGGTCTTCTAGTCCAGCCCCCTGTTCAAGCAGGAGAACCTATACTATTTCAGGTAAGTAACTGTCTGGTTTCTTCTTAAAAGCCTCCAGTAATGGAGCACCCACAATTTCTGAAGACAAGCTGTTCCATTGGTTAATTGTCCTCACTGTTAGGAAGTTTCTCCTTAAATTCTAGGTTGCTTCTCTCCTTTGATTAGTTTCCTTCAATTACTTCTTCTGCCTTCTGGTGCTTTGGAAAATAAGATGACCCCCACTTCTTTGTGGCAGCCCCTCAAATACTGAAATACTGCTATCATGTCACCCCTAATTCTAATTCTAGCCAGACCCAAAACCTGTAGCTGTTCTTCATATGGTTTATTCGTTTAGTGACTGCTCTAAGTTCCAACAGCACAGAAAAAAGTAACTTACAACCATTTTTCACACTTATGACCATAGCAGTATCCCCCTCGTCACGTGATCAAAATTTGACACTTGGCAGCCAGTTTATATTTATGTACTCGGGTCCCTTCAAATTCTGTAATAACGAGAGCTTTCCCGATCAAAATTACAAACTAAAAGATTAGAAAAGACAGATAGAATGGATAAGACTTTGAAGTTTAGTTCTTCAAGGATTCAGAGGAAGCCCTAAGATGACATTTACAGTATATCAAGTTCAGAGCAGGACAATTCGTAACGTCTCTGACCTCCAGGTCTTTCGCTGTGCCCTCAAGACGCTACTGTTCCGACAGGCGGGGCTGTCTAACTGAATGATTTTAAACTGGGTTTTAATTGGGTTTTAAAATTTGGCCAAAATTATTTAATGATTTTAATTAATTTTAACTATGATATTGTATATTTATGTTTTTAATCTTGGCTGTACACCGCCCCAAGTCCTTCGGGAGAAGGGCAGTATATAATAATAATTATTATTATTATTATTATTATTATTATTATTATTATTATTATTATTATTATTATTTAATTAATGGAATGCAATTGTCCCTCCCTATTGAAAGGACTAAAGGATTAAACTCTCTTTTAATGGCAGAATCAAACTCCATGATGGAAATCAGAATGTCCACTTCTACTGTCGATAGTAAGCAAGGGAAGTCCACAGAAATTTCAGAATAACGGAACCTTGGAGATTTCCCCTGCTAAAGCAGGAAATGGATGATATTCCCTTGGTGTTCATATTGCTTAAAATAATACCGTGTTTCCCCGAAAATAAGACCCTGTCTTATATTTTTTTGAACCCCGAAATAAGCACTTGGCCTTATTTTCGAGGTCTTATTATTTGAGGCACATGGAGGAAGACGGGGCTCCCTAATCCTAACCCTAACCAGAGAAATTTATTTTATTTTATTTATTTTATATCAAATTTATATACCGCCCTTCTCCCTGAGGACTCAGGGCGGTGTACAGCCAAAGTAAAAACATAAACTACAAACATTAAAATACAATTAAAAAGATATATATATATTTGGCCCCATAATTAAAAGCAATGACAAAACAATTAAAAACATTTTAAAAAGTGTTAGGCCAGCCCGGCTTGCTGAAAAAAGAAAGTTTTAAGGGCACGGCAGAAGGCACCGAGGTCTTGGATTCTGCTTATCTTTGGGGGCAGCTGGTTCCAGAGGGTAGGTGCCCCCACAGAGAAGGCCCTCCCCCTGGGGGTCACTAGCCTACATTGTTTGGCTGATGGCACCCCGAGGCTTATTTTCAGGGGAGGGTTTATTTTCAGGGAAGGGTTTATTTTAGGGGGAGGGCTAATTATCCGGGGAGGTCTTATTTTTGGGAAAACACGGTATCTGTTATCCCTGTTTAATAAAATCGTATCAGGGACATAAAGCTAATTCCACTTGCTGGTAATATTTGGTGGTAGAACCACCAACAGAAGAAATATACGCAACCTCCATAGCCAAAGGTGAGATCAATTATCATCTCTTTTATTTTCCCAAGCCTCCCATATAGTAGACAGTCATCTTCTCCAGGATTTGCTGACCTACGTTTCTGCAAAGCACGGCCCTCTCCAAGCTCTCCCTCCAAGGCAAAGGCAGAGCCTGGACAACGTTTCGTGCGTCCTTCTCAATCGGCTCAAACCAGATACTTTGGTGCATGCAGTGCTGAGAATCATCAACATCACAGTGCTGATAGGTGAGCTTGAGTATCTAATCCAAGAACTTCTTGAAGGCCCCAAATTTGGTGTATGGCATGGCGGTGGAAAGGTATATTTAGAGATGTAATTGCTGAAAACTATAGATTTTGTATGTCTATGGAGATTCTCCGTCATCCAGGTCATGGTTGTCCCAAAGGTGCTTTTTCAAGAGGCAACTGGACTTTCTGGTTTTTCTTTGAAGACGTTTCACTTCTCAGCCAAGAAGCTTCGTAGATTCTGTAATTCCCTTTTTCCCGCTTGTCTTCTCTGAGAAAAACGCCAACCAAGCACTTGGGTCCAGCTCTTTGTGAGGGACATTATCCTGTCTTCCTATTAAGCGTGCAAATATCCTTTCCAGATCTACCTCAGGGAGAAAAAAAAAAGGAGTAATAGCAGAGTACCCTCTATCTGAAATCTTGTTGATAAGAAGAAGGTCATGAGTTGATTTGAGACCACCTGATGTTTCCTTCTTGACAAAACAAGAAGCTTAGCTTCTTGAGTGGTTGTCTTGATTTCACAACATCCTTTTCTGAGGATTGATGTGATACGAGTGACATGAAGTAGCTTGTGCCTAGCATCCGCCTTTATTAACATTAATAATTAACTTCCTAGATAACGAGAAAGCTTTGTTTTTATGAAATCAGAGGGTGTCAAGAATTATTGATTATTTTTGGGACCTTTTCATAGTAGATGAAATAGCCTATTTCCCTCATCAGATAGAATAGTGGCATGGAAACAGGACTATCTCAATCCTCCACATCCAAAAATATGTGTGTATTTTTTCTTATCTTGAGAAAAAAGAGCCATAAAAAAAATTTAAACATTGCGTAGCCCCAAAACGGCACCATAATGTTTGCTATGGTGCAAAGATCCAGAGGGGGAATTTCCAAGGGGATGCCCTACAGATAGTCCTCGACTTATAACCTTTCATTTAGTGACCATTGGAAGGTACAACATCATTGGAAACATCGCCCACCCTTCAGTCAGAGCTGAAGATGATTCTTGGATGAGAAGTGAAACGTCTTCTTGTGGGAGCTTCATCACTGGAGGCTTTCAAGGGGAGATTGGACTGCCATTTATCGAGGATGTTGTAGGGTCTCCTGCTTCAGCAGGGGGTTGGACTAGATGACCTACAAGGTCCCTTCCAACTTTGTTAATCTATCTATCTATCTCTTGCTCTCCATATTAACTTAAGTAACCTTCTTACTTCTCAGTCCTAAATGGAGAGCCTCAGGATACTGCAGGGTTTCTGCCACTCCTAGTTACCCATTAAATAGACTGAAAGCCTAATTATAAACATTCACTGGAATCCTGGCTTTTGAAATTTGGTGGTTTTAAAAATGTAACATCTGGAATCTGTTAATGAATTTGAAGGAAGTATAGCTACCTCTTCCCTCTGCCTGTTAAAGAAATCCAAAACACCACCATCAAAAGCCTTGAAACTCATTCCTTCAAATATCAGGTAGAAATCTTTTTTTTTTTAAACATAAAGTGAGTTATCAGGGCATTTCTTCATTTAATATGAAGTTTTGGGGTGTAAGGGAAGGGGTTAGTTCTTCATGCTGTTGTACTCTGAATAAAATTACAGTGGTATTTTGATATTCAACCGCTTCAAAACTCATTGAATTTGATACTCGACACGTTTTGATGCTGAAATGTTGTCCTGGTACTCATAGTTTCTTTGGTACCTGGCATGCTGCAGAAGGTGGATGGGAAGTAGGAAGTAGGACATAGGAAAAAGGGCAGAAAGTTTTTACCAGCCAAAACAAAGGGTCCTGTGGTAAATCACTTGGCTTGCTTGGCACTCATAGTTTTTAGTACCCCTCGTGCCTCCCAGAACCAATTTACGTTGAGTACTGAGGTACCACTGTGTAGTCAAACCAAGATTGGCCAGTCTTTACCAGGAATGGGGGTGGGGGGGGTGACATCATCACAGAAGGAAGCAAACTATGTTTATTGTTTCCCTTGTTCAACCTTAGAATCTGTGTATAGTTTTAAAGAAGAAAAGCAAAGTAAAATCGTCTTAACGGTGGAACAAATCAAGGGCCAGCCTTATGCCTTGGTTGTTTGGGGTGATGCAGCAGCCCAGTGTCTTCAGCTTCAAAGGAAAAAAGGTAAAACAACCATTCAATATTTAAAAATAATTTTAGGTACATGACTATATCACACTGCCTTGCAAGAAACAAGTAATACAGGACGATCCTCTTTTGTTTTAAAATAAATCAGCTTTTCAACAACGGACTGTTGAAAAGGAGGACAGAAGCAGGAGCCCCAGATGGTGAAAAGTTCATTCATGTTAAAACAACTCCCAGAATTTTAAGCAATGACTCAAATGGCTGGGATTTTATTTCAGTTATTATTACTTAGTTCTGTTGTTTCATAAGCTTTATTACCCTGTTTTCCTGAAAATAAGACATCCCCTGATAATAAGCCCAGTCGGGCTTTTGAGCACAGGCACTAAAATAAGCCTTCCCCGAAAATAAGACCTCCCTGAAAATATTTAATTTCCAGCAGAGCTGGAAATCAGGTAAGATGGCAAGAGGAGCCCCAAAATAATAAGACCTCCCCGAAAATAAGTCCAAGCGCTTATTTCAGGGTTCAAAAAACAAAATAAGACAGGGTCTTATTTTTGGGGAAACATGATATATAGCCACCCACTCCAACAGATTCTGTATTCTTAGGTTCACACATGTAGAACAAGATTGAGATACATTGGCCTAGGCCAGGAGTCTCCAAACATGGCAACTTTAAGACTTGTGGACTTCAATTCCCAGAATTCCCCAGACAGCATAAGGAATTCTGGGAGTTGAGGACCACAAGTTGTCAAGTTTGGAGATCCCTGGTCTGGGCCCTTAACTAGGAGCGGGAGCCATAATATTGCTTCTTCCACTGCTTTGGTTATTCCCCACAAAAAAGAGATTTCCTCAAGCTGTGTAGAAACTGTATATACTCAAAATATAATTCAATTACTATTTTCACAAATAGTAAAATACGAGTTACGACAGGTAATCCTCAATTTACGATTCGTTTAGTGAATGGCACTGAAAAAAATGCCTTATGACCATTTTTCACATTTACGACCGTTTGCAGCATCCCCGCAGTCATGCGATCAAAATTTAGATTCTTAGCAACTGTCTCACATTTATGATGGTTGCAGTGTCCACGGGGGTCATGTGATCCCCTTTTGTGACCTCCTGACAAGAAAAGCCAGTGGGGGAAGCCAACTTCACTTAAAAACCATGTTATTAACTGCGGTGAGTCACTTAACAACCGTAGCAAGAAAGGTCATAAAATGGGGCAGAACTCACTTAACAGATCTTTCACTTAGCAACAGAAATTTTCGAGTTCAGTTGTGATCATAAGTTGAGGACTACCTGCATTTTAAGATGGGGTAAGATTTTGAGCCAATTGGTGCACTGATTAAGGCCCCAGACTGGGAACCAGGAGATGGTGAGTTCTAGTCCTGCCTTAGGCACTAAGCCACTTGGGTTTCCTTGGGCCAGATACTTTTCCTCAGCCCTAGGAAGGAGGCAATGGCAAACCACTTTTGAAAAATCTTGCTAAGAAAACTACAGGGGCTCGTTCAGGCAGTCTCCAAGTGTCAGGCCCGATTGAACGGAAAGGAGAAGAAAAAAAGAATTTTGAAGTTGGCATCTCCTTTATTAACAGTTATTTTATTTTGGAAAGAGCTGTATTTTTGTCCAAAGCTTCACTGATATTAATGCTTTCAAAACTTCTCCTTCCTAGATCATATTTGGGAATTTAAGTATCTCTTTGTAAAACACAACCCTGTCTCTGGTGACTTGGAATTGCACACGACACCTTGGTCGGTCCTCGAGTGCCTTTTCGATGATGATAAAAGAGCTCTGGCCTTCAAAGAGAAGTTTGAAAGGAAGGTCCAAGAGTTGATGAAGATGACCACTCTGGCTTCACATCTGGAAGAAAAACGTTCGGGTGAGATTCCTCCTCCAGGATTAAGACATCCTGTGTTGTAATATAACTCTTGAATACTTTATTTGGCTCAGTGTGATTAGACACGGGACGAAATTTGCCTCCTTTTCACAACCGAAGAGTTTGAGGCAAAGCATTGTATCTCAAAACCAGGCTCAAAACTCCTTGAGAAAGTTTATAACTGACAGGCAGAATGGGATATTTAGACACGGACCCTTGGCTGCACCTCCTTCGTCCCCCAGCCACCCGCCTCAGCCCATTTACAGCCAGCTTTCCTCCTCTGCTGGGCCTCCCACGGCCAATGGGACAATGGCCCTCCGCCCCTTGCCCTTCATTTCTGCCCATTCGCCCAAACACAGTGTTCTGTCCCCGTCTCACACACGCACACAAACAGTCAGCCAGGAGTTAAATAAAACTTGCCGACAATAAATTCCTTCGATAACAGGATTGGCAGCAACCCAGTAGCTGCTTGCCAAGAACTTTACTCACAGAGGGAGGTGTTCCTCCTCTGTCAGATAAACCAAAACAAATACACAAAGCCACAAAATTGTCATTAAATCCAAGGCAGGCAGATAACGTAGTTTCAGAGATACAATGTGACTCGCTAATTGTTTAGTTTTGTCCGTCACGGAGCCTGAATGGCCACCACACCCCCTTTTATCCCCTGTGGGGTGTGGTCCAGTGACTCAGCTTAATCTCTGGCACTCCTCCTTTTCTGCTGCGTGCGCTTGTCTCTCCGACGCTGGCGGAGACTTATCTCCGTCACTGTCCGACTGCGACTGTTCGGAGATACCTGGCTCCTGGCCAATCTCTTCTCCTTCGGGAGACACCTGAGGCATTGCCAGAGAGGAGGGTCCTGGAGAGGGAGGCCTGGCCAACTCCTCTCCTTCACCTTCGGAGTCTTCTCCCTCCGATAAGACGGGCTCGGGAGTCGGAATCACAACACACAGTTTGACCTGCGCCTTTGGCTGCACGGGATAAATAGCGCCCAACCCACTGCTGCCCCCTCCCAGCCCCCCAACCGCAACACCAGAAGCCGTGCTGGCCTTGTTCCTCCTACCCTTTTTCATTAGAGCTGAGTGAGTTGCGAGCCAAGCTGTCTTTGTGAAGCCCCCTTGAGGCGCTCCTTCCTGGTGTCACCCCAAACACACTCTTGCTTATCTGCCACCCCAGTGGCCCCAGCGGCTGCTACTCCCCCTCCCTCCAGTCCAGGTGACAGATCTGGAAGTGTTTTAAAAAATCTTGCATCGCACACTGCCCCCGCAGCACCATTGCTTCTGCCTGCCACCTGATTGGCTGGGGGCTATTTGTCCCATGCAGCCAAAGGCTGTCGAGAATGGCCTGGGGAGGCCCAGCAGTAAACGAGCTGAGGCAAGTGGCTGGGGGCGAAGGAGGCATGGCCAAGGATCCGGCCGGTACGCTCTCATAGAGAGGGGCTCCTCTGGGTGCCGTCGGCCAAACAATGTCGACTGGCGGCCCCCAGGGGGGGAGCCTTCTCTGTGGGGGCACCTACTATCTGGAATGAGCTCCCCCCGGAGATACGGAGGATTCCGGATCTGGGCACCTTCCGCCACGCTCTCAAGACTTTTTTATTCCACCAAGCCGGCCTGGCCTAAATCATTCCCCTTTAAAATGTAAATTTTAATTTGTTTTTAAAATTATTGGGTGTTCTTAATTTGTCTCGGCCAAATTGTTTAATTCGGTTTTATTCTGTTTTTAAATTTTGTATTTATGTGTTTTATTTTGTGGCTATTCACCGCCCTGAGTCCTTCGGGAGTAGGGCGGTATACAAATCCAATAAAAGATAAAGATAAAAGATGTCTAAATGTCCTAAACCCATGAATGCGAGCCTATGACATGCATGCTACAGCTGGCACGCAGAGCCCTCTCTGCGGGCACGTGAGCTGTCGGCCAGCTCAGCTCCACCACGCATCTGCGCGCACGCCTCCCGCCGGCCAACTGATTATTGGGATGGGCAGGGTGCATGCGGGAGATGCACACGCATGTGTGGGGGGCAGGGGTTGCCCGCGCTTGCATTGGGGACGGAACATGGGTAGTGCGACGTGCCCCCCCCGCCCTTTTTTGGGCCCAGGAGGCTGCAGGGAGGCCTGCTAGGCTAAAAACGGGCGGTATGGGGGGCGGGTCGCATGCATGGGGGAGCGTGGGGGTCACGTGTGCATGTGCGGGGGGAGCGTGGGGGTCACTTGCGCATGTGCGGGGGGGAGTTTGGGGAGGGGGTCATGTGCATATGCGCACCAGGGGATAGCCCTCACTGTCCTAAACCCACTGAGAGGGAACTGCATGGACATGATGGCTCGTCAAATACATCACTCTCTGTGCTCTGATTTGACACAGCAATGGTATGATCAAGAATTAACTCTTACACGTGTGAGCATAAGTTTAGGATGGTTTTCCTCTGGGTCTGTATGGACACCGCTGATCTTAAACCTCGCTGTACTACAAATCACATCAGTCCAGATAGCATTTATTTTTAGTTACAGGTAGTCCTCGGCTTATGCCAGGCGGTTTTGCGACTTACAACCCGATCTGAATTTCTTTTTTCTTTTTTTCCTTTTTTTTGACAAGTTTTATTGGTTTTTCCCCCCCAACACACACCCACATATTTTTTGAAATAGAGTATTGACCATATCGTATCATATCATATATAATTCATCATATCCAAATATATTTTACTTTGTTACAGTTTCTGCCAAAGTGTTCTTTTTCCATATTTGTTAATCAAATCTTAATTTTTCTATTCTTATTTTTCTAAACAGTATCTTCTTTCACCATTTTTTCTATATTTCAATATTTTTTCTATTCTTAATTATATACATTCTCTTTAATTTTATTTTTTATTAATTCAATCTTTTTCTTAATATATTTAAACGTGTTTGGGGATTGTTTTACAGCAATCTTTCTTCTCTTTGTCTTCCTCTCCCTCCCTTCTTTTATCCTTCCTCCCTTCTTCTTCCTTCCTCTCCTATTCCTTCTCTACTTCCCCTTCCTTTCTCCCCCTCCTCCTTTCCTCCCCCCAACTAACCTTCCCTCCTACTCTTATTCCCCTTTCCTTTCTTCCTCTCCTCTTCCCTTTCTTCTGTTTCTCTCTCTCCTTCTCCCTTCCTTCAATCTCCCTACTCTTTCTTCTATCTCTATTGCTGTATTCATTTTCAATTCAGTGCTTTTTTTCTATGGTGTCCAGGCATCCCCGATCTGAATTTCTAATGGTCTCTGTCTCTGTCTCTGTCTCTCCCTCCCTCCCTCCCTCCCTCCCTCCCTCTCTCTCTCTCTCTCTCTCTCACACACACACACACACACACACATACACACACACACACACAGTCCCACATAACTGCAATTTGGACTCTTGGCAATAGGGCAGCATTTAAGGCTACATGCGGTGTCCCACAATCACAAGATTGCATTTTGTGATGGTTTTGCTGAAAACTGGCAATTACTTCCGGTTTTCAGCAAAATGGCACCTTGTGGTTCGCCTTACGACCGCCACATGCATTTCACGGCTGCCACAAAAAAGATTGCAAAATCAAGTTGGTCACACGACTGTCCCATTTTACGACCTTCATGGGCAGGCTCCATTATGATCTTAACTCTAGGACTACCTGTACTATACTCTTGCCTCCATAAAAGGCATGTAATGCCTGTACCAATTCTTTTTTTTTTTTTAATGTACAGGCAGTCCTTGACTTACAATAGCTTATTTAGCGACCATTAGTTACAACGGCACTGAAAAAAGCAACTTGTGACCATTTTTCATAGTTACGACATTTGTAGCATCCCCATGATCATGTGATCAAAATTCAGATGCTTGGCAACTGGTTCATTTTATGACCGTTGCTTGCGTCCCAAGGTCATGGGATCACTTTTTGCGACCTTCTGACAAGCAAAATCAACAGGGAAGCCAGATTCATTTAGCAACCGGATTATTAACTTATCAACTGCAATGATTCACTGAACAACTTGAGGCAAGAAAAGTCATAAAATGGGGCAAAACTCATTTAATGTCTCACTTAACAACAGAAGTTGTGGTCATGAGTTGAGGACTACCTGTATATATTTATAATTATTATTATTATTATTATTATTATTATTATTATTAATAATAATAATAATAATAATAATAATAATAATAATAATAATAATTTTATTTCTATACCGCCCTTCTCCCGAAGGACTCAGGGCGGTGTACAGCCTATTTAAAAACACAAGACAAAACAGCGATTAAAATTTAAAATAATGAAATAGATTTGGCTCAAATTTAAAACCCCAGAAATTTAAATACCCCAATTTAAAACTATTATGTTGATAGCCCGGCCTGGCGGAACAACAGGGTCTTCAGTGCGCAGCGAAACACCCGGAGGTTGGAGATCTTACATATTTCCGGGGGCAGTTCATTCCACAGGGCTGGGGCTCCCACAGAGAAGGCCCTCCCCCTGGGTGTTGCCAGCCGACATAACTTGGCCGATGGCACCCGGAGGACGCTCTCTCTGTGGGAGCGGACTGGTCGGTGGGAGACTATTATGTTTTATCAATGGGAATAAAATACAAAACAGAAAAAAAAAAAAACAGAAAAAAAACACACATCTAACAGTAACAACAACAAAAATTATGTACAAAAAAAAATGATCCAAAATCCAACATTAAACATTAAAAAAAAACCCTATCCTGGCTGGATACTGCAAAGAAAAATAATTTTAAAAAACTGATAAATTCTCCTCCCCTTACATAAATAGTTATGCACTTTCTCATCCTTATTTAACAAGAAAAATATATTATCTAAACAAATATTTCGTTCTTGTGGTTTTCCTAGGAATAATCCAAGTGAAGGCCTGCGTTTCAAAGCTGAGCTTTATGGATCCTTCCCTGTCACACGGACAGCTGGTCTTTGACGCTGATACTTCCCTGGAGCACGTATTCGCTTCCCTTCCCCTGATCACCTACAAGGGTTGTGCAAAATGCGGCCGTGAACGACAGACAGATGACAACGAGATCTACAAACAGTGCCCTACCTGCTTACCTTTGAACCAAGTCAAAATCTTCTACAGGTAAATGGGGGAAAAAAAGGGTGGAAGTGTTCTGTCCCCGTCTCACACACGCACACAAACAGATAGCCAGGGGTTAAATAAAACTGGCAGACAACAAATTCTTTCGATAAGAGCAACCCAGTAGCTGCTTGCCAAGAACTTTACTCATAAAGGGAGGGGTTGTTCCTCTGTCAGATAAACCTAAACAAGATACACACAGTTCAAGAATTGTCAAGTCCAGTCCGTATTAAATCCAAGGCAGATAACGTTGTTTCAAAGATACAATGTGACTCGCTAGTAGTTAGTTTTGTCCATCACAGAGTCTGAATGGCCACCTCACCCCCTTTGATCCCCTGTGGGGTGTGGTCCAGTGACTCAGCTTAATCTCTAGCACGCCTCCTTTTCTGCTGCGTGCGCTTGTCTCTCCGACGCTGGCGTGGATCCAGCCAAGACTTATCTCCGTCACTGTCCGACTGCGAGGAGATACCTGGCTCCTGGCCAATCTCTTCTCCTTCGGGAGACACCTGAGGCATTGCCAGAGAGGAGGGTCCTGGAGAGGGAGGCCTGGCCAACTCCTCTCCTTCATGTTGGGAGCCTTCTCCCTCCGATAAGTCGGACTCGGGGGTCGGAGTCACAACAGAAAGATGAAAAACTAAAATCTGTAAAGTTGCTGGCAGCTTCCTGCTTATCGTTCGAACGTTCTCCGTAGTTGCATCGCGTATTATTTCAAGACAGTCTAGCAAAATAGCCCTACTTTGAAGACTGAGTAAATTACGTTCACTATCTGAAGGGTTGGAAGCCTATTCTATTGTTCCATTACTTTGCTACTGTTATGTTTAGTCCTTTTTACATTTCTCTGTTTTTTACTCGGTAGCCCCATGGCTAGATAGGCGGCATATAAATCAATGAATAAACTCTTCTCACAACTCTTCTCATTGTGTTAAGAGCAACTTCTGGTTGGCTGGCACCAAGTGGCAGCAAAGGACAATTTATGGAGGAAAAAGGACTTTCTTCCAGTTCATATAATAGAAATTGGAGGAATCAAATTTGTGGTCTCACTCTAAAAAGCGGAGATGCGAAGACGCCCTCACCTTATTTTGATCCCAAAGTTTTTACAGATAGTCCTTGACTTACAACACTTCGCTTAGTGACCGTTCAAGGTTACAGCGGCACTGAAATAGTGACTTCTGACCATTTTTTTCACATTTATGACCGTTGGGGCAGCATCCCCGTGGTCGTGTGATCAAAATTCAGATGCTGGACTCACAATTACGACGGTTGCAGTGTCCCCCTCGGGGTCATGGGAGCCCTTTTTGCGGCCTTCTGATGAGCAAAGTCGATGGGGGAAACCCGGATTCACTTACTAAGTGAGCAACTGTGCAGCGATTCCCTTAACAAAGGTGGCAAGAAAAGCCGTAGAATGGGGACAGAACTCAGCCAATTTCTCACTTAAGCAACCTAAGTTTCGGGCTCAGTTGTGGTTGTATGTTGATGATGATGTTTGTCCATCATGTTCGAAGAGGACCTTGACATCTAATGGGTTGTGGGTGGTCTACAGTGTGTCCACCGGTGGCTGGTAAGGCCTATATGGGCACGGAACGTTCTGCCACATGTCAGGCAGACGTGTGGGCACCATTGCTGCAGCATTTGCAGCTCTGACTTTGCGGAGTGCTCGCTACTCTTGTGCTATGTGTTGTGACCTAGGCCCAAGTAGTTATTACCAAACACAATCAGTCCTAAACAAACATATTTTATTAGAACAGCTGAGAATTACTTCATTCTCAGCTTAGTCCAAATTAAGTCCAAAACAAATTCTTCATAAACAGTCCTTCGGCCTTAGCACCAACCTTTGTCTTCTTTGGCACCCTGCCAAAGGTTTTTCTTGGCAAAAGTTCAGAAGCAAGAGACGCCAACAAGAAACAAACCGTTGCTGGTCTTTTAAGCCTTCTGGGAGGGGCCAATCATCTCCTGGCTTACTCCCAAGTCGTCCTTTTTGCTTTAGCTGCTCTTGCCTTCTGGCCTTCTTCGCATGCATGCACTAGGCACAGGCTCCTCCTGTTCCTTTGCCTCTCTGCTATCCGCCTCTGGAGTCCACACATCACTCCCAGATGGCCCTGCCCCATCTCTGCCTCCGACGCAGAGCCCTCATCCAGGCCTTCCCCCAGACTCCAGGACTGGCCCATTGTCTTCCCCAGCCTCCTCGCTGTCCGACTCCGTTGCCAGCTCCGCAGGCTGCTGGCGGACCACAACACTATGGTTGTTCTTCTGTCTTCAGATGTCTGGCAGCCTTGATGGATCAACGTGCGTCATGTCGATCGATCTTGTGCTAGGGTTTCCCAGGTGTCGATATCCAGGGACTTGAAGGAGGCTTTCAGCGTGTCTTTGTATCGCTTCCTTTGCCCCCCAGGCAATGGCTTTCCTTGAGACAGATTGTCACTGCGTTTTTGTATTTATCAGATGAGCTCTTATTTTTGAACTTTCAGACTTACCGTAGCTTGCCAAGTTCTTATCTTTAAGCTAACTGCGCATGTCCACATTCCTTCACTTTCTTCAAACTTTTTCTTTGTTCTCCGGCCAAGAGAGGTGGCCGGGAAAGCTTTGCCAAGATGTAACTAATTAGATTAGTAAGATGTTTTATTTTCTTTATAACAAATAAATGAGTTTTTCTTAGAAAATATATCTTCGGGTTTATTTTCTTAAAGTATACTTCAAGGGAAGGTCACGATCCATTCTCTAATCAAGGTGCAATTACCCAAAAGCAGAATGGGATTAATTGCCACCCTGACACAGATCACCATAGAGGAGCTGTTTAGGGATGTGATGGGTCTGGCATCCTTGCAACATGGCCTGCCCAGCGTGTCTGTCTGGGCTTTCATCAGCAGGGTGTGAACCGATGGCAGGCCTGCTCTGGAGAGGACTTCTGCGTCTGGCGCCTTGTCCTGCCACCGGATCCTCAGAACTCTGTGGAGGCAGGTCGTTTGGAAGTGGTTCAGTTGCCTAGCCTGCCTCCTGTATACAGTCCAAGGCTCACTGGCCTACATCAGGGTAGTTAGCACTACTGCTCGGTAGACTTTGAACTTTATAGCAAGGCTTATTCCACGGTGGTCCCACACGTTGGTCAGTAGTCCACCAAATGCAGAGCTTGCCTTGGCGATTCTGCAGTTGACCTCAATGTCAACTGTCACTGCGCGGGAGAGGGTGTTACCAAGGTATGTAAATTGGTCCACTGCTTGCAGCTTCTCACCCTTCACTGTGACGGTGGGCTCTTGGTGTTGGGCTTTCGGAGCTGGCTGGTGCATCCCTTCGGACTTCTTGGTGTTGATGAGGAGGCCGAAGTTGTCGCATGCTGCTGCAAATTTGTCCACGCTGGCTTGCATTTCCTGCTCTGATCCAGCGCTCAGGGCAGTCGCCATCAATAAAAAGAGGCCTCGTACCACAGTCTCCTTTATCTTGGCAACAGCCGGGTGGTTTTACGTCAGCATCCTGAGCAGAGGTTTGGATGACATAACTGGACGTCTGAATAACAGAAACACTCAACCACATTTTCAGCAACGTGCTGAGCGCCTTGGATTTCTGCTTCGAAAGACTTCATTCGTTTGTGGGTTTTAGATTCAGTTCTGTGTGCGTTTGTGACACTTCTGCGCATGTGTAGAAGCTTCTGCACATGCACAGAAGCATCCGGCCGGTTGGGCGGAGCCTCCCCCTGTCGCCGCTACCGGTTCGCCCAATCCGGGCCGAACCGGTAGCAACCCACCACTGATTGAATGAATCGCTGCGGTTGTAAAGTTAGTAACACGTTCGTTAAGTTAGTCTGGCTTCCCCATTGACAGGTTAGAAAAAGGGATCGCGTGATCCGCACTCTGAGATAAACAATATGTATTGGAGACAATAGCATCCTTAAGTATCTTGTAGCAGGAAACATCAAACATTACCTTGAAATTCCACTAAGGTTTCCCCCCTCCCTCTCTTTCCTCATTTAGACCTGCTGTGATGACCGTTGAGGAGGGGGACTATGAAATCTCTGTTTGGGTGGGATCCGAATTGATGGAGAAGATGTTCCTTAACATTCCCGCAGAATGGCTGAAGAAGGCTGTAGGTAATACCTTGGGAATCTGTGTTGTAACTCTGGAGTTTTTTTTGGTTTGTAATCCCTTAATTGCAAGTTCATGAAGCAATGAATAATCTTCTATGTATATAAAAGCCAAATACCACTCACTCATCACAAAATCTCCAGAATGGTAAAGCCTACAAACTTGAAATTTAGCACATATGTTTCTCTTGGCGTCTAGGTGCTCGTTAAGAAAGGATTTTTCAAAATGACCATCAGATCATTAGTATTTCATATACAGAATTATATTAACATGCTCTGATGCTAAGGAGTTAGATGTTTTACTCCCCCTCCCCACCTGAAAGGAACTCTGTTCCAACTGCCAGTTGCCTTATATTAACATGCTCTGATGCTACCCTTCGCTAAACTGGGCATGGGCGTGGCCAGTTTAGAGCTGAAGAAGCTTCTTGGATGAGAAGTGAAACGTCTTCAAAGAAAAACCAGAAAGTCCAGTTAGTTGCCTCTTGGGGGAAAACAAGCACCCTTGGAATTCCATCTCAAATGTCAAGATCTGACTCAACCTAGCCTGGTGCCCTCCAGCCAGGGGTGAAATGCTCCCGGTTCGGACCGGATCGCCCAATCCGGTAGCGATGGAGGCGGGTGGTTCGCAAAAATCCCTGCCCCCCCCCCATACCCAGCTGAGCTGCACAATCATCAAGAAGCTTTTTTTTTTACTTTTAAAAGCATTTTTTCTACAACCTCTTCAGCTGAAAAAATGCTTTTAAAAGTAAAAAAAAAGCCTCTGATGATCAGGCAACTCAGCTTGGATCGTCAGAGCCATTTAAAAGAAAAAAAGCCTTTTTTTCTTTTAAAAGCCTCTGACGATCCAAGCTGAGTTGCCTGATCGTCAGAGGCATTTGAAATAAAAAAAAGCCTCTGCCGATCAGGCAACTCAACTGGGATCGTCAGAGCCTTTTAAAGCATTTTTTTACAACCTCTTTGACCGAACAGATTATAGAAAAAATGGTTTTAAAAGTAAAAAAAAAAAATTGGCCACACCCACCCAGTCACATTACCCCACCACCACCAAGCCACGCCCACAGAACCGGTAGTAACAAATTTTAGATTTCACCACTGCCTCCAGCTGTGCCTTTTAGCTCAGGATGATGGGATCTGTCATGCAAAAGATCGATAGGGCTCCTGCCTAGGGAAAACTTGGTTGGTTGGACTCAGTGGTGGTCTTAAGTCGAGGACTTCCTGCATAGGAATCGCTATGATCCCCCAGAGGCATTCCCTCAGCGGAAACAAGGAATTCAGGGTTCATGGATCAGGGTTTGCCTGGATTACCCCTTGCGGAATGGATTTCCGAACTCAAAATAGGGATGGTGATCTGTTCACCTTCCATAAATTCCCCCCTAAATCAGGGGAGGCTCCCCACACTTTTAGCACGGACGTCCCATGGCCTAGCCAGGAAAAAAAGAGATTTTCTCTGGAGCCTCCTGTGGTTGTGAAGCCCTCTCCTCTTTCTTCTGTTGCAGAACCTTCCTCAGATACCACCTACGGGATGCTGGTGGCCGATCTCTGCCACTCACTGCTCACCGACTCCAAGGCGTCCTACCTTCTAACCATCAAGAGCCATTTCGTCCTGGATGAGAACAGTTTTCCTCTGGAGAAAGACTTCCAGCTGCTAGAGTTCCACCTTGATCTCTGAAGTAGCCACTTCTAATGAGGTTCATCACGCAATTTCACAATCGCGTAAAAAGACATAAAATGGGAGGGACAAGTGAATTGGAGGGGGGTTTGTTTGTGGTGGCGCAGTGGTTAGAGTGCAGCACTGCAGGTGACTTCAACTGATTGCTAGCTGAAGTTTGGCAGTTCAAATCTCACTGGCTGTTGTGGCCCGCCAGCGGCCTGAGCAGATTGTGGCTGGATCCCGACGACAAGGAGGCTGGTGTGGGGTCGCGCCAGCAGCCTGCGCAGCCGGCACTCACGTGGGACAGCGAGGAGGCTGAAGAGGATGTGGTGCCAGAGGCAGAGACTCAGTCAGGGCCTTCAGAACCTCCAGAGGCTCCTTCAAGTGGAGAGAGCAAAGTGGAGGAGCCTCTCCTCAATGCTGGAGCACGCAGGGCTGCCAAAAGGCAGGAGTGGCTACTCAGGAGGAGGAGGAGGTCTCCTCGAGAGTAAGGTTTGAGGATAATTGGCCACTCCCTTAGCCTATTTAAGTCGCACGCAGTTAGTAATTTCTTGCTGGAAACAACGTGTAATTATTAGAGCATTTTGGAGAGTGAGTGTCTTATCGTATCTTGTTTTCTGGGCTGGTTGCCAACCTTTGCCAGACTGTTTATTCTTGGTACGTTATAACTTTGATAAGGACCATTGGTGTGTGTCACAATCCTTGGGAATTCGGAGCTGGGGCAGAACAGCGGCTCAAGGTTGACTCAGCTTTCCATCCTTCCGAGGTGGGTAAAATGAGGAGCCAGATTGTTGGGGGCATTATGCTGAACTCTGTAAACCGCTTAGAGAGGGCTGTAAAAGCACTAGGAAGCGGTATATAAGTCTAAGTGCTATTGCTATTGTCTTGGAATGAATACATGTTATTTTTATAAATACATTTTGTACGATTTCAGAGCCATGATTTCTTCAGACAGTTATTAAAAGCTACTCAAACGATGAGTCGTGTTTTCTTTTGTTGGGCTTTGATCCCCAAGACCCCAGGAATTTCCTGAAAGGGAGTTAAAGACATCTGAAAACCATCCCTGCCAATATTTTTAAATGCGTTGCCTAAAAAAATATTTTTCCTTGCCGCACCCTTTTTCGCCAGCCCCAATTTTTGCCTTCCTGTCATTGTGCTGACTTATCTGTTAGAAGTTCCACTTTTCAAAGTAAATATTGTAATGGCAGAAAGAAGCTGGCTTTAGCTACGTTATCCAACTGCTGGCAGGAATGTCTATATTCTCACTAAAAAAAAATTTACTTCCTGGAGGAGATGTGCCAAATGCAGTCAGCCTGCAAAGCAAATAAATGCTTCAAAGAGAGAAAAAAATAGGGTTTAAATTATGCACCTAATTAAAAGATACCAGGGGGAAAAAAAGCTTATTTCTCAGTCTCTTCCTCTGGAATACAGGTAGATTCAAAGTGCAGCCTTAAGTGAATTAAATGAACACTTTCCTCTTTTTGTATAATTTATGGATTTTAGCTTGGTGGATCCCAGCTGAGCTTTGATTTCTGGTGGGAAGCCTAGATCGTAAAATGTCTGCTCTTGTACTGGGCGCAAACTTCATTCTGCCACTGCCTCACTTCTGCCACTGATGATGTTACCTAGTTGGGTAATGAAACATCTGTAAGAAAACCACCAAGCTCAGAGAGCACCAAGGACCCCACATCTGTCTGTCTGTCCGTAAACAACTGCCTAAACAAGGATGTAGGGAATTGAAGGATGACGTCGGGCAGAACGCAGCACACTGCTTCCGTTTCTGGTGTCATCTATCTTCTTCCTGGATGATCTCATTCTTGGCTCTGATCTGTATTATCTCATCTTACCTAGAGAGGATGGCATCTTGAGAGGGGGGTGAATAAGTTATACAGTTAGAACACTGTTGCTGTCCTACCTTTTATCTGCCTGTATAAAACTGTATAAAAATAAAAGCTCTCGGGGAAGGAAGGGGGAGACATCTTGGAACAGAGCAAAAGCCTTGACCTCTGATTTACAACACAAGGAACCACCAAGAACACTTCCATCAACATTGACAGGGTAAGTCACTTGTATATAAATAGAAAGCAAACCACACTCCCTTCCAGCACTGATTACGTTACCTCGTTGGGTAATGAAACGTCTGCAAGAAAGCTACCAAACTCCGAGGACCCCGCAGTTGAACCCTGAGCAAAAATAACCTCTATTGAGGCTGCCATTGATGTAGGCGGCTGGGAGTTTAGCTGGGCAACATCTGGAGACCTGCAGCTTCCCCATCCCTGATAGAAGATTCTTCTTTCCTCAAAGAATCCAGAGTCTACAGGCACTGCTTGTACAGGCATTGTAAAGAGCCTTGGTGGCGCAGCAGACTAAAGTGCTGTTAAGTAACACCAGCTGCCTGCAATTACTTCAAGTTCAAATCTCACCAGGCTCAAGGTTGACTCAGCCTTTTCAGGTAGGTAAAATGAAGGCCCGGATTGTGGGGGCAATAAGCTGACTTTGTATAAAAAAGAACACCGCTTGGGGGGGGGGGAAGCTCTACTAAGCAGGTATATACAGTACAAAAGTATGAAGGCTATTGCTTAACGCATTGTAAGCCGCCCTGAGTCTCCGGAGAAGGGCGGCATATAAATCGAACCAATAAATAAATAAATTGCTGCTCCTTCAGCCAAAGCACAGCACAAGACGGAGAGGCAGCGTTATCCTTGTAATCAGCAAAAACAATTGCTTGTCTTCTCCAAAAGTATTTACTATAGCAATTTTCACTACTTGAGTGGCTTCCGACGTAGGCAGGGAAATTCCTTTTGGCTTGTGTTAACCTTCCTGGAGCTCCTTGTGCCCAACTCAGTTGTGTACTTTGAAAACTGTGAGGGATGGGTCTTTGAGAAGGTGCGTGTGGGAATCCAGGCAGAACCTGCTACCAGGGTCTAAAGTCTCTGGATGACATGCAACAACCCGGTTCTCCTGTAAGACGACAATCTTCTCATTCAACACAGGTATGACTGGGAAACGGCTATTTCAGAATTGGCCTGTACATTGTGTTACAATTGCACAATCTGTAGCTGGCACCCCTGAACCATTAAAAACCATGAAAATGGCAGCCACTGGATGTAATTTCTCCCATAGGCATGCTTTCAAATAAATATAAATGCAGAATATTCAATGCATAAAAATACTCCCTTAATATTTAATATATGTCATAAATACAATCTATTTACCATCATTAAAGAAACAGCAGTTCAGTTCAAACTAAACCCTGAAGTGTGGATTGAAATAAACGAACTCTATCTCTACGTTCCTAATTTGGCCCGTCTTTTTTCTAAAGCTGAAGGGGTGGGGGGGAGTGCAAAGAGACCCGGCCTCCCAACCTCTGGGAGCGGCACCATCACCGGTTCACAACAGCTTCCTTACAGATGCACCGAAAGGCCAGGAAAAAGCGGGCAGCCAAGGTTATGGGCGATAAGCAAATGAGTGGCGGTGAGGAGAGGATACCCCGCTAACTAGGTAATGAAAATAATCGCTATCTTTGCCTCTACCGCACACTTCAGGGACTATTTCGACCACGATTGCTCAGGAATCAGGAAATGCGGGGCTGATCTGGCTCACTTGCGGCACCGCCAGGCTTGTTGCTAGACGTGCACTCCGGCAATGTAGAGCAGAAAAGAGGACGGGGAAAAAAACAGGGCACCACGCTGCAAATAGACCGGAAGCGGGGGACAGGTAAGACGGACTGACAGGAAGTCGGCCATGCTGGAAAGGTCGTTTTCCAAAGGCCTTTTAGGGGACGGCCGCGGAGGTCTGACAGGAAATCTGCCATGTCTGAAAGGTCGTTAGAGGGACGGCAGCGATGAACGGACAGGAAGTCGGCCATGACGGAAAGGTCGTTTTTAATAGCATGGGGGACGGGCGCGGAGGTCTTACGGGAAATCCGCCACGACAGGAAGGTCGCTGTGAAAGGAAGTTGAGGTTACGGCTAAGGACAACGGACAGGAAGTCGGCCATGACGAGAAGGTCTTTTTTCCCCCAAAGGCACTAGGGGGGCGGCAGCGGAAGTTCATCATGATGGGAGGGTCGCTGTGAAAGGGAAATGGTGGGGAAGTGGCGGAGAGAAGACAGGAAGTCGGCCATTTTGAGAAGGTCGCTTGGAGAGGCAGAAGGTGGCAGCCATGCAGAGGAGTCCAGCTGCCTATGGTGGGACTACACTGTGTGCACGAACGCCATCACTCTGCTAAACAACCAATTCCCACAACAGTCAGATTAGCTACTGTATTACTATTCTTCTCCTCCTTCCTAGTACCTACCTCTTCCCACTTATGTTGTTTGTATCTTTACTTATTTTGTTTTTATTGTTTCCTAGTATGATTTGATCCCTTATTTGTACCCTATGATTATCACCAAGTGTTACCTTGATTCTTGACTGATGTATCTTGTCTTTTTATGTACACTGAGAGCGTATGCACCAAAGACAAATTCACACTTGGCCATCAGACTTGGCCAATAAAGAATTCTATTCTATTCTATTCTATTCATCTATCTATCTATCTATCTATCTATCTATCTATCTATCTATCTATCTATCTATCTATCTATCGTTTCCTAGTATGATTTGATTGCTTATTGGTATCCTATGACTATCACCAAGTGTTATGATTCTTGACAGATGTATCTTTTCTTTTTATGTACACTGAGAGCATATGCACCAAAGACAAAATTCCTTGTGTGCCCAATCACACTTGGCCAATAAATTCTATTCTATTCTATTCTATTCTATTCTATTCTATTCTATTCTATTCTATTCTATTCTATTCTATTCTATTCTATTCTATTCTATTCTATTCATCTATCTATCTTTCTATGTTTCCTAGTAAGATTTGATTGCTTATTGGTATCCTATGACTATCACAAAGTGTTGTTATCTTATGATTCTTGATGAATGTATTTTTTTTCTTTTTATGTACACTGAGAGCATATGCACCAAAAACAAATTCCTTGTGTGTCCAATCACACTTGGCCAATAAAGAATTCTATTCTATTCATTATCTATCTATCTATCTATCTATCTATCTATCTATCTATCTATCTACTATTTATCATCTATCTATCTGTTTCCTAGTATGATTTGATTGCTTATTGGTATCCTATGACTATCACTAAGTGTTGTTCTCTTATGATTCGTGATGAATATTTTTTTTTCTTTATGTACACTGAACATATGCACCAAAGACAAATTCCTTGTGTGTCCAACCACACTTGGCCAATAAAGAATTCTCTTCTACCTATGCTCCCTCCTTTTCATTGGGGCATCCCCTTGTGGACAATTTTTGGGCCTATATTTTCTACCCTGCCTACTTCGGAAGTTCCCTGGGAACCCATATTCCCAAGGTTTCTTCAGCCAACTATTTTAGTTCTTGCATGGTTCGTCCTATCATTCTCAGTGCCTCCCAATCCCACAACTATCCTTTGCAAATCTCCACTATCAAAAAAACTCCATATGAGAATAGTTTTATAGAATCAGTACATTGTTCTCAAATCAATACATATGTCTAATTTGCTTTCCTTATAGACTTTGTGAACTAACAACTGCAACAACAAGCTGAACCTTTTGAGGCTGAAGACGTGTTAGAAATGGTATGTACATTTATGGCAGAGAGGATCAAGGAAAAGTATTTGGAGAGGAAATTAGCGGAGCATGCAGAGACAGACAGCAATAACTGTCATTTTTCCAAAGGCATGTAAAGCATTCCAATTCAAACCATTCTGATTATGAAATTTCACAAAATGGACCCCTGAATGTAAAGCTTGCCGTTTTGAACATGAAACTGTTTTGAGCATCTGGAACATGATCTTAAGCTTTGACGATAAGCTTCCAGAATGCTCAAAGTGGTTCAAAATGAAACTCTTATTACAGACCCAAAGCTTTTTGTTGTCCCACTGCATTAAAACATTTCTTTTAAAAGTACACTTTCTCTGCTGGGCTACAGGTTTTTTACCCAGAAAATAATTTGGTGTTGAACTAGAACAGGGAGATCGTAACGGTTTACTGGATGATTTGGGTGCAATCATTTATCTCTTTTTGTTGGATCTATTGGGGCTGATGTTGCGGGGGAAAACTGAAGGACAAAATGCAGATCAATTGACAAATAATAATGAGAAAGAGAAAGGAGACTTCAATGACCTGATATTCAGAATAATATCCAGATCTGGAAAACTTTAACAGGTGCCTGATTCAATCATCATTTTTTAAATAATAAGAGGTAAAACAAGATTATGATCAAAATGATGTCTGCTAAAACCTTCAAACATCCTGTTGCATCTTACTATTGTATTCTTTTTTTTTTAATTTGATTTATATGCCGCCCTTCTATGGAGACTCAGGGCGGCTTACAATGCGTATTCAGTATTGGCATTCCGAAACGCAATACTTTCATGTTAAAAAGAACAAATACATGATTCGAGATAGACCTGGAATATTTTATTCTTTGTCAACTATGCCTTCCTATCATGCACCAACAATTATTCTTATCTTGTTTCATGTACAGAAAACACATTATGAAGCACCCTGATTATGTAAACAAATCAAAATATTTCAGCAGAACTAAAGTTGGGTCCTTAAAAAATATCTGGAAATTTAGCTTGTTTTTTACTCCCAATTGGCTGGCATTACGCATTAAGCTAGGGGTGCAAAAGTGTGGCACACAGATCCCATCCTACAAAAGGAGGGAAACAAGAATTGTTTACTAGTGTCTGTGCATGATTAAAAGAAACGGCAATCCAATGCATGATAGAAAGTATCTTGCACTGCCAAAATTGTTACCGTGTGCCACATAGGATTTATCTTACGGCATAAGAGATCCGTTTACACCCAAAGAATACTCGAGAGAGCCCTGCACGACTTTGTGACTCAAGACTCCCTCCTTCAGTCCTTTGGCTTGAAGCAAGAACAAAGAGGGCTTAGCTTTTACCAACGATGGTAAATGAAACCGCCTTTGCTTCACCAATTCATAACATCAAGCATTTTTTTTTTCAGCAACCAAGTCACTAGGGTTTTTTCCCTTCAGTTACGGATGTCCCAGCAGCGTCCCCTTCCCAAAGCGCAGGGGGAATCCACGCCTCCCCGCCCCACCGTGGTCCTCCTCCCTTAGTTGTTCATGAGCCCCTTCAGGAGATCTTCGGAGAGCTCCACCAGTGGGAACTCTGGGGAGGGAATGTCCAAGGGGGGAAGGCTGGGGATGGGAATGTCCTTGCCCTTCCCGGCACTGACCGCCAATTTCTGCCAGGGGATGGTGGCTGCAGCGGCGGCGGCAGGTTCCGAAAGCTGCTGGAGGCCCCACAGCTCCGACTTCTCCACAAAGTCAGCATCTGCATCCAGCTCCTTTTCCAGGGGAGACTTCAGCAGCCTGGCTCTCTCCGCTTTTAGCTGCCGGTTCTCCCATCTCAGTCTCTCGTTTTCGGCAAACAGCATCTCCACGTGCTGTTCGAGGACTGCAATTTTGGTGGCCTGCTCTTCCATTTTCATCTTGTCGTCCTTGGGAGGTCTGCTCTTTACGCAGGCGTCCAGGGGAGGCTCCTTCCTCTTCTGAAGCAGAAAGAGCAGTGTGTCCGGATCCCTGTCCAAGACCCCGTGGAACCCCTTCATCTCCTTATCCAAGGGGGCCCTGTACTTGAGGCTGGCGGGCGTTCCGTGTTGGTCCTCAGGTTCCTCAGCTGAGGGCTTAGAAGAGCTCTGCAGATGGGCCACACTCTCTTTGTCCACAAGAGGGCGGGCTTTCAACCTTTCGTCCCTTTTGGCTCTTTTCCATCGCTCTTGGATAAGGGGGATCTGTTTCAGGTGAGACTCCCTTTGCAATTCCAGGGATAACTGGGCCTGCCAAGAAACAAAAGGATAAGTCTCCTTGATCTGCTTTTCGGGGGGAGGGGGGAGGGAGGGAGATAAAACGAGTTTTGGCATCCGAAGAATCACAAGTTCTAGAGCTCCCACCAGTTGGTGCAACGTAACTTCAGTTTTAGAAGCCCAGTTGGGGATCAAATATCAGTACATCTGCTTTGTTGTCTGATTGTTAAGAACAAAGCCAATGATTTTAATCAGAAAATAAAACTTTTTTTCCCAATATATAGAAACTTTTTCTATACATGAACAATTTGCTAAATCATAAATCTTTTTATTTAAAGTTCATCTTTATGTCAAGCAAGCAACGACAACACATAAATTCAGCCTTCCCACCCCAGTCTTTTCCCTCCAGACTGCAGCTGAGAAAGGCTGGTCTTCCTTCCTGGAGAAGCTGGCACCAACCCAGATGGCAAGTTCCACAAGAATAGGAACGAAGAGCCCCCAGTGCCTGATGTTGCCGAGCAGTGGTTTTACTTTCTTTCCCCGATGGCTGCCCAGTTCCTACACAAGAGTGCAAATGGTGTGGAATATTTGCGCTCAGGTAGAAAATCAACTGACCCAACTCAGCAGTGTACCAATTACTAGTAGCTGGCTTGTCAAGCCATACTCCCAGTTGCAGCCATTCTTCACTCCTTCCAAGATAGCCACATTTGGTGCAAAAAAAACCAAGGTAGGACAAGCCATCATGTCCTGATGCATTGCAGCTTCTATGTGGGTAAATTTCTTCCTTTATATGCTACCTTTATTATTTTTTATACACAACTCAAGGTGGTTGTCGAAGCGTGAATCAGCTTTGTTCCCCCCTCGGGAAACTGTAATTAATTAGAGGTGACTGGACCTTGTTTTCCATGGTGCATACTCTAAAAGAAATAAAACCCGAAGTATATATTCTAAGAAACATTTTATTATAAAGAAATAAAAAACAATCTTACTAGCTATTAATTACATCTTGGCAAACTTCCCTGCCTTCCCGGCAGAAGTTCTGACAGACGAACAAAGAAAGTGAAGAAAGGAAAAGAATGTGAACATGCGCAGTAGTTTAGAGATAAGGTGCCCAGCATCTACCGTAAGTCTTAGAATGGGAGCACAGCTGGCAAACACAAAAAAATGCAGTGACAGTGGTGAACATCCCCAATACACTGTCCTCCTCCTATTTTCCCCACAATAATCACCACACAACCCTGAGTTGGAGCAGAGATGGAGTGACTGGCCCAAGGTCACCCAGCCAGCTTTCATGGCTAAGGCAGGACTCAAACTCACAATCTCTGGTTTTCTAGCCTGGTGCCTTAACCATTAGACCCAACTGGGTATTGATATAGCAATAAATATGTGAGGCATACAAGTCATAATCTCCCCCCCCCCCCAATATCTGTTATTTTCTGGGGTCACAGTCACACCTAGGACGGTTCACTGTTAGAGCGGCCATTGAGGAGGGAAGCCTCACCTGATCTGATTGAGTCAACTTCATAGCTTCCAGAAGATACGCTGCATAAGACACAAAATAGTGACACGGTTTAGAGAGGCTGCTTTGTGCAGTTGCCCTCCCCCCCCCATCTAAAGCAAACTGGAGGATGGGTGACCTCGGTCGGGCAGGGCTTCTACAGCCACTTGGCACAGACAGAACGCCCAAGGCAGGACAAAAGGTGCCCTCTTTTAAAAGGAGTCTTCCCCCCCCCCATGGCAACTGTTATTTATTTATTTATTTATTTATTTTTCAATTTATATACCGCCCTTCCCCCTGAGGACTCAGGGCGGTGCACAGCCAGAATTAAAAACATGAAATACAAATATTAAAAACAATTAAAATATATATAAATTTGGCCCAAAATTTAAAAAAAACCACAAACCAATTAAACATTTAAAAATTTTAAAAAATTTCTTCCTAAGCCAGCCCGGCTTGCTGGAAAAAGTGGGTTTTAAGGGCATGGCGGAAGGCACTGAGGTCTTGGATTCTCCTTATCTCTGGGGGCAGCTGATTCCACTTTTGATAAGTGAATGGAAAATCACTTTTACTTTCAAACGTGAATCTTAAAAGCTGTACGTGAAGTACAACTTGATAGCCATACTGCTTCCTGCAACCTCTTTACAAGCAGCATTGCGAGAAGACCTTCACGCTCTGAACTGGGAGTGTTAGGACAATGGGCATAACTGTCGATTCCCTGTAAGAACTGTGATTCCGGTTTCAATGACAATGACACACTTATTTTTTTCCATTTATATCTCACCTTTATTATTTTGATAAACAACCCAAGGCGGCAAACACAGCTAATACTCCTCCCTCCTCTTATTTCCCCCAAAACAACTAACCCGTGAGGCGAGGTGAGCTGAAAGAGAGCGACTGGCCAGTCACCCAGCTGCCATTCAAGCCAAAGGCGAGACTAGAACTCCCAGTCTCCTGGTTTCTAGCCTGGTGCCTTCCCCACCACCCAACTTTTCACTGTGATCCTTATATCCTGACCCAGTAAGGATCTCGCCTACTTACCACACCTTTTGCACTGACTTAGCTTCTGCCCTAACAGGGATACCTGGGGGATTCAAGCAAACACCCACAAGGGCTCACCTGCTGCCTTTCGGTGACAGGACACGGCTTCTTCGTACTTCCCCGCAGCCAGCAAACGGTCAGCTTTTCTGCTCTGCTGATGAGCCTAGAAAAACCCAAACCTTTAAAGCACCAGGAGAGGATGCGGCTGCTTGAATGCCTCTAATGAGAGAGATCTGCAGATTAACTGACCCCGTGGAATGACATGTACATGATTTACAAAAATGGTAAAAGGATTACCTGCCTGGATGCTCACTGTCTGGGCACAAAGCTAAGAGAACTTGCAAAGTTGCTCACAAGATGGGAGAGGCCGAGTAAAACAAGAAAAGCAAAAGGCCACACACACACAAACACACACACACACACACACACATAACCCTTGTGAAACAAGAACATCTAATCTGGACTGCGCCTCTAAACTGAAGCCATTCACACCCCATGTTCTCTATTCATGCAAGATTATTGCTCCAAAGTATTTTAATTTGTTAACTTAAACATAATTTAAGTGTTTGCTTACAAACAACCGGTTCTCTGGTTATTCCTAAAGCAAGAGCACAATAACCCCCCCTCTAAAATTTATCCCCAAAATAGGTTAAGATAGATGTCACAGGTGGTCCCCAACTTACAACTGAATTCCCATCGTAGGTCATGATGGTCGTTGAGGCACTCACACAATCAACCTGATTTTACAACCTTTGCTGCAGCGCTCATTAAGCAAACACCTTGGTCGTTAAGCAAGTCAACGCATTCTTACGGGCACCAACTGGATTACTTAGTTGCTTATCCTGCGATTGATGGAACGCTGCAACTGGCTGTAAAGGCAAGTTGGTTGAAATGCAGGCACCTGAAATGCAGCCATGTCATCACAAGTGTTGTGTATGAGTTCCGGAACTGGGTTGTAAGAACCTTTTGAGGTCCATTGTAACATCAATCGGTCACTAAGCAAGGACCACCTGTACTGTGATCCCAATGGGTGTCTGACCGCTGCATTTTTTGCCTCAGACGTGGCTTTTCTGTGTCCTGTCCAAAGGTCCTCCCGGAGACGGGATTGCAAAACTCCAACCAGACGATGAGCAATCAAAGCCTGCATTGCTGGGATCATCTTGGTCAATGTTACAAGAAACCTCTCTGCCTTCCTGAGAGAGACGGAGGGATGGAGAGACGGGAGAGGGAGAACGCTTTGCCCTGCCCAGACCCATTCCATCCCCCATTTATTTATTTATTGGTTCGATTTATATGCCGCCCTTCTCCGGAGACTCAGGGTGGCTTACAATGCTTTTAATAGCCTTCATACTATTGTATATACCTGCTTAATAGGGCTTTTGGCCCCCCCAAGTGGTGTTCTATTTTATACAAAGTCAGTTTATTGCCCCCACAATCCGGGTCCTCATTTTACCTACCTCGGAAGGATGGAAGGCTGAGTCAACCTTGAGCCTGGTGAGAATTGAACTCGCAGTAATTGCAGGCAGCTGGCAGCTAAATACTACTTTTAACAGTAGTTTAGTCCACTGCACCACCAGGCTCCTGCACCACCCATGAAATCAGCCAGGAGGGCTACAAATCGAGTCAAAATTTAGACTCCCGAGGGCTCCGTCCACTTCCACAAGGAATGGGATCACAAAACAATGCGCCAAATCCCCAGCCGAGAAAAAGGGAGAAACGGCTTTGTCGAGATATCTCCCGATTCATCCCCTGGAAAGCCTCGTTAGACCCCAACAAAGGGGCCAGGATTCTTCCCAGGAGGCTGCCAGGACAGGAGCCTCTCCGAGCGGCGCCAAAGGCCCAGCAGCAGCCTGCGGGCACCGAGTCAGGTCGCCTCCCCGCCCCCCCGAGGCACTGAGGCCCCGTGGGGGGCGGGGGGAGAGTCTCGGAGAGGCTGGGCCTTGCCTGCCCAGCGCCTCGAGAGCGGAGGGCCGCCTGAGCAGACGCCGCCACGGGACCCGCTTCTGACCGGCGACCCCGGGGAGAAGGCCGGCCAGGCTCCGCGCCCACCACCTCGCCTTTCCCGGGAAGGAGGCGCTTTAAATCCTGCTTGGCTGCTCATGGGCCGATATGGGGCCTTAGAAGGCCGGGCCGGCGACGGAGCCAACGGGGAAGCACCGGGCCGGCCGGATCTTCCCCGCTCGCCCGACCAAGGTCCCTCCGAGCGGCCCTCACCAGGTTGAGCGGCGCCTCCATCGCCTCCATGGGCGGCTGCGGGGACATCGGCGGCGCCAGGCGGGACTCCCCGCCGCCCCGCGGGCGTCTCTCTCTCTCTCTCTGTTTTCCCCTCAGCCGCGCTTCCGCCTGCCCGCGACGTCACTGGCGCGCGCCGCCCGCCGCCAATCGCCAAACAGCCACGACGTCACCCCGCGCGCCGCCAGTCAGTCACGTCATCGCGCGCCGGCGGGCCGACGCTTCTGATTGGCGGGATCGCCTCGCCGGCAGCTCCCTCTCCGATTGGGCCCGGCTACCGCTGACGTCACCCCGACGGAGCCTGAAGTATGGGGGCCTCGGGGCCTCCAAGCTCTTTCGCCTCGCGCCCTGCTTGGGGAAATGGCCCGGAGGAAAGCGGCCTCCGTACTAGGCTTCGTCCGGCTATTTCAGCGTCCCTCTAGGCTTCCCAAAAACCCGGGCGCATCCCCAGCTGCCAGCAACACCGGCCCCGCGGGGGCCGTTGGGAGTCGTAGTTCCGCGCGGGCCGCTGGGAGTCGCCCTTCTTCCGCATCCGGAGGCTGCAGGAGGGCAGGGCAGCGAGAGGGCGCCGGAATGAGCGGCCGTGCCCTGGCGGGAGGGAGGGGGCTACTTCCGCCCCACGAGCGGGGGAGGGGGGAGGGGTTTCCCCGGGGCCGCCCCCTGCCTCCTCCCGGGTGGGGGAGGGGCGGTTGGGATCCCGGAGTCCCAGATGAACGTTTGGATTCAAAGCTTGACCTGAACACGTGTCCTACTTCAGAAAAAGCTTTAGATTTGTTGGTTGCCTTTGAATTTAGAATAATAATAATAATAATAATAATAATTCAGCAGTGAGCTGAAAATTGGAAACACAAAGCTCTGCATGGCCAATACTTGAAAAGTATTGAAGGCAAAGCTGACCAGAAACTAACTTGGAACTGGTTAAGATCAGGAGTACTGAAAAAAGAAACAGAAAGCTTTATTTTGGCAGCTCAAGAACAAGCCCTAGCCACAAACTGCATGAAGGCAAACATTCAACATGTTACCACCAACAGCAAATGCCGCCTCTGCAATGAGAAAGAAGAGACAGTTGACCACCTGATCAGTGGGTGCAGCAAAATTTCACAAACTGACTACCTACAACGCCATGATTGTGCCAGAAGTTTGGATTTGAGTACAACAAAAACCACTGGGAACATCAGGTTGAGAAAGTTTTAGAGAATGAGAAACTCAAGATCTTGTGGGACTTTAGGATTCAGACTGACAGGCACTTGGTCCACAACACACCTGACATAACAATAGTTGAAAAGAAAAAGGTATGGTTCATTGACATTGCAATACCTGGTGATGCACGGATTGAAGATAAACAGCAAGAAAATATCACAAAGTACCGAGATTTGCAAATTGAAGTTGAGCGACTGTGGAAAAAGAAATCGTGTGTTGTCCAGATTGTAATTGGAGCCCTTGGAGCAATACCCAAAGGGCTACCCTGCTATTTAGAAATTCTAAATTTGCCGGACTTGAACATTTTGACTCTACAAAAAACCACCTTACTCGGAACAGCTTACTGGTATCCTCCGACGATACCTTAACAGTTCCTAGGTCCTTGGTTAGGACTCGAGCTGCTGAGCTATTAACCAGTCTCAAAGGCTGTGAATCTCACTAAAGATTAACTTATTATTATTATTATTATTATTATTATTATTATTATTATTATTATTATTTAGTTAGTTAGTTATTTTTCAGATTTCTATACCGCCCTCCTTTCGGACTCAGGGCGGTGAACAGCCAAAATAAAACATTTGTACACAAAAGTTAAAATAGATTTAAAATAATTAAATAAAGTTTGGCCCATAGTTTAAAACATTTCAATTAAAATCAATATCAAATTTTAAAAACCCACCATAAAATAAATAAATAAACAAATAAAATAAAATCAGGACATAATAAATATTATATTTAATAAATATTATATTTATTATTATTAATAATAATAATAAATATAATAATAAAATAATAATAAATAAATAAAAATAATGAAAGCCAGAACGAAGAAACACGTTGAGGTGGCTTAATCTATTTTGACATGTGAGTAAAGCACCACATTGAAATAGGCGAAATTTACATCTCAGACTTAAAACTTTCAAGAAGAGACTGGACTGCTATTTGTCAGAGATGGCGTAGTAGGGTCTCCTTCTTGGAGGGGGGTGTTGGACTAGATGACCTACAAGGTCCCTTCCAACTCTATTAATCTGAAAAAAACTGTTAATCTGCAAAACTTGAGAAACTATTTTATCAGAAAATCACATCTGCTCCCTCCCCTGTTCGAACTGTTGTGAATGCTGCATTTGAGACCCGAGTTTTTTGAGCCAGAACTTTCTAGAACACGGGTCTCCAACCTTGGCAACTTTAAGCCTGGAGGACTTCAACTCCCAGAATTTCTCAACCAGCAAAGCCTGGAGGACGGAATTCCCGGGCCAGCAAAGCCTTCAACTCCCAGAATTCCCCAGCCAGCAAAGCCTACAGGACTTCCCAGAATTCCCCAGCCAGCTGGGAGTTGAAGTCCGCCAGGCCGTAAAGCTTAAAGTCACCAAGGTTGGAGACCCCTGTTCTAGAAGAGGTTTGAGCCCTTATGGGATCTCTTCCTTGGAGGTTTTGAAGCTGGCCAAAAGTGTTTCCTTTTTCTGTGTTCCTAACTACCTTTGGAGTGTGAATTTGGCTCTGGTACCCTGCTGACCTTCTTCAGTTGCTTCCGGTTCCACAGAATGCATCAGGGAAAGATGCAACAAAAAAAAGTCTGCCTTTTTCATCTATTGCCTACAATTTATTTTTAACACATTTGTACGGCTGGCCATCTCACATACATGACTACAGACTGCTAACATAAAAAAAAACCCACAGCAAGCCTAATCTTTGGAGGGATGAAGGTGGGCAGAAGAGGCCTGGGCCTTGCAGATGGTAACCCCAGTCTCTCCTGATGGGATCTTTTACAGGACAGGTATGGTTCCGTAGGATATTTATCTAGAAATATGACTCATTTTGCTTCTTAAAGCAGGGGTGAAATCCAGCAGGTTATGACAGGTTCTGAAGAACCGGTTGCGGAAATTGTGAGCAGTTCGGAGAACCGGCAAATACCACCTTTGGCTGGCCTCAGAGTGCGGTGGTAATGGGGATTTTGCAATATCCTTCCCCCAAGAGTGGGGAGGGAATGGAGATTTTACAGTATCCTTCCCCTGGAGTGGGGTAGGAATGGAGATTTGGCAGTATCCTTCTCCTGCCACGCCCACCAAGCCACAGCATGCCTACCAAGCCATGCCCACAGAACTGGTAGTAAAAAAAAATTGGATTTCACCACTGTGTTAAAGGCACATTGTTATTATCTGGCTGCAGACTAATGCATTCTAGTTAGATGCTATGGAGGGAATCATTAGCTACACTGGCAATCAAATTATTACAGTCAGGCTACTTACAATGTTCTCAGCTTTATAAACTCCCATCGGCTATGGCTGATCAAACTAGGGTTGTTTTTTCCCCCCGAAACAAACAGTTCACCTTCTTGCAGCTGCAAAATATATTGATTTATGGCTGGATAACCTTTAGTGTAAAATAGGCAAAGGCGTTCATATGCACACAAAGTCCTTCACCCAAAATTAATATAATATTAAAAAGAAACAAACGTGTTCCCTACAATTCTTTGCCCCTTTTCTTTTATATGAATAGGGAGGCAGTAAAACTAAGCCACTTCCAGACACTTAGCTTTATTGTGTTGTTGTGGGAAAAGAAGAGTGCTGTGCATTTAAAACCTTAACTTTGAATCAAAACCTATTCAGGCAGATGTGATCTATTGAGAACTGGGAGTTCGGCATAGGTTGACCATGTATTCCACATACCAGGAGGCAGTGGTGAAATCCAATTTTTTTTTACTACCGGCATGGCTTGGTCGGCGTGGCTTGGTCGGCGTGGCAGGGGAAAGATACTGCAAAATCTCCATTCCCACCTCACTCCAGGGGAAGGATATTGCAAAATCTCCATTCCCACCCCACTCCAGGGGAAGGATACTGCAAAATAATAATAATAATAATAATAATAATAATAATAATAATAATAATAATAATAATAATAATAATAATAATTTTATTTCTATACCGCCCTTCTCCCGAAGGACTCAGGGCGGTGTACAGCCTATTTAAAAACACAAGACAAAACATCGATTAAAAATTAAAAATAATTAAATAAATTTGGCTCAATTTAAAACCCCACAAATTTAAAATATCCCAATTTAAAATTATTATGTTGATAGCCCAGCCTGGTAGAACAACAGGGTCTTCAGTGCACAGCGAAACACCCGGAGGTCGGAGATCTTACGTATTTCCGGGGGCAGTTCATTCCACAGGGCAGGGGCTCCCACAGAGAAGGCCCTCCCCTTGGGTGTCGCCAGCCGACATAACTTGGCTGATGACACCCTGAGGAGACCCTCTCTGTGGGAGCGGACTGGCCAGTGGGAGGCTATTGGTGGCAGAAGTCTGTCTCGAAGGTACCCGGGTCCTGTGCCATGGAGCGCTTTAAAGGTGGTAACCAACACCTTGAATCGCACCCGGAAGACTACTGGGAGCCAGTACAGCTCGCGCAGGAGGGGTGTCACGCGGGCACAAATGAGTTGCGCCCATAACCACCCGCGCGGCCGCATTCTGGACCAGTTGGAGCCTCCGAGTGCTCTTCAAGGGGAGCCCCATGTAGAGAACATTACAATAGTCCAGCCGGGAGGTGACAAGGGCATGAGTGACCATGCGCAAGGCATCCCAGTCCAGAAAGGGTTGCAACTGGCGAATCAGGCGAATCTCCATTCCCACCACACTCCAGGGGAAGGATACTGCAAAATCTCCATTCCCACCTCACCCCAGAGGAAGGATATGGCAAAATCCCCATTCCCTCCCCACTCCAGGGGAAGGATATTGCAAAATCTCCATTCCCACCCCACTCTGGGGCCAGCCAGAGGTGGTATCTGCCAGTTCTCCGAACTACTCAAAATTTCCGCTACCAGTTCTCCAGAACCTGTCAGAACCTGCTGGACTCCACCCCTGCCAGGAGGAGAACTAAACACAACCACACATCCTGGTGATCCAGGCACTTCCTTTGCATCATGTCTCCCCTCTCTTGAGAAGAATCCTCAGTCCTTGGGCTGGAAATGCTGCAGTCCTAACAAAGCCACAAAGCGCAAAGTGGAGCAGCTTGAATGTCTGTGGAGATTCTCAAATCACCCAAGTCATGGTTGTCCGAAAGGTGCTTTTTCCCAAAAGGCCACTGGACTTTCTTGGGTTGTTATTTTTGTTTGAAAACATTTCGCTTCTCATCCAAGAAGCTTCTGCAGTTGGGCAGGTTAGCAATTTTGGACCTCCACAATCCTAAAAAGTGAAGTAGAGCCATTTTTTTTTTTACACATTACAGGCCCAGGAAGAGAAACTTTTTCCTTTTGCTATGGTGCTTACATGCAGTGGTGGGATTCAATTTTTTGTACTACTAGTTCTGTGGGCGTGGCTTGGTGGGCGTGGCAGGGGAAGGATACTGTAAAATGTCCATTCCCTCCCCACTCCAGGGGAAGGTTACTGCCAAATCCCCATTTCCTCCCAATCAGTTGGGACTCGGGAGGCAGAGAATAGATGGGGTCGGGGCTAGTTTACCGGTTCTCCAAACTACTCAAAATTTCTGCTACCGGTTCTCCAGAACCTGTTGAAACCCACCTGTGGTTTGGGGATCAATTGATGACCCAGCTGAAATGGGGCAAGAGAAGAAAATGCTAAGGGTTTGCAAAAGACCGAAGACCCATTTTTCAGATTCGTACTTGGATCAGAGTCCTTACAAAAGCAAGGCCTCTGATTCAAACTCGGTGGGGCCAGGAAAAAAAGTATTCTTGATAGACTCATAGAACCACTTGGAGATTTAATACTTTCTCCCTCTGTCTCACTGAGTATCCCCCAACTTTAAAATCTCCCCCGCATTCAAGTGTGCAATTTGCCAATAAGTTTTGGGGAGAGGGGTGGGGGGAAGTCCCATGGAGGCGAATTCGTCATGACGAAGGTTGTGCCAAAGCAGTTGCTCTGTTAAGGGTGCTGGAAAACATTCTGCTAGCGATCTTCCCTTCAGTAACAGTAACAGATTTGGAAGGGATCTTAGAGGTCATCTAGTCCAACCCCCTGCTCATCAGGCCTCTTTCTAAGGTTCAGTGTGGAAATGAAAGCACGTGAGATACTCGAGGTGAAAAACAGACACTTCAGATATGAATCTAGGCATTGAAGAAGCTGATTTAATCCATGGGGAAGTGTGGGCATTTCTTGTTTGATCGTCTTTGTGGAACCCGCGTGATTAAAATTGAGCAGGAGGTCGGACTAAAAGACCTCCAAAGTGCATTCCAACTCTGTTATTCGGTTACAATTGTCTCCACTAGTATGAAAAATAAAGCAGGGCTTGAAGTCTTTATAAGTAAAACGATTTTAAAAAATGAGAGCAAATAAGTGCAAATAATTTTTTAAAAAATAAGTGCATAAGTGCACCAGCATGCCTATCGTCCCTGTCCTAATATTCCTTTTTACTTACTCTTTTCATATATTCAAATTATGTTTATACTTTTACCTGTTATTTTATATATACTTGACAAACTTATGATGATTATGATTGCTGCAAATGAAGAGCAGATATTTTTTCAGTGTTCGTTCCTGCTATAAATAGCAAGATAAGCTCTCCTAATTTTTTTTTAAAATGCATTTATTTCTTTTTATTCCTTTAAAACCCTTTGGGATAACAGCCATATTTGTTTAGATTCCGTTGCTGAATTCAAAAGCAGAAGATTAAATGACTAAAATGTTGGTGATTCTGCTTCGGTTCGTTTTACTGCAGCGAAAGAAAGAAACTGTCATTCCACTTCAGAATGGCTGCTGTCCATGCTATAAAATAGCATCATTTTTTCCTCCAACTGGGTGGTTACTACTAGTCAGCATTGCCATTTGTCCCCATCAACAAGGAGCTTCCTGCAGGATTCCACATTTTAGAGAGGAATTTGAGAGTAGGAGGAAAGCGTTTCTTGGCTCTTTCACCTGTCAAAATCCTCGCTTGACCCACAGGATAGAGGAGCTTGCCGGACAGTCCTCTCCTTAAGAGATGGAATTCTTCAACCCACATTCTGCCTGGCACGGACAACTCTTTCTCTCCTCTTTGTGTCTTCAACTTTTGACTGGGTTGGGGGGTTTTTCTCTTCACATGTCGCTGAAGACAAGCTTCTCAGTTGCAAGGCTCCATAACCTCCCACACAGTGTCTTTCTACCCCAAAGAGAAACCGGGGCTTCCTTTCTTTCTGAAGAGCACTTTTCAGACAAAAGAAGTTTCCTTTCTGTTGCTGGCACCAGCTATCTTCCTTGCTTTGTAGCTCTCGGACTGGCTAGGAACGTCCCCTTTTCAGAAGCCACCAGCACCCTTGCTGGTGAAGATAACCATGAAGCGGTCCAGTTTCTGTACAATATTCTGTAACAAAAAATACAGTGAAGGACTTCGGAACTATTTGTTGTTGTTGTTAGTTGTGAAGTTGTGTCCGACCCATCGCGACCCCATGGACAACGTTCCTCCAGGCCTTCCTGTCCTCTAACCATCCTCTGGAGTCCATTTAAGCTCACGCCAACTGCTTCAGTGACTCCATCCAGCCACCTCGTTCTCTGCCGTCCCCTTCTTCTTTTGCCCTCAATCGTTTCCAGCATTAGGCTCTTCTCCAGTGAGTCCTTCCTTCTCATTAGGTGGACAAAATATTTGTGTTTCATCTTCAGGATCTGGCCTTCTAAAGAGCAGTCAGGGTTGATCTCCTCTAGGACTGACCGGTTTGATCACCTTGCAGTCCAAAGTACTCGCAGGAGTCTTCTCCAGCACCAGAGTTCAAAGGCCTCAATTCTTTGGCGCTCAGCCCCAAATTTCACAGCCGTACATTGCAATTGGGAAAACCACAGCCTTGACTATACACACTTTCATTGGCAGGGCGATGTCTCTGCTTTTTAGTATGTTGTCTAGCTTTGCCATAGCTTTCCTCCCCATGAGCAAGCGTCTTTTAATTTCTTGGAACTATATCACATTTTTAAAAGCATCCCATGCTCCCCAGACATGAAAGCCTAACAAGCGATTCAGGGGGTTTCTTACAAAGTAAAAGAATGATTGGCAAATCAATTTAAATTTGCGGGATCAGCATCCTTTCGAAGCTCAAGTTCTACCCAGGCTTCTTGCTTACACGATGCTTAATAAATCCGAGCCAAATTAAAGGCGACAGGATAACCACCTGCCCTCATTCATATATGCTCTGGTACGGAATAAGGCATTATCTTCGGTCACAACTTCCTGGGTTTTTGCTGCAACGCCTGATATCTGAGCTGTGTGGGAGAAAGTTATTCAGAATTATAAAACAGGATAAGCTGAGGTGATAGAGGACATTGGGTTGGGCAGCGGGAGAAGGACATCATAGCAGTAACCTCAGCTGAAATGTCTGGTTGCACTTTGTGGCAGCCCAGCCCTTGGGGAGGGGGGGGTTTCATGACAACCCCCATAATAGGAAACGCATCAGTTGTGCCTTGGCCCAGCTGGGCCTGAACCTTTGAACTGGGCCTGGGAAGGGTTGCATTTCACCGTCTGCCTCTGCGGAGGATGGAGGCAGCGCCCGGCTCCTCTTCCAGGCATCCTTTGGGTGTGAAAGACTTAAGGCTGTAGCGCCTGAGACATCACGGCTGCTGCTTGGTGTGTGCCAGGCGCTCCTCAACTACGGCGCAATATTGCCTCATCCATCATGATTTACTTAATGTTTTCTGAATGTAGCTATTGTTGATTAACATTTAATGTGAACATATCATACGCCTGATATATTATTGCAGCCATTAATCAAGTAATTTTATTAATGAAACGTAGGAAGGAGCCAAATCTTTGGCATACTTCTGTGAGTGATTATTAAAGATGGTAGAAAACTGAAGCCAATTGTTCAGAGTGTCATTAATACCCATTTATTTTCTTTAGTGTACAGTGTCGTTAGATACTTTAACCTTAGTTAAGTTTGATGCTTAATTTGCTGAAGACACTAAATATTAATAAGCCTGAAAAATACAAAGTATGCTATGAGCTCACATAATGGGCAGATGATTCATGCCACTCCTTAATGCTTTGAAACCGGTACACTGCTCCTCTGGCAGAATAGCAAATGTTTCATGCAACACTTTTGCAACCAAATCTTCAGTTAGAACAGTGTTTCTCAACCTTGGAAGATTGAAGATGGGTGGACTTTAACTCCGAGAATCCCCCAGCCAGCAGCGCTGGCTGGGGGATTCTCGGAGTTAAAGTCCACCCATCTTCAATCTTCCAAGGTTGAGAATTTTATTAAAGTTGCCAGGTGTCCACTATTTGAGTGGACAGTCCACTTTTTTCACATTATGTTCACTATTTTTTTTCACAAAATAGAGGACATTTTTTTTATTCAAAAGCTTTATGATGAAATGGTACGTAAGTTTTGCGAGTCAGAATTCCATGAAGTTTTGCGCCATGTTGCAAAACGTTGGTTAAATTTGTTTAAAGCGGTCAAAAGACTTCTTTTAAACTGGATACCTCTAAAATCGTATTTTATTTCTCTTGGATCTGATGAGTGCCATAAGGTTATCTGGAACCTTATTTCGGATCAGGAAAATGAACTCGCAAAGGACGATGAACCAACAATTTCAGAATTGTATTTATATTTCACGCACTTCTTCATGTCAATAATGCAAGACACCCTACTGAAGCTGGAAAGCAAGAAAATTCTTGCATGTGATCTTCACATTATCATGTGTAAGCTGCATGATTCTTTGCAAAAAAAAAATACGATGAGCAGTTTTTTGGAATGAAAGTTTTATTTGCCTTACGTAAAAAACATTTGCCTGAGAATGCCGTGCAAAAGTTCAAGAAAGAAGCCATCAACATGTATCAAAGAGCCATTGCATACCTAGAAAAGTGGTATAATTTCACCGATTCAGTATATGAGATGCTAAGTTGTTTCAATCTAATTGATCGCAATAATTCTCCAACTTTAGAAGAAATGACAAACATCTGATTATTATCACCATGGCGAGAAGAACTTCCACCCAACACTCTCTTCGATGAAATTTCTGCCTTCGAAGAAGTTTATGTTCATCTGCAGGGCGATTCATCCCTTGATAAGTGGACGTACTTTTTCAAGAAAGAGCCAGCTCCGAGTTTACTGAAACTGTTCCAGTATTGTGCATCAATTCCGGTATCAAATGCAAACGTTGAACGAATTTTCAGCATCATGGGAAATTTGTGGACTGACAAACGTAACCGACTGCTTGTACCATCAGTTCGAAGTGAACTTTGTATATTTTTTAATATTTCTCAACGTTGTACTGAAATTAAAGAATTATTCCTTAAACACAAAGAATTGATCAAAGCTGCGCAGTCAAATAAAAAATACACACGACAGCAAAGTAAAATGTAATTTAATATTTTCCATATCATTATAATATATTTGATGTTTTGAATTTTTAGTCAAGTTTTGAAGTAATTATTTTAATACGTGTTAAAATGTTTGTAAGAAAATATATAATTTAATTGTAAAAATTTTTTTAATTTTTTTACTACTTAACACACACACACACACACCCGCTTGTCTGCTATTTTTTGGAAGCAGACCTGGCAACCCTATTGAGAAACACTGAGTTAGAATAACAGGATTTATTTCTTCGTTTCCAAAAAGAGATGGCCATCTATTTCCCTATGTAAGGAAGGCTGACTTACAGGCCCACCAGCTACCCCTGGCCATCCAAAAGAGTTTTGAAAAAACCTTCCAAGAGGCTGTCCATTCAGCAGACATGTTGGCCGCTCTCTTTTATTGAATCACATGCCCACAATAAGCCTTTGGGGCAGACTCAGCCACGATAAACATGTTTGCCTGCTCCTTTCATCTATAAAATTGATGGTGTTGTTGAATCATAACTCACCACAAAGGCAGCGTTACAATGCGGTGTTGGCTAGTGTGTCGCTTGGTGTCCTTTCAGGAGAATACCAAATCTCCCCACTCTGGGTCATTCAGGAGCTAAAATCCCAAAAGTGCTTTTTTCAAAGAGCAACTGGACTTCCTTGTTTTTCTTTGAAGACGTTTCGCTTCTCATCCAAGAAGCTTCTTCAGCTCTGACTGGATGGTGGGGAATGGAAGGATTTATATTCTTTGGTCATTTGAATTATTTTATTTTATTTTATTTATTTATTTTAGTCAGATTTATATGCCGCCCTTCTCCTGTAGAACTCGGGACGGCTCACAGCAATAGAACAACCCGACAATAAGTGAAAATTAAATAATATTAAAACCAATTTAAAATCCCCAAATCCCCAAATTAAAATCCGCGGCAGATCAGGGAAGTTGGTGGAAGAGTCATGTCTTTAGGTCGGCGCGGAAGGTGCGGAGGTCGGGGGCCATCCGGAGCTCGGTAGGCAACCCATTCCAGAGGGTCGGTGCGGCCACAGAGAACACCCTCATCCTGGGGACCACCAGCCGACACTGTCTAGCTGAGGGGACCCAGAGGAGGGCAGCCCTATGTGAGCGCACTGGGCGGTGGGAGGCCGGTAGGAGGTGATCCTGCAAATACCCCGTGCCCGTGCCATGACAATGACTTTAGACAGTCATTGAGGCCACTTGGAGGTTTATCTGTGTCCTCAGGGTCACCTGAGTGGTGCAAATGGGCATGGAGCCTTCTTGGAACTGTTGAAAGGACTGTATTGTAGACTGGAGATAGATGATGTCATATTCCTCCCCCTCTATTGAGAGGGCTGTTCATAGGGCATCTATGTCAAAACTGAACAGTCCTCGCTCAACAGAGGGGGAGGGATACGACATCATCTATCTCCAGTCTACAACATAGTCCTTTCAGCGGTTCCAAGAAGGGTTGTTCTACTCAGGTGACCCTGAGACACAGACAAAACTCCAAGTGGCCTCAACGACTCTCTAAAAGAACGCAAATGACCAGCTGTCTGCAAGGAGTATAAATCCTTCCCTTCCTCACCATCCAGCCAGAGCTGAAGAAGCTTCTTGGATGAAAAGAGCAACATCTTCACAGGAAAACAAGAAAGTCCAGTTGCCTCTTGAAAAAAGTACCTTGACCTGGATGACTGAGAATCTCCATAGATATTCAGGAGCTAAACAGCTCCTTGTCTAACTCCCCAAGCACCAAAATCCATTGAGTAGCCCTCATTTTTCCCAAGCAGAAGCAATACAAAGGCATAACCGAGGTGGCGCAGTGGTTAGAGTGCAGTACTGCAGCTACTTCAGCTGACTGCTAGTTCAGCAGATCAGCAGATCAAATCTCACTGGCTCAAGGTTGACTCAGCCTTCCATCCTTCCAAGGTGGGTAAAATGAGGACCCAGATTGTTAGGGGGCAATATGTTATTTAGTATACTGTCTTTGGTGAAAGCCGCCCAGAGTCCTCGGAGAGTGGGCGGCATAGAAATATGAATAATAAATAAATAAATAATACAATCCCCAACAATGCTAACATCCGTGAGATCCCAATTATATACCACTCTGGGCCAATTTCCTCACCTTGGTTGGGAGTGGTTTATGAGGACTGAAGACTGCCCTACGAATCAACCAACAAATGCTCTGTCTTACACACTGGCAAAAAAAAATCAGAACACAAAATACAAGCTGGACGGATACGACCTTACAGACGACCCTCACTCTGTCAAAGACCTTGGAGTACTCATCTCAAATGATCTAAGTGCCAGAGCTCATTGTAACAGCATTGCTAAAAAAGCATTAAGAGTTCTTAGCCTAATCTTGCGTAGCTTCTTCTCTATTGAACTGCAAACTAGGGCATACAAAACTTTTGCCAGACCAATTCTTGAATACAGTTCATCTGTCTGGAACCCGCACTGCATATTGGACATTAATACAATCAAGTGAGTCCAGAGATAGTTCACAAGAAGAGTCCTCCACTCCTCTGCTCGCAACAAAATACCTTATGCCATCAGACTCGAAATTTTGGGCTTAGACAACTTAGAACTTCGCCGTCTTCGGTCTGACCTAAGCATAGTACATAAAATCATCTGCTACAATGTCCTACCAGCCAATGAGTACTTCAGCTTCAACCAAAACAATACAGGAGCACACAAACTCATGGTAAACCGATCCAAACTAGACTGCAGAAAATACGACTTCAGCAACAGAGTGGTCAATGCCTGGAATGCACTACCTGACTCTGTGGTTTCTTCCCCAAATCCCCAAAACTTTAACCTTCAACTGTCTACTGTAGACCTCATCCCATTCTTAAGAGGTCTGCAAGGGGCATGCATAAGCGCACCAGCGTGCCTACCATCCCTGTCCTAAAGTCCCCTTTTATTCGTATCCTTTCCATGTATTTATAATTATGTTTACACTTGTATCTGTCATAAAATACATGCTTGACGAAAATAAAAAAATAAAATAAAAAAATAAAATAAAATAAATAAAGCTAAGGGCCTCTGGCAGTTCCCAGGCACTGCGTCCACTGCATGGCACTGCGCTATGCAGAAGTGGGATTAGGGTTAAGGTTGAATTGCCGACTTTACACACACACAAACACAGATTAGCTGATGCCTGAAATGTGGCCACGAAAGTTCCACGGTGGCTTGAACCCCATTGTAGTTTAACGGGGTTTCATAAATGCCACTATTTCAGGAATATATTATTTCTTGCCACAGACTGCGGCAAATTGCAAAGCATGCCACCCTCTATTTTATATCTTTTAATATCTCTGCATTAGAAATGAGTGATTACTTTTTAATATTATTGGTAATCACCTATCCCCTCCTGTAAAGATACATTTCTTGGGTGATTTTATTATATGGTTAATAATAGTACCAAGAAGCTCGGTTTTCCTTTGAATAAAAATGATGTGAAACAATACCTACCCTAAAGCGTCTTTAACGACATTACCGAACGGTAGGAGTAAATTAAGCGGTATTTAGCCACCAAAGTCTTTAATTTCATTGCATTTGAGTGGGAATGAGACATTATGAGGTCCAATTTAAAAAGTCACTAATGTTTTTACATCAGAGTAGGAGTAAATTAAACAAAACCACTCCTGAACGGCTAATACCATTTTAATTGAATGTCATTCCGTTTCCCGTTGCTGTTCTGGTGAGGCTCCTAGAGCTGACCAGGATCCGTTGCGGCTGCTCAGGGACGGATCCAGAGTTACCAACAAAGATGACAACTGGACAGAAGGTTCCACATCCTTTTAAGCTTCATTAAAGTATTGTGATAAAAAAAGTATTGAAACAGAGACGATCCAATCTGGAAAGTCTACAAGGAAAGCCATCATTCTTACCTACATTTTTAAAAAGATAATATAGAAGATGTGAAGGACAGAGGTTGCATTTTAAAATGAATACACGGGATCCGCTTACTGTCAGCGATATAATTCACTCTTGGCTTTCAGTTTAGGTCTTAATGAGAAGATAAATGGGGGAAGTACCAGTGAGTGAGCTCTCTGCCCCAAGGTAGCATGGAAGGGAGATTTGCGGGGCAAAGGCTGCCGAATGACCAGACACACGGAATCTGTCAGAGAATGAATGTTCATAGACTAGAATAGACATGGCAACAGGTCAGCCAATGGGGGCTGTTTGGATAGACATGGTAACAGCTTTCAGCTATCAAATTTTTATTGTCAGTGCACAACATATGTACGATGAGATTGCTTGAGCTCCCTCAGTGCACACACACACACCCAACACAATACAACTCACAGGGAAGACAGAAAATCCCTAAACCAATAAATCATATTAACAAAACACCCAGTCCTATTGCACCAGTGTGAACATGTTACACGTTGCGCCGGCCCTGCAAGTCCATCGTACTATGTAGTTATGATGTCATTTCGCATTCAGGAGTCTGACAGCCCACGGATAAAAACTGTTTTTCAGCCTGTTTGTGCGGCTGGCTATGCTTCTATATCTCCTTCCCGATTGTAGGAAGATAAAGAAGTGGTGACCGGGGTGAGAGTTATCCCTGGGTAAAAGGGTGAGAGGTCAGCCAATGGGGACTGTTTGGAAACTGAAACATGGTATTTGTATGGGGTCATAAGAGACAGTTTGGAGTCTGGGCGTGGCTTAGACTTGCTGAACTGTATATAAGAATTAGTTTGGCCTCTGTAATGGGAGCCTCTGTACAATATATTAGCCTCTGTCTCTCTCTACTCTGTAATGACTTGCTTCTATGAATATGGCTTCTGTGTTCCTGATTTTGTACACTGAATTCTGCTGTATGGTATTGTATATAAAGAAGTTTATATACGGATGGGGAAACTTTGGTGCAGAATCCCAGCGACTTCTGGGCAGTTGGAAATTCCAATAATCTCCAGCCTCCTGGGCAGGGTGGATGGGCATCAAAATAGCGGGGGTGGAGAGTGAGCATTTAAGCAGTTATTGCAGAGGTCTTCAAACTTGGCAGCTTTAAGACTTGTGGACTTCAACTCCCAGAATTCTCCAGAATTCTGGGAGTTGAACTCCACAAGTCTTAAAGCTGCCAAGTTTGGGGACCCCTGAGTTATTGGATTGAAAATGTAGTCTGGAGAAGGTGCTGATTATCACCTTCAAAGCTCCACATGGCAAGAGGTTTCCCCAGTGGTTTCTACTCCTCCCACCGGATCTGGCAGATCGGAGGCCAGGAGGTGTGCCTTCTCTGGCATGGCACTGCCTCTTCCGCAAAACACAGAGGGCTCCACCTCTATTGGCTCTGCCCCCAGGCAGTGCGGCTGGGAGATTAATTATGGGAGTTGTGATATGGGTACGTGCCGTGGTGGGATTCAAATAATTTAACAACCGGTTCTCTGCCCTAATGATTTCTTCCAATAAACCAATTCACCAAACTGCTCAGAAAGTTAACAACCGGTTCTCCCAAACTGGCTGAATCCCACCATGGGTATGTGTGGTTGGTGGCTTTTGCTTTTACTGAATCTCAAGTTGGTTTCTCCTATTTTAATGGAATGCCTTGTTCTTATTTCATTTGCTACTCCGATGGATGGATGGATAGAAAAAATAAATGTATTTCAACTGTATTGAAAGGAAAAGCTACTTGCTGGAAATTTCAGCTATCTGACAAGCGTATCTATTTATTTGGCAGGGTACAATTTAAATACACACACACACATACACCTACACACACAAACACACCTATATGTAAATTATTTTCAGATCAGAGTTTAAAGGCCGAATAGGAAATGAGGGGGTCCTTGATGCTCTCTGGGCTTAGTTGTTTTCTTGCAGACATTTAATTACCCAAACTAGGTTACATCATCAGTGCTAGTGGGTGGGGTGGATGGGAAATACTTTTATCTCCAATAACTTATAGGGTTGAAACAAACCACCATCAACTTCGAGAAGGCCCAAAACGCTGTTGCCTTAAGTATTTTGCTGTAAAGTGTCTGAGTTTTTAGTGTCTACTTAATTGTGCCTTTGGGATGCTTTCAACCTTGGCTCAAAGCAGCCTGATAGGTCATAGCAATGGCTAGTAGCTTATTCCGTTACAGATCAAATGTCCTTGCCATGGTTGAGGTGGATTGTACTGTTCCATTGGCTAATTGTCCTGGGCTAGGAATTTATTTTATTTCCTTTGTGTGGTAGATTCACAGATTTAACAGATTTAACAGAGTTGGAAGGGACCTTGTAGATCATCTAGTCCAACCCCCTGCCCAAGCAGGAGACCGTACACCATTTCTGACAGATGGCAGTCCAGTCTCTTCTTGAAAGTCTCAGGTGATGAAGCTCCCACAACTTCTGGAGGCAATTTCTGTTCCACTGGTTGATTGTTCTCACTGTCAGAAACTTTCTCCTCATTTCCAGGTTGAATCTCTCCTTGTTCCGTTTCCATCCATTATTCCTTGTCTGGCCTTCAGGTGCTTTGGAAAAGAGCTTCACCCCCTCCTCTCTGTGGCAGCCCCTCAAATATTGGAAGACTACTATCATGTCTCCCCTGGTCTTTCTCTTCACTAGACTAGCCATGTTCCTACAACCGTTCATCGTATGTTTTAACCTCCAGTCCCCTAATCATCTTGGTTGCTCTTCTCTGAACTTTTTCTAGAGTCTCAACATCTTTTTTATAGTGTGGTGACCAAAACTGGATGCAGTACTCTAGGTGTGGTCTTACTAAGGTTATATAAAGTGGTATTAGTACCTCACTTGATCTTGATTGTATCCCTCTGTTAATGCAATTTAGGATTGCATTGGCTTTTATGGCTGCCACTGCACACTGTTGGCTCATATTTAATTAGTTGTCCACTAAGACTCCAAGATCCCTCTCAAAGTTCCTGCTATTAAGCCTGGTTTCACCCAGTCTATATGTGTATTTTTGGTTTTTCTTGCCTAAGTGTAAGACTTTACTTTTCTCTACATTGAATTTCATTTTGTTAGATAGGGCCCAGGGTTCAAGTCTGTCAAGATCTCTCTGGATCTTGCGCCTATCTTCTATCACTTCTCACTTTAGCAGCTTCTTTCTATCCAGGTTGATACCATTGTAGGGAGTTGATTGGAGCTTATAGTCCAATATGCGAAGTGCAGATGACATTTTTAGGACTTTCAATCGCTTTAATCTTTCTCGCCTCCAGGAAACCATGGGATTTGTGGTCTGGCTGCAAGAATCATGAGGCAAAGCGTTTCTGAGCATCGTGCAGAGAAGCCATCAGCTCAAGCGATGTGGGATAGGAACTCTTAACTATCATGATGCCCGCAGCAGCAAAGAAGGAGACCAAGAGAAGGCCGAGACGACAGTTGCGATCGTGAGGGATAATCCTCAGAACTGAACTCAGCACTGAGGTCTGGGCATCACAGACTATGTTGGAAGTGGTGTGTGGCTTCCTGTGTTTTGTGTTTCCAAGGTGGCAACTTAAATAAATTCAGGAGAATTCTGCACATGTCAGCGGCACTACTGTAATAGCTACTCCTTTCCTGGTATATCAAAAACGGCAAAAATTCAATAAGTCCTACTAGTTCTTCTTAAAGAATAGAATAGAAGAATAGAATAACAGAGTTGGAAGGGACCTTGGAGGTCTTCTAGTCCAACCCCCTGCTTAGGCAGGAAACCCTACATCATTTCAGACAAATGGTTGTCCAACCTCTTCTTAAAAACGTCCAGTATTGAAGCATTCACAACTTCTGGAGGCAAGTTGTTCCACTGATTAATTGTTCTAACCATCAGGAAATTCCTCCTTAGTTCTAGGTTGCTTCTCTCCTGGATTAGTTTCCACCCATTGCTTCTTGTCCTACCCTCAGGTGCTTTGGAGAATAGCTTGACTCCCTCTTCTTTGTGGCAGCCCCTGAGATATTGGAACACTGCTATCATGCCTCCCCTAGTACTTCTTTTCATTAAACTAGACATCCTCAGTTCCAGCAACCGTTCTTCATATGTTTTAGCCTCCAGTCCCTTAATCATCTTTGTTGCTCTTCTCTGCACTCTTTCTAGAGTCTCCACATCTTTTTTACATCATGGCAACAAAAACCGAATACAGTATTCCAAGTGTGGCCTTACCAAGGCATTATAAAGCTCTTGCAGCTCAGTCCAAAACCAAAATCAATAGGAAGGAATTCCTCCTCTCATTTTTAGGTGTAGCATGTAAAATGCCAGGCAGTATAGATTTTCATAATGCCTAAGTGTTCGTGTGTGTTGCACGGAAATTTCATTTTAAAATTTGGAGAAAAGTCAGATACCGGTAGTCGCTCGCTTAGCTCTTGATGTTCCTCAGAGGTGCCTAAATGCTTAAGCATACACAAACAATTCACACCACCCCTTTGTAAGCTGTTTCCTTTCTTGTTAATATCCTCCTTGTGCATCTCAAAACAATGAACGTCTGTTAGCACCGCAAAAGCTGATGATTAGTTAGAAACGTCTGGACTTCATCGGCGGGACTTCTTGTAACCTCATCAAGCGGTGCTTTGTCATGGTTCGTAGGAGGGGCCTCCTTCAGCACAGAGACACCCAGAAGGAAGACAGCAGCTAATAGGACATGGCAGCACACAAGGCAGCTACACGCAAAGCAAAGAGGCCGCTGTCGTGGCAGATCTGTCTGGCCGTCTCCCGGTCTTCTGAGTGATCGCTGCCAGGGCTGAAGCTGGTTGAATATTAACCGCCGACTTTGCTGATCTCCAGCAATTCCCGCCACCTGCAGAGAGAGTTCTGAAGAGGTGTTGCTGTTTTGGGCTTTGTTTCTGGCCAAGATGTTGGTTTGCTCAACACATTAGAACAAGACATCAATCTCTGATATGAAAAGGAAGAAGGAAGTGGGGTTTGGAGGGGAACCCACCACCCCGTCTGATCTTCTTTTCACGGTCTTGCAGAAAATCTGGGGGGTTTTGTTTGTCATCGTCTTGACTGAAGGTTGTAAAAGGGAGGAAGCCGTCTGTCAGAATCAGCACCGCTGTTTCCTCAATAATGCTGAAACGCCCGTATTGCGTGAAAAGTAGCAAATAACCAGTTTTGTTTTTTGTTTTTTTTTTAAAAAAGAGGACATTGTTTGTCATTCTTCTGGGCTCCGGCTCATGGTATAAAAGGACCAGTTAAGATCACTTGTGGCTGTCTGGTCCTTTCACAGGTGTGAAATGTGTGTGTGTGTGTGTGGAGGGGTGTTATCCTCATTCTGTGTCGATCCCGCTGATAACTTGCTTCCAAAGGACAGCAGAGTGAATTGGCTTTGGCAAAAACCTCAAAAGGTCTTCTGTCGAAACTGAGGCGCATGATAGCAGAATAGAATAGAATAGAATAGAATAGAATAGAATAGAATAGAATAGAATAGAATAGAATAGAATAGAATAGAAGAGAAGAGAAGAGAAGAGAAGAGAAGAGAAGAGAAGAGTTGGAAGGGACCTTGGAGGTCTTCTAGTCCACCCCCTGCTTAGGCAGGAAACCCTACACCAATTCAGGCAAATGGTTATCCAACTTCTTCTTAAAAACGTCCAGTATTGGAGCATTCACAACTTCTGGAGGCAAGTTGTTCCACTGATTAATTGTTCTAACTGTCAAGAAATTTCTCCTTAGTTCTAGGTTGCTTCTCTCCTTGATTAGTTTCCACCCATTGCTTCTTGTTCTACTCCCAGGTGCTTTGGAGAATAGCTTGACTTAATATTAATTATTATTATTATTATTATTATTATTATTATTATTATTATTATTATTATTATTATTATTTTATTTATATACTGCCCTCCTCCCAAAGGACTCGGGGCGGTGTACAGCCAAAATTAAAAACATAAATATACAATATCATAGTTAAAATTAATTAAAATCATTAAATAGTTTTGGCCGAATTTTAAAACCCAAAGTTAAAACCCAATTTAAAATCATTCAATTAGACAGCCCCGCCTGTCAGAACAGTAGGGTCTTGAGGGCACAGCGAAAGACCCGGAGATCAGAGATGTTACGAATATCCGGGGGCAATTCATTCCAAAGGGCAAGGGCTCCGACAGAGAAGGCTCTCCTCCTGGGTGTCACCAGCCGGCATAACTTGGCCGACGGCACCCTGAGGAGTCCCTCTCTGTGGGAGCGAACTGGTTGGTGGGAGGCTGTTGGTGGCAGAAGGCGGTCCCATAGATATCTTGGTCCTATGCCATGGAGCGCTTTAAAGGTGGTAACCAACACCCTGAATTGCACTCGGAAGACCACTGGGAGCCAGTGCAGCTCGCACAGGAGAGGTGTTACATGGGCGTAACGAGGTGCACCCATAACCACCTGTGCGGCCGCATTCTGGACCAGTTGAAGCCTCCGAGTGCTCTTCAAGAGGAGCCCCATGTAGAGAGCATTGTGACAATGCTCTGTACATTGTGACTCTTCTTTGTGACAATGCGATGGAGCATTGTCCTGCATAAAAATCATGGTCTTCTTGAAAGATGCAGAGTTTTTCCTGTATCGCTGCTTGAAGAAAGCGTCTTCTTAAAACTGGCAGTAGGCTTGGGAGTTGATTTTGAGTCCATCTTCAACCCAAAATGGTCCATCCAGCTCATCTTTAATAATACCAGCCCATATCAGTATCCCACCTCCACCTTGCTGGCATCTGAGTCGAAGTGGAGCTCTGTGTCTGTTACTGATCCAGCCACAGGCCCCATCCATCTGGTCTGTCAAGGGTCACTCTCATCTCATCAATCCATAAAACCTTTGAAAAACCTGTCTTCAGATAGTTCTTGGCCCAGTCTTGCCATTTCAACTTATGTCTCTTGTTCAGCGGTGGTTGGGTTTCAGCCTTCCTCACGTTGGCCATGTCTCTGAGCACTGAACATCTTGTACTTCTGGGCACTCCAGGTAGGTTGCAGGTCTGGAATATGACAGCACTGGAGGATGATGGGTTCCTGGCAGCTTCACATTTGATTCTTCTCAAATCTTTGGCAGTTAATGTGCGTCTTTTTTTCTCAACCCGTTTCTTGCGACCCTGTTGACTATTTGCAACAAAACGTTTGATGGTTCTGTGATCAGGCCCCAAATATCTTAGCAATTTCAAGAGTGATGCACTTTTTACTATTTTTGACTTTTCAGAGTCTGTTAAATCTCTCTCTCTCTCTTTTTTTTTTTTGGCTCATTTTGCCTGAGGAAAAATAATTATGCACACCTTGATATAGGGCAGTGATGGGGAACCTATGGGCATGCGTGCCGGAAGTGGCATGCAGAGCCATCTCTCTGGGCATGCCAGCCGTTGCCCATTGCTCTTCCGGGTTGCAACGCACACATGTGTGTCGGCCAGCTGGTCTTCGTACACAGGGGAGTGCCAGAAACCGGAAGAGCAGCTCCCAGGTGCGCATGCCAGCTGGTCTTCGCTCACATATGCACACCAGAAACCAGAAGACCAGATGAGCATGCGCGCTGGGGAACTGCTCTTCCGGTTTCCGGTGCTCCCCCTGCGCGCGCGCTCCCGTTTCACCACTCGATGCCAAAAGGGTTCGCCAACACTGATATAGGGTGTTGATCTCCCTTGTGTAATGAGGGAGGCCACACCCTCCCTCATTACACAACACACATTATCTGATATGCTTTTTTCCACTAAGCATTCAAGCTTGGAGGTAGAAAATATGCATAAAAATGATGATATGGTCAAAATACTCACTTGCCTAATAATTGTGCACACAGTCCTTTGAGAAACATGGTAATTAATATGTTTTTGGCCTTTTTGTCCTCCAAGCTCAGTGTCTGCCTCCTGCCTGCCTTCTGAAATGGTTTGCATTTGCGAATGCGGACCGGTTCCAAAGACATCACTGCCTATCACTTCTCTGGTGCTTTCTTCCGGCATAAAGTTACCCAAATACCGTATTTTTCGGAGTATAAAGTGCACCTTTTTTCCCCCCAAAAAGAGTGTGAAAATCTGGGTGCGTCTTATACTACGACTGTAGCCCCGCCCAGCTTCTCAAATGGAGGTTTCAGAGGCTGAAAAAAGCATCAGAAACGAAGCTTCAGAAAAGAAGCCCCCAAACAGAGCTTCAGAAAAGAAGCCCCCAAATAGAGCTTCAGAGGCTTTTTTTCGGAAGCTCTGTTTCAGAGGCTTTCAGAGGCAAGAAAAGAAAGTTTTTTTCTGAAACGGAGTTTCAGAAGTTTCAGAGGCAGAAAAAAAAAAGCCAAAAAAAAAAAGCAAGGCACAGAACTCACAACCAAGGAACCTGTTGCTAAAATTCACCTCTGGGAATAGCTGATTGGGGGTATTCCGGGAGGCTTTTTTCTTATTTTCCTCCCCAAAAACTAAGGTGTGTCTTATACTCCGAAAAATACAGTAGCTCAAATAAAATCTTGTATGAAATAACTTCAGAATTGGCTCCCGCACTCAGCAAGCAACAAGACTTCCTCAGCCACTCCCCCCCACCTGCCCCCATCATCAAATGTTTTTCAAGTTAATAAATTCCTCCAGAAGGGATCCTTAGGGCAAGACAATGCGCCGCACACGCTGAAAAATTAGCAAAAGCTTCTTCCACATTGCTAATGACTTGGTCAATTGAGAATGTGTAATAAAGCTCATTCTGGTTCGTGGTTGAGCTTCGCCGGCTGAATTCCTTGGTGTCGAAAATATGAGGTTTTGATATTCCTGCTTAGAATAATTGACTCATCTGAGCCCCGTTTGAACCCCGTGATTCATGGTTTCTCAAATTAGTAGGGACATAGTTAGGCTAATCGGTGGATGTAATCAACAAAGCCTTTGCGGCGCCTTTTGCAATAATAGATTAAGCTGTCAAATAGAGCATCTCTTGTTTCAGTTACGACCAGGCAGAGAAGTCCAATTAAAAATCCTCATTAGCACATTTTCTTCCAGATTTGATTCTCTGGCTGGGCAGGGGGAGAGGGCACAACTGAAATGAGCTCATTTGAAATATGCCCCAGTTTTCCTTTCCTTTCCGCCCCAGGTCGCTTTTCCCGGGTCGAAGATGTTCTCCAAAGTATCAACCTTTTCAAGGACCATCCATCTTCTTGGGCCATCTCCTCATCTCCCCGGCTTGAGCCACGTGCTCCCGCTGCTTAGTCCCCGTTCTTTGTTCCCGAGCCTTTGTTTATTCCGTGATTAATCACTCCTTGGATAGGTCTCTTGGGTGGGGACAGAAAAGGAGCTACTCCTGCAGGTGTGGCTTTCTTGACCAGTCCCTGCAATCCTGGCCTTTGTTTGCTGCTTCTCAGAAACTGGGGAGATCCAGCCATTTCCAGGGCTTAATTCGGGATTTGCCAGCCTGGGAGTCCTGGAAGAATTGAGCTCAAATTCCTGGGATTGTGTGACCAGCGAAACATGGGGGTGGGGGATGGGGGTTGGTGGATTTCACCTTGGCTGATCTCAGATTACTCAGCAGGGAGAGATGTGGAGATAAGGACACCAGGGGGAAATCCCTGGGCTGCCCCAAAGGCCAGGAAGTCAATCATCGTTGCAGATGAAATAAATGTCAGAATAGAGTTGGAAGGGACCTTGGAGGTCTTCTAGTCTAACTCCCTGCTCAAGCAGGAGACCTATACCCATGATGGCAAACCTATGGCATGCATGCCACAGATGGCACGCAGAGCCATATCGGTGGGCACGCGAGCATTGCCCTAGCTCGGGTCCGGTGCGCATGCGCGCACTGGCCAGCTCATTTTCAGGCCTTCTGGGCCCGCCAAAAGTCAGGAAACAGGCTGTTCTGGCCTCCAGAGGGCCTCCAGGGGGGTGGGGAAGGCTGTTTTTGCCCTCCCCAGGCTCCCAGAAAGGCTCTGGAGCCTGGGGAGGGCGAAAAACTGGCCTAACGGGCCCACCGTGCCATCATGTGCCAAAAGCGGGGGGAGTTCAGGGGGATGGGGCACATTGATTTATGGATGTGGGCACGCGCGCGCATGACCCCCTGCGCTCCCCTTGCTTTCGGCACACGATGGCAAAAAGGTTAGCCATCACTGCCCTATACCATTTCAGAAAAGTGGCTGTCCAGTCTCTTCTTAAAAGCCTCCAGTGATGAAGCACCCACAACTTCTGGTAGCAAGTCGTTCCACTGATTAATTATCCTCACTATTAGGAAGTTACTCTTTAATTCCAGGTTGCTTCTCCCCTTGATTAGTTTCCATCCATTGTTTCTTATCTTGCTTTCTGGTGCTTTGGAAAATAAATCGATCCCCTCTTCTTTGTGGCAGCCCCTCCAATCCTGGAATACTGCTTTCATGTTTAGAGTTTAGAGTTTATTGGATTTCTATACCGCCCTTCTCCCAGGGGACTCAGGGCGGTGTACAGCCACATTAAAACACATGAATTTATATAATTTAAAACCAATTAAAACAAATATATACAATTTGGCCATCAATTAAAACACACATACACCCACTTAAAATTCATATTAGGCCAGTCCGGCTTGCTGAAACAGGAAGGTCTTTAGGGCACGGCGAAAAGTACGCAGGTCGGGGCTAAGACGAAGCTCTAGGGGCAGCTCATTCCAAAGGGCTGGTGCCCCCACAGAGAAGGCTCTCCCCCTGGGTGTCGCCAGTCGGCATTGTTTGGCCAACGGCACCCTGAGGAGCCCCTCTCTATGGGAGCGTATTGGCCGGTGGGAGGTTGTAGCTGGCAGAAGGCGGTCTTGTATATACCCCGGTCCTAAGCCATGGAGCGCTTTAACGGTGGTGACCAACACCTTGAATCGCACTCGGAAGATCAACGGGAGCCAGTGCAGCTCGCGCAGGAGGGGTGTTATATGGGCGCGCCGAGTTGCACCATAACCAGCCGCGCAGCTGCATTCTGGACCAGCTGGAGCCTCCGAGTGCTCTTCAAGGGGAGCCCCATGTAGAGAGCGTTGCAGTAGTCCAGACGGGATGTGACGAGGGCATGAGTGACTGTGCGCAGGGCATCCCGGTCCAGAAAGGGACGCAACTGGTGCATCAGGTGAACCCGATAGAAAGCTCCCCTGGCCACGGCTGTCATGTGCTCTTCCAAAGACAGCCGTGCATCCAGGAGAACACCCAAGTTGTGAGCCCTCTCTGTGGAGGCCAAGATCTCACCCCCAATAGTCAGCGATGGCACCAGCTGACTATACCGGGACGCCGGAAGCCACTCAATCTTGGAGGGGTTGAGTTTGAGCCTGTTTCTCCCCATCCAGATCCGCACGGCCTCCAGGCACCGGGACATCACATCAAGGGCATCATTGGGGTGGTTCGGAGTGGAGATGTACAGCTGAGTGTCGTCAGCGTACTGATGGAATCTCACTCCGAAACCACGGATGATCTCGCCCAGCGGCTTCACATAAATGTTGAACAGAAGAGGCGAGAGGACAGACCCTTGCAGCACCCCACACACAAGGCACCTCGAGGTCGACCTCTGCCCCCCTGCCAACACAAACTGCGTATGGTCGGAGAGGAAGGAGGAGAACCACTGCAACACAGTGCCCCCCACTCCTAATCCCTTCAATCATCGCAGCATGATACCATGGTCAATGGTATCAAAAGCCGCTGAGAGATCTAATAGGACCAGGACAGAGGAACAACCCCTGTCCCGAGCCCTCCAGAGATCATCAACCAATTCCCCTTAGTCCTTCTTTTCTCTAGACTAGCCATACCCAGTTCCTGCATCCATTCTTCATATGTTTTGGTCTCCAGGTCTTTAATCATCTTAGTTGCTCTTCTCTGCACTTTTTCCAAAGTGTCCACATCTTTTTGGAAAGCCATGGCAAACCCTTGTCCTTGGAGTGGATCCATAAACTCAACAGCAATGAAGGAGGAGGAAGGCGAGGAGGAACCTTTAGAAACAGATGGAAAGATAGTGAAGGCTATTTTAATGCAGGCCTTCAATCCTGGGAACATTAAGACCTAGTAGCATTTCAAAGCAAAGACTTATTTTGCAGTTTCCCAAATCCAGGGGAGTCCATCCAGACGTAAATCCAGTCAATGTTCATAAGCACACATACCCAGGTCTGGAGTATGTCCCCAGCAGCCCCGCCCCCAGGTCCTGATGAGGGAGGATCCCCGCCTCTCTTCCCTGCCTCCAGGAGGGTCTTCCCCAGAGCAACAGACCAGCATGTGGTTTCTCTGAATCTGGCTTGAAGAAAACAAAAACAAAAAAGAGCAATTTCTCTGGCCAAATGCACCCAGGACTTTTAAGTACCTGCAAACTTTAAATGAAGCTGAAGAATTTTAGGTTAACATGGGTCGAGTTTTTCATTTCTGTTTCCTTATTTTCTGCTCCTTCGTGCTTTCAAGGGAAAAGTAAAAACAGGAATTCATTCAAACCAGGGAGCTTTTTTGGAAGGGGTGCAACATGAGAAAATAGGTGGGACTGCGGGACTGCCTGTCCCCTTCAGTGATTATGAGAGCCGTAAATTATTTGAAGGTGCACGTGGCTTCATTAGGAACTGATTGCCTGAACCATTAACATTTGGCTTTTTGCTTGATGATTGTGAAATACTGTCCACATTAATGGGGCAAGAAAGTGGACGTGGTTAACTTGATTAACTCATCAATAATCATTTGGAATAATTTTTCTTCATATACTATTTGAAACATTTGCAGGTCTGAAATAATGGGCACAGTGTGATTTCAGTAAGTTCAGTAGATTTCACTCCACGCTATTTACTCTGGAGGAAGAATTCTGTTTCGAGCTTTACCAAAGGGGAGGGGGGAGGGAGGGGGAAAGAGAAAGAAAGGAGAGAGAGACAGAAAGTAAGGAGAGGGAGGGAGGAAGAAAGAGAGAGACAGTGGGAGGGAGAGAAGGAGGGAGAGAAAGAGAGAAGGGGAGAGAGGGGGAGGGGGAGAGAGAGAAAGAGAGAGAGAGAGAGAAAGGAGAGGGAGGGGGAGAGGGATGGAGGGAGGGAATGAGAGAAAGAGAGAGAAAGGAAGGAGAGAGGAAAAGAGAAAGAAAGGAGAGAGGAAGAAAGAAAGGAGAGGGAGGGAGGGAAGGGAGAATGAGAGAGAGTGGGAGGGAGAGAAGGAGGAAAAGAAAGAGAGAAGGGGAGAGAGAGGGAGGGGAAGAGAAAAAAGAGAGAAAGAAAGGAGAGAGAGAAGGAAAGGAGAGAAAGAAAGGAGAGGGAGGGAGGGAGAGGGAGGAGAATAAGAGAGAGGGAGGGAGAGAAGAAGGGAGAGAGAGGGAGGGGAGAGAGAGAAAGAGAAGGAGGGAGGGGGAGATGGAATGAGAGAGAGGGAGAGGGAAGGAGAGAGAAAGAGAGAGGGAGGGAGAGAGAGAGAGAAAGAGAGGGACAGAAGGAGGGAGGGGGAGAGAGAGAGCTTGGTAGGAACTTAGAAAGTATGCATTTATATCCTCCCTGCCTGCTCAGATATCTGTCCCTCCCCTGTGGGGGGGTGGGGTGCTGGACCGAGTTGGAAGCTGGAACTCTTGTGTCATTCAGGCTTCAGAAAATGAGCTTCTTCCTTCCCCATCCCAAAATATTCTCCATTCTGGAGCGTTTTGAGGGGAGAAAAGGCCAGGTGGGCAAAGACGGATCACAACCCCTGAGGGCGAGAGATATGCATCCACCCTTGGATTCTGCTGAACCTCTTCAATGTCAGCCCTAACCCTGAGACCAGGTAGGTCCCAGCAGATCCACCTTTCCTGGCCAAAACACCTCCCTCTTTCCCTGGAGAATATTTTTTTCCCCTTTTCGCCAGGTCGCTGGAAAGGCCTTTGGGCGATCTCTGCCCCTTCCCGCCGGCGGTGGCCCCAGAGGTCCAGAAGGAAGCGTATAGGATTGCCTGTTTCCCTTTGCATTTCCTGACCTTTTAGAGAATAGCATTAAAATACATACGGTGGCATACATAGATGGCCTGTTACTGAAGATGCACGGCATTTACATATTGGACGGCCTTACTTCATGCATGTGTAAGAAGAGATTAAGGCTGTTCTCGCCCATTGGCTGGAGCCCTCTCACCTTTCGGCCTCGTCCCTGCAGCAGACGGCAGCCCTGGGAGACCTTGGGGGAACATGGGGCTCTCTCTTGGTTTAGGACTTGGTGAGGTTTTCTGCATGTTAACGTTTTCCCACGATGCACCATTTACATTGATTGAATCTGGGCTTTTCTCGTGGAGTTCTCATTTTAGTTTTTTCAGTACCAGACAGTTTCGGAAATAATTATGCAGCTAGAGGGGGCTTCTTTTCAAAAAACAATTGTTAATAGTTGGAGTTCATCAGCGATAAACCTACTGTCGGAAGAAATCTCCATCTGGTTCAGTTCCAAGCTGGGAGAAAGGCACTGGAGACAAAATGGAGGTTGGAGGCTGATTGGAAAGAGGGTCCATTTATTGATGAACAGAACCAGATCAGCGGTGGATTTCACATTATGTTACTACCGGTTTGCCACGTGCATACTACCTGCGCAGGTGTGCCCGGTTCACACATGCGCCTTTCTTCCATTCATGCACCCAGCCTTCCATGCATGTGTTTTGCTTGCACACACACCTTCTGTGCATGCGCCCAGACTCAAAAACATACCTAAATAGGTTGGCATAGAGCCAGGGCAGGGTGGCAGGCCCACCCACGATTTCCGCTACTGGTTCAGGTGAACTGATCTGAACCAGCTGAATACCCCCTCTGAACCACATGTTTGTAGTTCTGGTGCAGCTGACCACATGGAGTTGAGAGTGAGGGGGTATTTATACCTTCTCTTGGGCTTTGCACTTGAACTTCCTGTTCCTGTGCAAGAACATGTATTCTATTGGCAGTTGTCAGACTCCCATGGGCCCATGTACAAATCCTAGGAGTTTGTTGTGGCCCGCCAGTGGCCTGCGCGGATCGTGGCTGATCCCGATGAAGAGGAGGCTGATGTGATGTCGCGCCAGCAGCCTGCACAGCCAGCGCTCGTGTCGGACAGTGAGGAGGCTGAAGAGGATGTGATGCCAGAGGCAGAGACTCAGCCAGGGCCTTCAGAACCTCCAGAGGCTCCTTCAAGTGGAGAGAGCGAAGTGGAGGAGCCTCTCCTCAATGCTCGGGCACGCAGGGCTGCCAAAAGGCAGGAGTGGCTACTCAGGAGGAGGAGGTCTACTCGAGAATAGGGCTTGAGGATAACTGGCCACTCCCTTAGCCTATTTAAGTCGCACGCAACTAATGCTTTTTTGCTGGAAACAACTCATATTTATAATCAGAGTATTTTGGTTTATCATATCTTGCTTTCTGGGCTGGTTGCCAACCTTTGCCGGTCTTGTCTATTCTTGATACTTAATAAATTTGATAAGGACTGTTGGTGTATGTCAATATCCTCGGAAATCCAGAGCTGGGGCAGAACAGAGTTTGTCTGAGCTACATTTGGTTGAAGTTTGGTGCTGATGCAACGAACGAGCTTGTTGGGCAATTCCTATTGTGGCTGAACCCTACCTTGCTTATGAATAGAGCTATCTATCTCTTTATCTCTTAAGTGCTGATATCTGCTGGGGGCTACTAAGAAAGTTGGGGGCTGCTTTCCAAGAGCATGTTTCTCCATTTCTCATCCAAGGAAATATAATATTCTGCCTTTTTAATATTTCTCAAAATATTTCATTCTTCTAGGAGACGGGTGGGTGATAACTTTCTACACTACTTCTATCCAGTGAGGTGTTTTTCTCAGGCGCTAGGCCGGATAGGCATCCCAAAGCATATTTTGGAAGAAGCCGGAGGCCAAACTGATGCCAAAGCATCCTCAGGAAAACTGGACAGACACATACACACAAAGGGAACTTTTCTCTGTTTTGCTTTAATATTCTTCATACAAAAAAATCTTGTCCCCTCAGAGCACAGACCTTGCAGGCAAAATCCATTGGAAAAGCTTCCAGATTGAAATGCTGGGCCTCAGGTGGGTGGGTGGGTTTAATCAGTTCTAAGAGGCAGTGATTATTTTTTTTTTAAATTTGATTTATATGCCGCCCTTCTCCGGAGACTCAGGGCGGCTTACAATGTGCTCAGCAATAGCCTTCATCCTTTTGTATATCTATACAAAGTCAGCTTATTGCCCCCACAAATTGGGTCCTCATTTCACCTACCTTAGAAAGGATGGAAGGCTGAGTCAACCTTGAGCCTTGGAGAGATTCGAACCAGCAATAATTGCAGGCAGCTGGTCTTAATAACAGGGTGCTTTAGACCACTGTACTACCAAGGCTCCTTTATTATTAAACCATCTCGGCCAGGGGCGTCAAACTCAAGGCCTGTGGGCCATATCCAGCCTGCGGGATGCTTAAATCTGGCCCACGGGGCCGGCCTGGAAATAGCCCGTAGTGCCTCTGGCAGCCAAAATAGGGCGTAGGAGGCCGCGCGTGGTCTTCCCGTGCCCCATTTTTGGCCTGGACAGCCTCCTGCAGCACTCTGTTGGCCAAAACGGGACACGGAGGGCTGCACACCCCTCCCCGTGCCCCATTTTGGACGCAGGGTACCAGAAGAGGCGTCCGTCCGTTCTCTCGCGCCGCCCCCCCACACACACACAGCCGGCCCAAGGAGGAGAACCACAATGCTAATCCAGCCCTCGAAGAAATCCAGTTTGACACCCCTGATTTAGGCCCTTAAACCGCCATCCAGGACAAGACAAACAGTCAGGTGTAAGGGACCTTATCCAAACTATTCAATAAAATCGCATCACCCTTGGGACTACAGAGGTTGACTGTCAAATGCAGGCCCGCCTGGAAGTTTTTTGTACTAACATTTAAAAGTGGCCAAACCAGGTAGGAGCAGAGCACCAGCCCAAGCACGCACGCAGATACACACACACACACACACACAGTCAGGGCCAGATTTTCCTATAGGCTAACTAGGGTTCAGCCTAGGGCCTCAAGATCAAGAGGCCTCAAGATCAAGAGGGGCCTACATTCAAATTGTTAGCAAAATTAAAATTACACTTTCACTATAGGTGAAAGGGCCTCATAAGTGGAATAGCCTAGGGCCTCTTTTCATCTAAATCCGGCCCTGCACACAGTGCTTCTCCACTGAAAGTCCAACAATTATTACACTCCCGTGGAGTTCACCCTTCACTCATCCAGGATGCCTGCAGCCCAGGGGTGGGTTCTACTTACCTTTACTATGGGTTTGCAACGGGGCCGCATGCGTGCGTGCACGCGCTTCTGCATATGCGCAGAAGTGTCCTGATGACATCAGGGTCAGTGGACAGAGCCTCCCACCGGTTTTACTACCGGTTCTTGCGAACCGGTCTGAACCGGGGGCAACCCTCCACTGCTGCAGCCCTGGGAGAAGCCAGTACAACCAGCCCAGCAGAGATTTTGCTGACCAAATGCATCACACTGACTATTGCAGATAAATATTGCTTTCAGGCTGGTTCAGGACGAGTGTGTACGTGTATGTGTGTGTGTGTGTGTGTGTGTGTGTGTGTGTTTTGCTTTCTCAGATGCAATTTAATGTTTTGAAGTCTCAAAGGTGCATTTTTTTTTCAAGAGGCAACTAGACTTCTACAACACAGTCCTTTCAACAGTTCCAAGAAAGCTCCACACCAGGTGTTGTGGCTCCGTTGCCTGAGCCTGGGCTATCGACAGATGCAGACTCTGAGAGTGAGGGGGAGGAGTTGGCAAGGCCTCCCTCTCCAGGACCCTCCTCTCTGGCAATGCCTCCGGAGGACACCGAAGGCCAAACGATAGGCTCAGAGCCAAGCACATCCCCGCAGCCACAGATGGACAGCGACGAGGAAGATAAGTGTTGCTGGACCCTCAACAGAGGTGCAGGGAGAAGCGTGCACAGCAGAGGGGAAGGCATGCCAGAGATTAGCTGAGTCACTGGACCACACCCCACAGGGTATAAATGTGGGTGTGGTGGCCGGTTCAGTTTGTGATGAGCAAAAACTGGAAATACTCCATGATCTCTGCGTTACTGGACTTTGCCTGCTTTATCGGACTGCATTTGGACTAATCCTTGTATTATTGACACTGCCTGTTTTATCGGAATGCTGCAGTCTAATCTTTGTTTTGTGTGAGTAAAGTCTGAATTGGCAGCTAGCCACTGGGTTGCTGCCAGCTTTATCATCAAAGAGTTTTGTCGTGTGGCTTATTAACTCCGGGCCGTCTGTGGGGGTGTGTGCGTGGTACGGGGACAGAACATCAGGGGTGAAATCTACTTACCTTCCTTACCGGTTCAGAAGTGCGCACGCTGTGCACGTCACGTGCGCATGCAGACCTTCTGTGCATGCACAGAAGGTAAAAAAACACATTACTTCCTGGTTAAAACCAGGAAGTAATGATACCTGGCTGGGTGGATGGGCGGAGCTTTGCTCTGTCATCACTACCGGATCACCGAACCAACGGCCAAGATCACTACCGGACCGGGCGATCCGGTCCGATCCAGGAGCATTTCACCCCTGCTCCACACCCATTTGCACCACTCAGGTGACCCTGATGACACAGATAAACCTCCAGGTGACCTTAACAACTCACTGAAAGGATGCAAATGACCAGCTTTTCTGCAAGGAGTATAAATCCTTCCGTTCCCCACCATCCAGTCAGAGCTGAAGAAGCTTCTCGGATGAGAAGTGAAACGTCTTCAAAGAAAAACCAGAAAGTCCTGTTGCCTCCTGAAAAAGCATCTTTGGGACAACAATGAACCTGGATGACTGAGAATCTCCATACACATTTAACGTTTTGATGGTTGTCATTTCTGCCAGAGTTTTCCTCTGGGTCTCATTCCAAATCCACCCCCTGCACATGCCCCCTGCGCATGCATGCGCCCCCCCCACATGCCCCCCCGTGCATGCGCTGCAGAGACCCAAAGGCCAGCTGGCCAGCGGGAGGCGCACTCGCATGCGCAGCAGAGCTGAACTGGGGTGACGGCTCGCGTGCCATCAAAGAGGGCACTGTGTGCCATCTCTGGCACGCGTGCCATAGGTTCGTCATCACAGTCTCAGTTGCTCTTCTCGGAACTTTTTCCAAAGTCTCAACATCCTTTATGCTTATTCTTTCTGGAAGTTGGAAGAGTTTTAGCTTTAACCGGTGAGTTTCTTGCTTTCCCGTAAACTTTGCTGTATACATACTGCGTAGTGGTACTGTACAAGAAAGTACATGTGATGGAGGGGGCCTCGATGGACCGTAACCTTATCTCTTTTACAATCTACTAGAACAAATGAGCCACGAGCAGTTTACACTAAACTGTTTTTATTTACATAAAATAAAACAAGGTCTATTCAAAAAGAATATTAGAAGTCATTCTCTTTCTTAAGTGTCTTGTCAGCTCTCTGGTGCAATCGGTCTATACGATTGGAGTTCGGGCTTTTCTTCCTCAGAAGGAAGAGGCTTTAGTGACTTCAGCTCTGCCTCTGATCCCGAAGCCCAGAGAGAGAAATCTGCTGGCAAGCATCTCCTTTTATACTGTCACAATGGCAGTTAGGGGAGGGCATAGAAAAGCCCGGGAGATTCAAATCCAGGAGCTGCTCTCTGATTGGCTTATTTAATTGTCTAAGCCAAAGGCCATTAATAGGCACAGCAATTGTGAGGGAATTTTTCTCTCATAGTACAGTATTGTTCAGTACACATAGTGGTACCGTACAGAGCTCTCCTATGGAGCTCTGACATGGGAATATATACTTGCCTCATCTGATGGGCAGCAGGTGAATTAACTATTACCCTCCAGAACTGTAGCCCCCGTGGACTGTATCATCCAGCAGCTGAGCATTAATCAAGTAGGCTGATGGAATGAGAATTGATGCCCAACCATATCTGGAAGGACACAAGTGCTACAAAAGGGGTGCTCAGTGTTTCACACACAAACACGTACGCATGTACACACACACACACACACACACACACACACACAGACACACACACACCAGGGGTGGGTTCTACTTACCTTTACTACCGGTTTGCAATGTGATCGCATGCACGCACTCGCTTCACTCGCATGCGCGCCTTGCTTCTGCGTATGCACAGAAGCTTCTGTGCGTGTGCAGATTGCCGATGACGACATCCGAGGCAGTGGGCAGGGCCTCCCGCCAGTTTTACTACCGGTTCTTGCGAACCGGTCCGAACCGGGGGCAACCCACCACTGACACACACACACACACACAATGTAAATTGGAGTTTTGGGTCCTGGCTGCGACTTCTGAGACAAAGACAAGCGTGCTCAACCCAACAGATCTAGTCCTATGGTAAAGGGAAAAAAATTATTTAACTATTTGACAAACTTTCGAATAGGAAGTTTGAAGATGTATTTGGGAAAACACATCCATCGAGTAGATACTGTCAGAAAAAAATGCTCCAAGTTTAACATATTCAGCGGAGCTGATCAAGATTTGCCATAAAATCCAAACCTTTAAACAGTTGCCTTGGGAGTCACAGAAGTTTTCAATTATGTATAACTTCTGACCATTAATAATAGAACTTTTAAAGAGCACGCTATGAAAATCGTCTCCGATTCCTACTTAACTCTCGTTAGTTGAAAACAAAACCCCTAATATTGCAAGTTGACGATCTAATTTACATTCCCTGCCCAGTCTTATCTTTATTTTCTTGCCTTTCTAAACGCTGCCTGACCTCCCACACTAAAGTAAGAAAATAAATCTGTTTCCTTTTTAAGATGGAACTGGAGGGCCTCAAAAGAACATTAAATGTCCATCGTTGGAAAGCAACTAGGACATAGATTTGGGGGCTAAGTAACCGAGATAGAACAATGTCCTTAATTTGATTCCAAGCTGAAGAAAAAAAAAAAAAAAAAAAAGGTCAGGCTACATCTTACAAGTCTTGAGGGTGCTTTCAAAGAGCACATCCCTCTATGGCAAGAATGGCCATTCAATTTCTCTGCTGCGCTTTGGTAGCGCTGAGGACCCCAGCAAGAGCTGCCAGTTCTTGGCCTGTCAGCTGCCAGCAGGGAAGAAATCAGAGACAGATTCATTGTTTCATTCATTGAGTCTGTCGTCTGCACCTCTATAACTGTTTGGTTTGGTTCTGCAACCCAACAAGACAGACACAGACTTCAGAGGATAATTAGAACTGCAGGAAAAACAATGGCTACCAACCTGCCTTCCATGGAGGACCTGTATACTGCATGAGTCAAAAAGAGGGCTGTGAAAATATTTACAGACCCCTCGCATCCTGGACATAAACTGTTTCAACTCCTACCCGCAAAACGACGCTATAGAGCAGTGCACCCCAGAAGAACTAGACACAAGGACAGTTTTTTCCATCACTCTGCTAAACAACTAATTCCTTCAACACTGTCAAACTAGTTACTAAGTCTGCATTACTATTAATAGTCTCATTGTTCCTATCACCCATCTCCTCCCACTTATGATTGCATGACTGTAACCTTGTTGCTGGTATCCTTACGATTTATATTGACTGTTTCCTAATACGATTTGATTGCTTATTTGTTCCTTATGACTATCATTAAGTGTTGTACCTTATGATTCTTGATGGATGTATCTTTTCTGTTATGTACCACTGAGAGCATATGCACCAAGACAAATTCCTTGTGTCACACTTGGCCAATAAAGAATTCTATTCTATTCTATTCTATTTTGGCCCATAGCAGTGTGTTGATGCCCACTTGCAACTCTGCCATTGCAGTTCGAATCAGTCTTAATATCTTAAGACTTAATACCTCTCCAAAGGTATCCGTTACAATAAGATTGTGGGTCAGAAATGTCGTTGCTCTACTTCCGATCTCCCCCGTATTGCTACCTAACTTCTCCCACGCCTCCCTTAATATTTTTTTTTAAAGCTGGGAAAAGAGCTAGAAATGGGGAGAAGAACAGAGTTCTTAAATGTTCTGTGCAGATAAGTCCAAGCAGCTTCCCCACGTAGGAACAAGCTGGCTAAAACAGCCTTTGATTTCTGCTCAGGTGCGCAGTGCGTTCTACTCCTGATATTATCACAAACCAGCAATGCTTTATCTAGTGAACTCCGTGTTTCCTTGTTTTTTTAAAATCAGAAACAGATCCCCTCCAGGTTTGCCAACAGTGCTTTTTGCCATAATGCTATTTACAACAAAACTATAATGATGTAAAATCGCAGGTTCCAAAATCTATTCTTTAGAAGAATAAATAAAAGGCCTGGAACAATCGAAGAAGAGAAGTGGTTGGCTGGAATGAAAACAAAGGAGAGCAGGGGAGTCAAACTCAAGGCCCGGGGGACGGATCCGGCCCACAGGATGCATAGATCAGCCCCACGGGGCCGCACTGGAAAAAACGAAGGATTGGTCCGTGATGCCTCTGACAGAGGGTTGCAGGAGGCTGTTGCAGCTGAAAATGGAGCTCGCGATGGCTGCAGGTGGCCTTCCGGAGCTCCATTTTCACTGGCAGAGGGTTACAGGAGGCTGTCGCAGCTGAAAACAGAGGTCGGGAGCCAGGGGTGGGCTGCTATGGGTTCGCCCGGGTTCAGGAGAACCCATAGCTAACGTTATGGCCGGTTCGTAGAACCTTCAAATCCCACCCCTGGCTGGCCCCTCTCACCCCTCCCCACCCTGCCCCGCCCCTCCCAGGAGTCTCCACATGGCCTATTTTGGATGTGAGGTAAGTGCAGGGCCCGCATGGAGGCTCGGGGAGTGGGAAAAACAGGCCTCCCGGAAGTTCCGGAAGGCCAGAAACGGGCCCATTTCTAGCCTCCAGGGCGACTCCGGAGCCCAGGGGAGGCAGTTTTTGCCCTCCCAGAGGCTCGATGAAAGCCTCCAGAGCCTGGGGAAGGGGAAAACGCCCCCTCCCTGCCGTGGTGCAGAAAGTCAACTAGGCCACACCCACCATAGCCATGCCCACCCAGCAACTGGGCAGAGAACCCGTTGCTAAAATTGTTGAAGCCCACCCCTGTCGGGAGCCCATTTTTACTGGCAGAGTGCTTGGGCCACCACAGGCGCCCTGGCATGAGTGACGTCGAGCTGGTCACGCCCCCCCCCCCGAAGTCAAACACAACCGTAATGTGGCCCTCAATGAAATCGGGTTTGACACCTCTGAAGTAGAGTAATGCAGATAAGATGCACACCAGAGTCCACGGCTTGGTGGAAAGGACAGATGTATTAATTTCCACACTGACAAGAATGCGAGAGCAGCCTCTTTTCGAGCAACCAAGGGGGAGACTAGCGGTGTGATGTACACTCCACATGGGAAAGGTGCCAAGATGCCACGGCAGAAGCAAACTTTTCACGTTGCCTTCCCGGGTGGGCTTCTGCCCTTCGGAAGGCGCTTCTGCTTTGACCACCCAATTTTTTTCCTCATTCTATTGGTCCCTAAATTTGCTGAAAAACTCCTTGAGACTTGGACGGATCCTCTGAAAATATGCAAGGATTTTCACATGGATGAAAGCGATCAAAGGCACCACTGGGGGCAATATGTTAAAAATACTACGTCCTGCATCCTTCAATTATCTTTATGGCATCGGTTTTAAAAAAAGGACAACATAAAGCAAATTGTGTTATTACTTTTTTAGCTGTCCTGATAACAATCCACTAAATGCTAATGAAGGTTAACCCTCTCATACTTCTGCTACCACGAAGTAAACCAAACTACTTTTCATGCTGTTATCCTACAGAAGAATATAACTTTATTGTGGTCGTAG